>NC_057407.1:30110396-30410396 GCF_019320065.1 Cervus canadensis
GAGCAAGCATCTTTTAATTTCAATGCTGCAATCATGATCTGCAGTGATTTTGGAGCCCCCCAAAATAAAGTCAGCCACTGTTTCCACTGTTTCCCCATCTATCTGCCATGAAGTGATGGGACCGGATGCCATGATCTTAGTTTTCTGAATGTTGAGTTTTAAGCCAACTTTTTCATTCTCCTCTTTCATTTTCATCAAGAGGCTTTTTAGTTCCTCTTCACTTTCTGCCATAAGGGTGGTATCGTCTGTATATCTGAGGTTATTGTTATTTCTCCCGGCAATCTTGATTCCAGCTTGTGCTGCCTCCAACCCAGCGTTTTTCATGATGTACTCTGCATATAAGTTAAATAAGCAGGGTGACAATATACAGCCTTGACGTACTCCTTTTCCTATTTGGAACCAGTCTGTTGTTCCATGTCCAGTTCTAACTGTTGCTTCCTGACCTGCATACAGGTTTCTCAAGAGGCAGGTCAGGTATGAAGACTACTAAAAATATATAAAAGTAGAAGTAGTAAAAGTAGAAGTAAAATCTAGCATTTTAACTTCTGGGTATTTACCTGAAGAAAATGAAAACACTAATTTGAAAAGATGTATGCATTCCAATGCTCACTGCAGCATTATTTCCAATAGCAAGGTATGAAAGCAACCTGAGAGACTCCAACAGTAGATAAATAGGACAGAAGATAAGGTATTTAGATGAGGGTATAATGAAATATTATTCAGCCATTAAAAAAAAATAGAACCCAGCAATGTAATTTTACTAATGAGATAATGAGTATGATGGATCCTTATTACTCTCCCACCAAAAGAAGGTGACCTGGTCTGAATCAATCCTTTCTTCTCTTTTGCTCATAGCTGCCTCATCCCACTCTCCTTCTGCCTATAAAAACTGTCTATACTGTACAACTGCTTCCCTGATAGCTCAGTTGGTAAAGAATCTGCTTGCAATGCAGGAGACCCCAGTTCAATTCCTGGGTCGGGAAGATCTTCTGGAGAAGGGACAGGCTACCCACTGCAGTATTCTTGGGCTTCCCTTGTGGCTCAGCTGGTAAATAATCTGCCCACGTTGCGAGAGACCTGGGTTTGATCCCTGGGTTGGAAAGATCCCCTGGAGAAGGGAAAGGCTACCCACTCCAGTATTCTGGCCTGGAGAATTCCACGGACTGTATAGTCAATGTGGTCACAAAGAGTCAGACACAACTGAGTGATTTTCACTTTCATACTGTACAATCCCTCAAAGCATCCTTATATTTATTAGATGGGATGTACCTGATTCATGAATCAATAATACAACCAATTAGATCTTCAAATTTACTAGGCTAAATTTTTAAACTCCACCTAATATTCTTGTGATATTAAACATAATTTTTAATTTAAAACGTCTAAATAGAACTTGAGATAGCTTTGCCATGGATCATATTCAATGACTCTATCATAATGTTATATAAGAACCCTTGCACAGCGTCTTTGACAATAAAATAACATCATTTTGTTACACCCAAATTTTATTAAAAAATACTATTCCTGATTAACAATAAATAATATTTGTAATTTTCTTTGCAAATGTGCTCTAGAGGTAGCTTTCTTATCTGTCTGATAATCAAAATCACTGAGAGGAGTTCTTGAAATTCTTTCCTTGGCATAATCATGTTTATGATCCTAAATCAATATTTTGCAAATGGAATAAACTGATAATTTGCTCAAAACATTTTCCCACATAACATTTAATAACTCATCTTTGAAATGGCATTGTTTATAACATTACAGCCTCAATTTATAGCAGAATGTTCAGATTATGTGGAGGCCAAATCAAAATGTATCAGATACAAATCATGACAAAAATAACAACTATTATTTTGACAACAAAGATTTAGATAGGACTTACCTGAAAAATGAACAGGACAGCATACTCATGAACTATATGGAGCTTATTACTTCTGACCCTAAAAACAGCACAGAATGAAAATCAGAGATTAGTACAAACAGAAAAAAAATAGGAAAATTAAGAAAGAAAAACAGAGCACATTTATCCAGTCCAAGCATCAGCTTTATTTGATTGCAAAGAGCTTTGGAATAAAACAACCAATCTAAAGTTACATACTTAAAAGGCAAATTTTTCTTTTCAGATGGTCACAAACGGACTCCATGGAAAGAGGGGTTGTGTTTGACTACTATTCACTGCTTATCACGGAATAAATATACTTGTTTACATTTATACTTTAAATGTATAAATGTATGAAACATTAACATATAGACATAGACAGTTGGCTTCTTCTAGCCAGATGTATGATTTGGACTACATCAGAGTAAGTTCTCCAATGAGAAAACAGTCCTGCTTGAATGGGCCTTGCAGAGGGGACAAGATGCAGAGTCCTATATGACCAACCTCCCTACCCTGGCCTGGAGACAGTCAAGTTCTGTCTCTACTCTTAGAATATCTGGGGTCTCTCCTTTCTACCTCAATTCCTCAGGTTGGAATAAAACTCAAAGCTTCTTTGTGAGGGTGCTGAAGTACCCTCTAGACCGGGCCCAGCTCCTGAGATGGGACTGCCACATTAAACCCAGGTCATCCAGTTACATTTGATTTTTAGAGCAACAACAAATTTTTTAGTATAAGCATGCTTTAGTGGAGGTGATGGAATTCCAACTGAGATGTTTTAAATTTTAAAAGATAATGCTCTTAAACTGTTGCATTCAATATGCCAGCAAATTTGGAAAACTCAGCAGTGGCCACAGCACTGGAAAAGGTCAGTTTTCATTCCAATCTCAAAGAAAGGTAATGCCAAAGAATGTTCAAACTACTGTACAATTGCACTCACATGCTAGCAAGAATATGCTCAAAATCCTTCAAGCTAGACTTTAGCAGTACATGAACCACGAATTTCCAGAGGTACAAGCTGGATTTAGAAAAGGCAGAGGAACCTGAGATCAAACTGCCAACATCTGCTGGACCACAGAAAAAGCAAGAAAATTCCAAAAAACACCTACTTCTGTTTCATGACTATACTAAAGCCTTGACAATGTGGATCACAGCAAACTGTGGAAAATTCTTAAAGAGATGGGATTACCAGACCAATTTACCTGTCTCCTGAGAAACCTTCATGCAGGTCAAGAAGCAATAGTTAGAACCAGACATGGAACAATGGACTGGTTCAAAATTGGGAAAGGAGTACATCAAGGCTGTATATTGTAACCCTACTTATTTAACTTATAACTTACATGTAACTTATACTTAACCCATGCAAAATGCTGGGCTGGATAAAGCACAAGCTGGAATCAAGATTGCCAGGAGAAATATCAACAACCTCGGATATGTAGATGATACCACTCTATTGGCAGAAAGCAAAGAGAAACTAAAGAACCTCTTAATAAAGGTGAAAGAGGAGAGTGAAAAAACTGACTTAAAACCCAACATTCAAAAAACGAAGATTATGGCATCCAGTCTCATCACTTCACGGCAAATAGATGGAGAAAGAGTGGACACAGTGACAGATTTTATTTTCCTGGGCTTAAAAATCACTACAGATGGTGACTGCAGCCACAAAATGAAAAGATGCTTGCTCCTTGGAAGAAAAGCTATGACAAACCTAGGCAGTATTAAAAACCAGAGACATCACTTTGCTGACAAACGTCCATAAAGTAAAAGCTATGCTTTTTCCAATAGTCATGTATGGAGGTGAGATTTGGACCATAAAGAAGGGTGAGCACCAAAGGATTGATGCTTTCGAACTATGGTGCTGGAGAAGACTCTTGAGAGTTCCTTGGACAGAAAGAAGATCAAACCAGTCAATAATAAATGAAATCAACCCTGAATATTCTTTGGAAGGACTGATGCTGAAGCTGAAGCTCCAGTACTTTGGCCATCTGATGCAAAGAGCTGACTCACTGGAAAAGACCCTGATGATGGGGAAGATTGAGGGTAAGAGAAGGGGGCAACAGAGGATGAGATAGTTGGATGGTATCACTGACTAAATGGACATGAGTTTGAGCAAACTCAGGGAGACAGTGAAAGACAGGGAAGTCTGACTTGCTGCAGTTCATGGGGTTGCAAAGAGTTGGACACAACTTAGCAACTGAACAACAACGCTTTAGTATAAGAATTTGAGATGTACTTATGCTAAAAATAATTATTCATTGCTGATCTAAAATTCTAATTTAATTAGGCATTTTGTGTCTGTATGTGCAAAACCTAGAACCCCTTGCAAAAGAGGAAACTTTTAGGTGACAACTTCTTGTTCTGGCAGCTGTGGGGCAATCAACCACTAGTCCTAGAGAAAAACCCAAAGACTGAAATCAATGTGAATAGAACTTACAGAGTCATAAGAAATTTCATCCAGTATTAACATTCAACAAAGTTTGGCCTGATGTCTTTCATTTTAAAAATGACAAAAACTTAAATTCATATTGATCTTTTTTTTTTCAGCTTTTGAAACTGTAAAACTTTTATGTAACTATCACAATATAGCAAAGCTAATTAACTCTAGTTTATCTCATTCAGTTTATCCTGTATGTCATATTCCTACCATCTTCAGATGATTGCTAAAGAGTATTTCTCGTATTTGTGTATTAGCAAACTTCCTTTTGCCTTATCCTGTGAAACAAATCACCCACAGGCTTTCTCTTGGTTGAGTGGCTAAGTAATGACCTGATCACAAGTGTTATTTTGAGCTCTGCATTTGTAAAATGCTTTACATACAATACTCTATGGGAACCCTCCTACACTGTTGGTGGGAATGCAAACTGGTGAAGCCACTATGGCGAATACTATGGTGGTTCTTTAGAAAAACTAAAAGTAGAGTTACTCTATGATCATCTAGCAATCCTGCTCCTGGGTATATACCCGGCAAAGACAAAAATTAATTTGAAAAGATACATGCACATCAATATTCATAGCACCACTATTTACAATAGCCAAGACATGGAAGCCAATCTAAATGTCTATTGACAGATGAATGAATAAAGAAGATGTGCTGTATACACACACACACACAATGGTCCCCTCATGGATTACAGTCTTGCTGTGGCTAAGGGACTTGCATAACTCAATGAAGCTACGAGCTATGCCATGCCGGGCTACCCAAGACGGACAGGTCATAGTGAAGAGTTCTGACAAAATGTGGTCCTCTGGAGGAGGGAATGACAAACCAGTCCAGTATTCTTGCCATGAGAACCTCATGAACAGTATGAAAAGGCAAAAAGATATGACACTGAAAGATGAGGAGTCCCCAGCTCGGAAGATGTGCAATATGCCACTGGGGAAGAGCAGAGGGCAATTACTAATAGCTTCAGAAAGAATGAAGTGGTTTGGCCAAAGCAGAAATGATGCTCAACTATGGGTGTGTCTGGTGGTGAAAGTAAAGTCTGATGCTATAAAGAAAAATATTGCATAGGAACCTGAACTGTTAGGTCCATGATGTGGTAAACTGGATGTGGTCAAGCAGGAGATGGCAAGAGTGAACGTCATCTCAGGAATCAGTAAACTAAAATGGATGAGAATTGTTGGTGAATTTAATTCAGATGGCCATTTTATCTACTTCTGTGGGCAAGAATTCCTTAGAAGAAATGAAGTTTCCCTCATAGTCAACAAAAGTCCAAAATGCAGTCCTTGGGTACGATCTCAAAAATGACAGAATGGCCTCAGTTGGTTTCCAAGCAAACCATTCAACATCACAGTAATCCAAGTCTATACCAAAACCACTGATGCCAAAAAAAGGTGAAGTTGACTGGTTCTATGCATCCCTACAACATCTTCTAGAACTAACACCAAAAAAAGATGTCCTTATCATCATAGGAGATTGGAATGCAAAAGTAGGAAATCAAGAGATACCTGGAGTAACTGTCGGGAGCTGCCAGGACATGCCCGGGCGGTGACAAGGTCACAGGACGAGAAAGGAACCTGCAAGGCAGCTCTTCCCCCTGAGGTTGTCCCGGGGGCCCGGTATGTCCCTCTCCTCCTTCTGTCTTACTGTTGCTGGGCTTTCTATTAATTTTTGGAAATATAAAATATAGTAATAAGGCCTCCCTGGAAAAGCCTAAACCTTTTTGGAGATGCTCATGATTGCTCTGGCTCAGGACACGACCATAAACATCAAGTCAAAAAAGAAAAGGCCACAGGTAGAGTTTGGCTGCTTGCTTAAAAGATTATAACTTTCTAGAATAGTAAAGAGTAGAGGCATTTAGATTTAGAAGTAGATGTACTGCTTCAGTTTACTTGCTCCTTGGTTGAGAGGGTTTTCATTATTGCTATTTCCTTGCTGCTACTTGTTCACTGTTTCCCTTTCTTTAAATAACATGGAAGATTATGGGTATTTTTGTAGAGTTAGGAAATGGGGTACATAGGATTTCAATAGAAGATTTATATTAACCAGCTTCACTGCCATTATCTCACTATTAATAGAGAGGTGTTTTGCTGCTTTAGAGGTGTTTTTGCTGTTGAATAGTTAATCATTGTAAATTGAGATTTTGTAGTTTCAGGTAAAGAAAAATATCAGGGTTGTCTCATGGTACCATTCTCAGAAATGTCAAACATGTTACTGTGACCCTTCCCATGTATTGTTTTATTACCCAAAGAATACATACTATATCTGGAATCTATGGAACATTGTTTTTGTTAGAGTGAAAATGTTAGGCCATTGAGGCAAGAAGACTATGTACAGGACATTTAAGAAAAAACTCTGTAATCGGAAAAGTTCCAGATGAAAGCATAGGGGAAAAAAATACTGACGGAAGCACAAAACCAATATCTGATGTAATATGTGGTGACTTAAGGGGGAGGTAACGTTCATTCTATAAAAACTGAGCTATCCTAAAAATAAAAAAAAAAAAGCTACCTCTTCTACGCAGCCTTCTGTGTGTGTGTGTCTGTCTGTCTTCTTCCTCGCCGACGACACTCATCCCTTGGGTATTCCTGGTCCTGCCGGGGCTGGACCTCGACAAGTAACAAGCAAGTTTGGCCTTGGAATACAAAATGAAGCAGGGCAAAAACTAACAGAGTTTTGTCAAGAGAACACAGTGGCCATTGCAAACACCCTTCTCCAACAACCTAGGAGAAGACTTTACATATGGACATCAATGGTCAACACCAAAATCAGACTGATTATTTTCTTTGCAGTTAAAGATGGAGAAGCTCTACATAGTCAGCAAAGACAAGACGTGGAGCTGACTGTGGCTCAGCTAATAAGGTCCTTATGGCAAAATTCAGGCTTAAACTGAAAAAAGTACGGAAAACCACGAGGCCATTCAGGTATGACCTAAATAAAATCCCTTATAGTTATACAGTGGAGGTGATACGTAGAGTCAAGGGATTAGATCTGGCAGACAGAGTGCCTGAAGTAGGGATGGAGATTTGTAACACTGTACAGGAGGCACTGACCAAAATCATCCCCAAGAAAAAGAAATACAAGAAGGCAAAGTGGTTATCTGAGGAAGCTTTACAGACAGTTAAGGAAATAAGAAAATTGAGGGGCAAGGGAGAAAGGGAAAGACATATCCAACTGAATGCAGAGTTCCAGAGAATAGCAAGGAGAGATAAGAAGGCCTTCTTCAATGAACAATGCAGAGAAATAAAGAAAAACAATAGAATGGGAAAGACTAGAGATCTCTTCAAGGAAACTGGAGATATCAAGGGAACATTTCATGCAAGGATGAGCACAAAAAAGGACAGAAGGACCTAATAGAAGCAAAAGAGATTAAGAAGAGGTGGAAAGAATACACAGAAGAACTATACAAAAAAGATCTTAAGGACCCAGATAATCGGCCAGACATCCTAGAATGTGAGGTCAAGTAGGCCCTAGGAAGCATTACTATGAACAAAGCTAGTGGAAGTGATAGAGTTCCAAATGAACTATATTAAATCCTAAAGGCCCAGCAATCCCACTGCTGGGTATACACCCTGAGGAAACCAGAATTGAAAGAGACACATGTACCCCAATGTTCACTGAAGCACTATTTACAATAGCTAGGACATGGAAGCAACCTAGATGTCCATTAGCTGAAGGATGGATAAGAAAGCTGTGGTACATATACACAATGGAATATTACTCAGCTATGAAAAGGAACACATTTGAATCAGTTCTAATGAGGTTGATGAACCTGAAGCCTATTAAAAGAGTGAAGTAAGTCAGAAAGAGAAAGACAAATACTGTACATTAACTCATACATATCAAATTTAGAAAGATAGTACCAACAATTCTACATGCAGGGCAGCAAAGGAGACACAGATGCAAAGAAGAGACTTTTAGACTTAGCGGGAGGTGAGGGTGGATGATTTGAGAGAACATGTATATTACTATATGTAAAATAGATAACCAGTGCAAATTTGATGCATGAAGCAGGGCACCCAAAGCCAGTGCTCTGGGACAACCCAGAGGGATAGGGTGGAGAGGGAGGTGGGAGGGGGGTTCAGGATGGGCAGCAGGGAACACATGTACGCCTATGGCCGATTCATGTTGATGTATGGCAAAAACCATCACAATATTGTAAAGTAATTATTCTCCAATTAAAATAAATTAATTAAGTTTTAAATATGCAATTTTAAATGAAAACTAAGTTCTTTGTAAAAATAACACATGAAACAAGTGCTTTGACTAAAAAAGCAAATAAAATCCTAAAGGATGATGTTATTAAAGTGTTGCACTCAACATGTCAGCAAATTTGGAAAACTCTGCAGTGACCATAGGACTGGAAAAGGTCAGTTTTCATTCCAATTCCAAAGGAGGAAAATGCCAAAGAATGTTCAAACTACCACACAGTTGTGCTCATTTCACATGTAAGGTTATGCTCAAAATCCTTCAAGCTAGATTTCAGTAGTACATGAACCGAGAACTTTCAGACGTATAATCTGGGTTTAGAAAAGGCAGAGGAATCAGAGATCAAATTGCCAGCATTCATTGGATTATAGAGAAAGCAAGGGTATTCTGTTTCATTGACTATTCATATACTAAAGCATTTGACTGTGTGGATCACAACAAACTGTGGAATATTCTTAAAGAAATGGGAATGCCAGACCACCTTACCTGCCTCCTGAGAAATCTGCATGCAGGTCAAGAAGCAACAGTTAGAATCAGACATGTAACAATGGGCTGGTTGCAAATTGGGAAAGGAGTACATCAAGGCTGCATACTGTCACCTTACTTATCTAACATATGCAGAGTATAGCATGCAAAATGCCAGGCTGGGTGATGCACAAGCTGGAATCAAGATTGCCGGAAGAAATATCAACAACCTCAGATATGCAGATGATGCCACTCTAATGGAAAATGAAGAGAAACAAAAGAGCCTCCTGATGAGGGTAAAGAGTAGAGTGAAAAAGCTGGCTTGAAATCAACATCAAAAAATTAAGATCATGGTATAAACCACAACACTTCATGGCAAATAGATGTGGAAAAAGCGGAAGCAGTGACAGATTTTATCTTCTTGGGTTCTAAAATCACTGCGGATGGTGACTACAGCCACTAAATTAAAAGATGCTTGCTCCTTGGAAGAAAAGCCATGACAAACCTAGACAGCATATTAAAAGGCACAGACATCACTTTGCTGACAAAGGTCCATATAGACAAAACTATGGTTTTTCCAGAGTCAAGTATGGATGTGAGAGTGGACAATAAAGAAGGCTTAGCACCAAAGAACTGGTGCTTTTAAACTGTGGTGCTGGAGATGACTCTTGAGAGTCCCTTGGCCTACAAGGAGATCAAACCAGTGAATCCTAAAGGAAGTAAACCCTGAATATTCGCTGGAAGGACTGATACTGAAACTGAAGCTCCATAACTGTAGCCTCCTGATGGGAAGAGCTCACTCGCTGGAAAAGACCCTGAAGCTGAGAAAAGTTGAAGGCAAAAGGAGAAAGAGGTGGCAGAGGATGAGGCTGTTAGATAGCATCAATTCAGTGGACGTGAGTTTTAGCAAACTCTGAGAGATAGTGAAGAACAGGGAAGCCTGGTATGCTGTAGTCCATGGGTTTCCAAAGAGTTGGACACAACTTAGCAAATGAACTACAACAACAATAGTATATGCAATGGAATATTACTCAGCCACAAACAAGAATGAAATAATGCCATGCAGCAACATGGATGGATCTAGAGATTATCATACTAAGTGAAGTAGTCAAAGAGAAATATCAAACATTATCATTCATATGTGGAATTTAAAAAATGATACAAATGAACTCATTTACAAAACAGAAAGAGACTCACAGACATAGAAAACAAACTTACGGTTAGCAAAGCGGAAAAAGGGGAGGGATAAATTAGAAATGTGAGATTAACAGGTATATAATACTATATGTAAAATTAATAAACAATAAGAATCTACTGTATAGCACAGGGAACTATATTCAATATCTTCTAAAAAACTATAATCGAAAAGAATCTGAAAAAGGATATATATATGTATATAGTCACTGAATCACTGTACTATATACCAGAAAAACTAAATCAACTATACTTCAATTAAAATAAACAACTCTATAGAGTGGGTACTGATATTTACATCTCACAAATGAGAAAACAAAAAGACCCAGAGAACGTATGGGCTTGGCCTCAGAGGGTTGTGCTATTCTTTAAATCCTAGAGAAGAATTCTAGTTCTATCGTCCTTTGTGCTACCTCTTTCTTGTCTGAGGCCCTGTAGAGTGATCTGCATGTGCCTAAATTCTGCCCAGCATTTGCAGATGGCCACAGGTGAGGCGAAAGTGAGACCTCCAAGAGGAGAGTGAAAATTTAGGGGAAGGATTACTGGGACTCAGGTGCATCCCACTTTTCCCACTCCCTTTCTTTTTCTGTTCTTTCCATTAGTCCTCATTTAATGAGTATTTTCATGTCACATCCAATCAAATTTTATTTTCTCCACAGTTCTTTGTTCTTCTTTTTTAGGATTTTATTTGAGGTGTGCTTCCCTACAAATGAAAAAATGTTCTCAAATACACCATCCATTGAAAAACTGCCCACTGCAATTATGAAACGATTCCATGGTGCCATCACTTGATCCTGTCTAATCCCATATTCAAAAGCCATTTAGAAATGGGTTTTCTCATTCATACCTTAAATAGTTAATCTAGCTGCATTGTTTGGTTATTCTTGTGTGATTGGTTCACTCTGTTTTATTATACTGAACTTATGTAAAAGCTTCTGTTTTATAATTGTGTGGGACTTGGGGGCAATTCATTCAAAGGTCTGTACCCTATAAATAAATTACTCTCCTTTTGCTGCTAACATGAACTGGTTCTATTGAAACCAGGGGGAAAAACGCAAAAGAAAGCTGAAGACACAGCTTTTGTTAAAGTGCGGGGGAAAAGTACACCTATTCTGTTTAGAGAAGGCCTTTAAAAACCCACAGTGATTATACAAAAGGGAGCAAAAGCAGTTTAGGAAGAGATGAAATAAATGATAAACAATTGTACCTCCAACATAGAGAATGCGTCATTTCCTCATTTAAAAGAAGGTGTTGGAAGTCAAGAAAACTGGTATCGGTCTTAAGAAAAAGAACAGAGGTCGGGCTTTTTTTTTCCTTCTGTATTTTGCAGCATATGTAGAGGCCATCCTGTTAATTGGCTATACTTTTAAAAATAACCCCATGAATCAGGTTTTAAAACTCTGGAAACTAACGAAAAAGAGAAATAGTTCAGGTCTGTGTAATTTGCACATCAAGCAACTGTGCTTGAAATTTTATTCCAGAAAATATTTACAGATTGCTTTCTTCTGATATCTGAGACTAAGGACAGATTTCACTGTTGTTTTCACTTGGAAGTTGTTTCTGCTTGTAAACATCTGTGTGGAAGAAGAATGGGGTCAGTACTTTTCATAAACCATGTGATTTGATGGGTGTCCATAATTACGCTGGCATTACGTATGTGTTGTGGCAAAGGATGGAGATGATATTTCTGATGAAATTGTATCCAAACACCTCACTGTACCAAATTTATGAGAATTGACGAACAAGTTTGGTGCAATTGGAGAACCGGTATACTTCCATGGAGGGGGTGGGCGCAAGCCGCTACCAAGAAAGGAGAAACGAATAAACTGTGATCCATGGTTTTTAGCAATGAGACTCCTTTTAGTTGACTCATCCAATGTGAAAATAAAATGAAATATCTTCTCTTCTGCAGTCAAGAAGATAATTAATGAGCCACTCATTTCTAAATGAAGACCTAAGGGAATACAGCAACTGGTCTTGAATTTAAAAAGAGAAAAGTGCTTACATGTTTCAAAGAATACCAAGTAAAAAAATCACCCCATTAACATTTGAATTTGAGTTCTTATTCGTTTTTAAATGAGCTGTAACCCATGCCGTGTGTCTCCTTGAGTGCTACTCATCAACCGTAATTACCATCTTTGGTAGAGTAAGGAGAAACAGGAATACTTTTCCTTTTAGTTTTCCTGCTATCTGCTTTCTTTTAGATGAAGTCAAATGGACAGTGCATTTAGAGCCCCTCAAATACAGGGCAAGGGCTCAAGGTGAATCTGTAGATCGCTGTTCACCCTTAGATTTCAGACAACGAAAAGCACCTGAAATAAGGAAGGTTTTTAGAAAGAATGTCAGCCAAAAAGAGGCAAACATCCATCTTTGGATTTCTTACCTAACATTTTCAGGCAGTGGCTCAGATGATCTTTATTGATGATAACAGTTAACATTTACTGAGTGCTACCTACATGCCAAGTACTTTACGTGCATTGTCTTCTTAAATTCTTATCCCAAATTTTGTGTTAGAGATAAGAATATAGGGACAATTATTACTCTCATTTTACAGATGGGTAAACTGAGGTTGAAAGAGTGAAAGTTCCTTGCCAAAGATCTTACAGCTGATACAGGTAGAATTCAAATCCATGTCTGTCTAACGGTTCAAGAGTCCTTGTCCAAACACTGCTTCTATCCAACTGCATGTGCCAAACTCATTAGGACTGGAGGGATGTGACACAGCCATCAGCTGGGCTCAGGGATGTCCCCCTGAGTACCGCATGGCTGAATGAGGGTCAGTTCTCAACTCTTCGTGCTTCGGACGGGGTCTGACCAGAACCAAAGAGGTCAATTTTATCTTTGAGAAAGAGGGAAATTTTCTTTGCAGTTCTGAAAGATCTACAAATGCATACATCTCTTACTGATGCTAAGCAGAGCCCTGCGGGGCTCCTGGGCATGGAGGATTTTTTGGTCCCCCATTTCATGTAGGCAAGACTCCAGCCTCCATGACCTTCTCTGAGTTCCAAAGGTCAAAGTGAAGTGAAGTGAAGTGAAGTTGCTCAGTCATGTCTGATTCTTTGCGACCCTGTGGACTGTAGCCTACCAGGCTCCTCCATCCATGGGATTTTCCAAGCAAGAGTTCTGGAGTGGGTTGCCATTTCCTTCTCCAGCGGATCTGCCCGACCCAGGGATCAAAGCCAGGTTTCCAGTATTGTAGGCTGACATTTTACCATCTGAGTCACTAGGGAAGTCCTCCAAAGGTCAGAACAGTAGCTAATCAAGAACAGGGCAACCAGGAAACCATCTGAGATAAGATTAAAAAAAACAGAGAGGCTCATCAAGATTAGCTGACTGACCACCTAAGACCCTGCATACACCCTCACCTTGTCAGGAATGCCACTCTTTTGAAACTTTGCAAAAGAAACAAGAATGCAAGACTGTTACTGCTTTGATCCTTATCACATCCCCCTGCTTGACTATATCAGTTCAGTTCAGTTCAGTCCAGTCGCCCAGTCATGACCGACTGCGACCCCATGAGTCACAGCACGCCAGGCCTCCCTGTCCATCACCAGCTCCCGGAGTTTACTCAAACTCATGCCCATCGAGTCAGTGATGCCATCCAGCCATCTCATCCTCTGCCGTCCCCTTCTCCTCCTGCCCCCCAATCCCTCCCAGCATCAGGGTCTTTTCCAATAAGTCAACTCTTTGCATGAGGTGGCCAAAGTACTGGAGTTTCAGCTTCAGCATCACTCCTTCCAATGAACACCCAGGACTGATCTCCTTTAGGATGGACTGGTTGGAACTCCTTGCAGTCTAAGGGACTCTCAAGAGTCTTCTCCAACACCACAGTTCAAAAGCATCAATTTTTCGGTGCTCAGCTTTCTTCACAGTCCAACTCTCACATCCATACATGACCATTGGAAAAACCATAGCCTTGACCGGACGGACCTTTGTTGGCAAATTAATATCTCTGCTTTTTAATATGCTATCTAGGTTGGTCATAACTTTCCTTCCAAGGAGCAAGCGTTTTTTAATTTCATGGCTGCAGCTACCATCTGCAGTGATTTTGGAGCCCCCCAAAATAAAGTCAGCCACTGTTTCCACTGTTTCCCCATCTATTTGCCATGAAGTGATGGGACCAGATGCCATGATCTTAGTTTTCTGAATGTTGAGCTTTAAGCCAACTTTTTCACTCTCTTCTTTCCACTTTCATCAAGAGGCTCTTTAGTTCCTCTTCACTTTCTGCCATAAGGGTGAAGTCATCTGCATATCTGAGGTTATTGATATTTTTCCCGGCAATCTTGATTCCAGCGTGTGCTTCATCCAGCTCAGCGTTTCTCATGATGTACTCTGCATGTAAGTTAAATAAGCAGGGTGACAATATACAGCCTTGACGTACTCCTTTTCCTATTTGGAACCAGTCTGTTGTTCCATGTCCAGTTCTAACTGTTGCTTCCTGACCTGCATACAGGTTTCCCAAGAGGCAGGTCAGGTGGTCTGGTATTCCCATCCTTTTCAGAATTTTCCACAGTTTCTTGTGATCCACACAGTCAAAGGCTTTGGCGTAGTCAATAAAGCAGAAATAGATGTTTTTCTGGAACTCTCTTGCTTTCTCGATGATCCAGCGGATATTGGCAATTTGATCTCTGGTTCCTCTGCCTTTTCTATATAGTTTCTCCTATTCTGACTGTATGGATCACAACAAACTGTGGAAAATTCTTAAAGAGATGGGAAAACCAGACCACTGTACCTGCTTCCTGAGAAACCTGTACGCTGATCAAGAAGGAACAGTTAGAACAGGACATGGAACAATTGACTGGTTCAAAATTGGGAAAGGAATATGTGAAGGCTGTATATTGTTACCCTGCTTATTTAACTTGTATGCAGAGTACACCATGCAAAATGCTGGGCTGGATGAAGCACAAGCTGGAATCAAGATTGCCAGGAGAAATATCAATTACCTCAGATATGCAAGTGACACCACCCTTATGGCAGAAAGTGAAGAGGAATTAAAGAGCCTCTTGATGAAAGTGGAAGAGGAGAGTGAAAAAGCTGGCTTAAAATTCAACATTCAAAAAACGAAGATCATGGAATCCAGTCCCATCACTTCATGACAAATGGGGAAACAATGGAAACAGTGACAGACTTTTTTTCTTGGCTCTAAAATCACTGTGGACAGTAACTGCTGCCATGAAGTTAAAAGACGCTTACTCCTTGGAAGAAAAGCAATGAAAAACCTAGACAGCGTACTAAAAAGCAGAGATACTGCTTTGCCTACTGAAGGTCTAAGTAGTCAAAACTATGGTTTTTCCCATAGTCGTGTATGGATATGAGAGCTGACAATAAAAAAGGCTCAGCACTGAAGAATTGATGCCTTTGAACTGTGGGGCTTGAGAAGACTCTTGAGAGTCCCTTGGACTGCAAGGAGGTCAAGCCAGTCAATTCTAAAGGAAATCAACTCTGAATATTCATTGGAAGGACTGATGCTGAAGTTGGAGCTCCAAAACTCTGGCCACCTGATTCAAAGAGCCAACTCATTGGAAAAGACTCTGATGCTGGGAAAGATTGAAGGCAGGAGGAGAAGGGGATGACAGAGGATGAAATGGTTGGATGGCATCACCAACTCATTGGACATGAGTTTGAGCAAACTTGGGGAGATAGTGAAGGACAGAGAAGCCTGGCGTGCTGCAGTCCACGGGATTGCAAAGAGTCAGACAGGACTTAGCAACTGAACAACAACAACAACTTCAATTCATATGCTGAAGCCCTAATTCTGTTACAGAAAAAAAAGAGTCACAATATTTATTTAAGGTGGTGAGGCCAATTTCATTCAGTGAGGGGTTTACAGTGAGGGAAAAAGATCAACCCAGCAACAAACACAACAAGGACGTGAGGAGATTTACAGACAAGGACTTTGGTTGGGGAGTGGGGGATGGGGAGAGTGGGTGATGAAGAGGGTTATTAGCAGATGGAAAACTACTAAAAGTCCATAGAGATTTTTGCTAGGCCCACTCAGTAGGATCTTTGCCAAAGACAGGACCAGCAATAAGATAGCCAGGGCTGAGTGGAGGAAATGGACCATGTATCAAGGGTGAGAGATTTTTGCTAAACTGATGCCACAGGATTCTTGCTAAAATTATAGTAAGTAGGCCAAGGACAAAACCCAAGGTCAGGGTTTTGAGAACTTAGTGCAGCCTGACCAGAGTTTGGTTAAGGAGTCTTTGTCAATGCCCAATACCTCAGAATATGAGATTAAAATGAGGCCCTTAGGGTGGACCCCAATCTGACTGATGTTCTTATAAGGAGAGGAAATGTGGACATGCAAAGAGACACCAAGGACACATGTGCACAAGGAAAAGATCATGGGAGGACAAGGCAAGAGCAGGTGGCCATCTACAAGTCACAGAGAGAGGCTTCAGAATAAAGTCAGCCCTGCTTTTGTAACTGATCAAGACAGAAGGGGGCAACAGAGGACGAGATGGTTGGATGGCATCATCGACTCAATGGACAAGAATTTGAGCCAACTCTGGGAGACAAAGAAGGACAGAGAAGCCTGGCGTGCTGCAGCCCATGGGGTCCAAAGAGTAGGACACGACTGAGCGACTGAACAACGGCAAAGACCCTAAGGAGCTGTCAACTACAAATTGGCACTTGCCAAGAGCATTGCCAGAGCTTGAACAACAAGGGCATTTGCCATGTGCCTCTGTGGAGACTGAACCCTCTGCTGCTGCAGCTGTTGACCTTCAGCACCCTCTGAGGGAATTCAGGGTGCAGTGCGACACTCTGCGCTTCAGGGGTTCTGGTGGAACAGGTCTTCAGACAGATATTTTCAGGAGCTGATTCATGATCCCAAACCTCGCATCTCTTCATATCTAGAAAATCACTAAATCCCTTCCTGGTGACATCAGCCCCTTGTGACTAGCAGAAAACCTCTTGTAAAGTAAATGCTCAGTTGGCTGAACACTCACCCGCCTTCAGCGAAATCTTATATATTGATCTTACCCAACTGCCTCTTTGGAGCTGTCTGAGGTGCTGCCTCCTGGGCTACAGTCCTCATTTTGTCCCAAAGAAAACTTGTCAGCCCTCAAGATGTGCATCTATTTTTGTCAACAGTGTCTTCCCAGGATAGGCCTTCCCCCTTTAAGTTCTGCTTTAGCTCCTCTCTGAAGTACCTAGATAACAGTATTTGAGGCAAATTTCCTGAATTGTTTGCAGATGTGAAAATCAAATGGAAAAACTACTTGATAACCGTGAACACACAGCCCCAGGCCTCCTGGAGCCTAGGGACTGATAAAATTAACCCGTGTGACTCCACCCTGCTGCTTCACGATCAGCCAATCAGACAATCATGCACAAGCTGATCACAGACCCTGCAACCCTTCTCCTCACCTGCTCTTTAAAAATGCTTTCCAGAAACCCTTTGGGGAACTCATCTCCTTGCATGGCCTTGGAGTAAACCTTTCTCTGCTTCAAACTCCAACATTTCATTTTGTTTGGCCTCACTGTGCATCAGGCACGTGAACTTGTGTTAACACTCTCACTTTGATCCTGAACTTCCTGCATCCTGAACTGTGAAAAATAAATTTCTGTTCTTTGAGCCACCTAGTCTGTGATACTTTCTTATACAGTAAAAACAAGCAGGACCCTCTGGTACAAAAGCCTCTCTGTGTCTCTCATTTTTTGTTTGCAGAAAAAGGCTTAAGTGTCCTATCCCTGCCTTGAGTTCCAAAGGGCAGATTAAGCAGCTACTGTGGCATCCTATACCAAGGTCAGAGGTGTGGAGCCTCATACCTAGGTCACAGGACAAAAATTTCTGAAGTTGACCAAGCCCCATGGCAACTGTTGCCACAAGCTTCCAGATCTAAATCAGTCAGTTTCCTGACCTCATATTAGGTAAAAATACCCTGCTATTACTCACCCTATAGCATCTGCACCAATCACCTAATAATGGTACCATTTCAGTAGGAACTTTCTCTGTCTTGAGGCTATAAAAATTGGCTACTAGCCTAAGAAAGTGTTTGGCTCTTCCTTCAGCCAGCTCAATGTTCTAATAGCGGCTCCCACTCTAATAAACTTCATTCTTCTCTCACTCTGCTTCGTGTCTGGAAATTCTTTTCAAACCTTTGCAGGGACCAAGACAGTTACTAGTTAGGGAAGGGGCTTCCCTGGTGGCTCAGTGGTAAAGAATTCACCTTCCAATATGGAACATGTGGGTTAGATCCCTGGGTCAGGAAGATCCCCTGGAGAAAGGCATGGTAACTCACTCCAGTATTCTTGCCTGGGAAATTCCATTGACAGAGAAGCCTGGCAGGCCTCAGTCCATGGGGTTGCAAAACAGTCTGACATGACTTAGTGACTAAACAACAACAATTAAGGCAGAAAGGGAATGCAGAAAGGAAGGAAAAGCAGCAAAGAAGCAATAATGTAGTGATAAGGTAGAGCCCTAATTCCTCAGTCCAGTTCAGTTCAGTCG
The DNA here is from genome assembly GCF_019320065.1 of Cervus canadensis. NCBI lineage: Eukaryota > Metazoa > Chordata > Mammalia > Artiodactyla > Cervidae > Cervus > Cervus canadensis. The sequence continues at coordinate 30,129,039 of NC_057407.1, forward strand.
CTCAGTCATGTCTGATGCTTTGTGACCCCATGAACCTCAGCACACCAGGCCTCCCTGTCCATCACCAACTCCCGGGGTCCACCCAAACCCATGTCCATTGAGTCAGTGATGCCATCCAACCATCTCATCCTCTGTCGTCCCTTTCTCCTCCTGCCCTCAATCTTTCCCAGCATCAGGGTCTTTTCCAATGAGTCAGCTCTTCGCATCAGGTGGCCAAAGTATTGGAGTTTCAGCTTCAGCATCAGTCCTTCCAATGAACACCCAGGACTGATCCCCTTTAGGATGGACTGTTTGGATATCCTTGCAGTCCAAGGGACTCTCAAGAGTCTTCTCCAACACCACAGTTCAAAAGCAACAATTCTTCAGCGCTCAACTTTCTTTATAGTCCAACTCTCACATCCATACATGACCACTGGAAAAACCATAGCCTTGACTAGATGAACCTTAGTTGACAAAGTGATGTCTCTGCTTTGTAATATGCTGTCTAGGTTGGTCATGACTTTCCTTCCAAGGAGCAAGCGTCTTTTAATTTCATGGCTGTAATCACCATCTGCAGTGATTTTGGAGCCCAGAAAAATAAAGTCAGCCACTGTTTCCCCATCTATTTGCCATGAAGTGCTGGGACCCGATGCCATGATCTTAGTTTTCTGAATGTTGAGCTTTAAGCCAACTTTTTCACTCTCCTAATTCCTCAAGGGATATACATAACAATATTATAACAAACCCAGACAGTGTATTAAAAAGCAGAGACATTACTTTGCCAATGAAGGTCCATATAGTCAAAGCTATGGTTTTTCCAGTAGTCATGTATGCGTGTGAGAGTTGGACCATAAAGAAGGCTGAGCACCAAAGAATTGATGCTTTTAAACTGTAGTGTTGGAGAAGACTCTTCAGAGTCCCTTGGACTGCAAGGAGATCAAACCAATCAATCCTAAAGGAAATCAATCCTGAATATTCATTGGAAGGACTGATGCAGAAGCTGAAGCTCCAATACTTTGGCCACCTGATGTGAAGAGCTGACTCATTGGAAAAGACCCTGATGCTGGGAAAGATTGAAGGCCTGAAGAGAAGGAGACAAAAGAGGACAAGATGATTGGATGGCATCACCAACTCAATGGACATGAGTTTGAGCAAGCTCTGGGAGATGGTAAAGGACAGGGAAGCCTGACGTGCTGCAGTCCTTGGGGTTGCAAAGCGTCAGACATGACTGAGCAACTGAAAAACAACAAATGAAGAATATCTTTGATTTGTTCCATAGGAACTAAGGTCCCCACCTAGGTGGAGGATGGTGACTTCAGGCTGAGAACAATGACGCAGACCCCAGACTGGCTGGAAGCAGGAGGCTGATGATTGAGATCCTGAAATATCACCCTGTTACTTCCCCACCAACCAATTAGAAGGGAGCCATGCATCCTGCAGCCCTTAACCAAATAATGCCTTTAAAAAGTCTTCCCTGAAAGTTGTTGGGGAGTTCTGATATTTTGGGTATGACATGCCCGTTCTCCTTGCTCAGCCCTTGCAATAAGCCTTCCTCTGCTCTGAGCTCTGATGCTTCACTTTGTCTGGTCTTACTATGCACTGAGCACACAAACTCGGGTCCTATAACAGCAGCCCAAGCAAAGAAACACACTCTCTGAATATCAATTTTAATGAGCATCTTTAAGTAGGAGAGAGAAATAACTGCTTAAGAAGAAAAAGAAAAAAATTGGAATATATTCTGCTTTTAGATTTAATAATCTAGGCCTTATAAGATCTTTAAAAATAAGAGGAATGAACTCTATTAGACCAAAGTTTCTTAAGAACAGTGTCCCCAGCTGAGCTCCCTGGCCCTGCTGGTTTTGAGGGGTAAGTCCTCTGTCTTATGAGATCTTTCCCTATTCCTGGGCCACACGAACAATAGGAAAAGACAAATCTGTATCATAAGCTCACTGAACTATTTTACAGAAATAACTTATGGCGAAAAGAGCAAAACACTCCCTCTTATTACCAAATGATTGCTTCAGGAGCATTTCCTTCATAAACTGTCATTAAATATCCAACCACAAAACAAATCCATTAAATTGCATCAATTTCTAATCAAATTCAGAGAAACACAGGAAGTGAAGTGCTCTGGGTCATAATCTCAGATTCATCATTAATTGTAGAAGTAAACAGTAACTAGTAACAAGGTGAGTCACATTTCTTCTCTATGTCAATTCCAAATTTAGACAATAAGACTAATAACGTATTTCCTAAACTAATATTTAGTAAGTTATTAAAGTGATGAAAATAGTTGTGAAATATTTGGATGGGCAATGGGCTAGACAAGGATAAGGCAATATTACATGCAGCATTTTTCTTATAGGTTTAGCTAATTTCTACAAAAAAAAAGCTTTGAAAATAAATTAAATCCATCTAGACATATCCTCAAAAGAATCTTATAAAATATATATTAGAGGTTTTTTTTTAACCTATTACATGAAGTAAATTGTATGACGTCTTACTGAAATAATATATTAGTCTACAAATTAATGACCAAAAAATAACGCAAACCCAGAAGTTTTTCATAAATCACTTGTGCTGCTTGTCCACAATTTTCTCAAAGGTGTAAATTCCCTTCCAAATTTCAGAGCAGCTACTCTGAAAATTTTCTATGTTAAAGACTACCAAAAAAAAAAAAAGACTACCAACCCAAACTTTGTCACTCTTACTCATGACAACACCCTTTCCACCACATTGGGTTTATCTTTCCACAACCTCTAACAGCATCTAAGCCTCCTTTTTCTTTTTAAGAAACTCAGCTTCCTGTGGAATTCAATTATCATGTGCATGCAAATTGTACCCAAAGTTATATGCCAAATTTTGGCATTGTTGAAGCTTTAAAACTCAGTCACCTCTCCCCTGCACTCATACTCAGTTTTCATTCCCTGAGTCAAGAATATGGGGTCAAGAAGTTCATTCAGGAGATGGTTTCAGGAAGTGGGGAAAACAGTAGGTGAGATGGAGAAGGGAAGGGAGCTGATAAAAGGTATGCAAAAGCAGGCGACTGGAACTCATCCCAATGGGGACCTCTGGGGAGCAGTCTAGAGCACACCCCCAAAGCTGGATATTTATCCACAGTCTCCCCTCATATACTGGTTAATCAATGCCATCAGCATGAGCCTTTTTTCAGCTCCTCTATCTCCTCCACCCTTCTCATCCATTCTCTTATCAAAGCCGATGGGTTCTTAGCTGTTTATACTGACTCAGCTTCACATTTCCTTTTATCCTCCCACATCCAAACTCATAAGCCCCTTGGGCAGAGTTCTGTGAATCCTCTGAGCTGAGAGCCCTGTCTCCAGTCCCAACCTGGTGCCATCTTGGCTACGCACTACCGCTTAAACACCAGCGACAGAATGCTACTTTTCTCTCTTGCTCAAGTGGTACAGCACTGCATAGTATATTAAAGCCAAAAGATTTGACCCAATCTTTCCTTTTTGCCCAACTTTAACCCCAGATAATCAAATCTACTTGATTCCTTTTGTGGGATCTGCACCATCTGGCTGGGCCCTGGCCCTTTCCAGTCATACCATGCCATTCGCCATGTATTTTCTACAAGTCAGCCATATTTGCCCTCTGTGAGTTCTTGAATTTGTCAAGTTCCTTCCAACTCGAGGGTTTTGCACACGCTATTCCCCCCACCTTTGTCTGCAACATTTCTCTCTCTTCTTCACTTACGCCTCCCTGAGTTGGAGTGGTGTTTAATTAAGCCTTTCTAACTGATTCTCCCTCACCCAGCCTCCATTCCCTGTGCTCTGACAGGTCAAAGGCCTTGTTACATACTTTTATAGCCTATTTTTCTCCTTCCCACCACTTCTTATGATTGCAGTTAAATTATTGATTAATTGCATTAACCGATTAATTGCATTTTAAATGTCTGCTTCTCCCAGCAGGCTGTAAGTTTTGTGAGTGCCTGCACTGCTCACCCATGTATCCTTAACACCGAGCGTGATGCTTAGCATACCACCAGTGCTCAATACATATGAAAGAATGAATATTATGCAAATTATACTTTCTAGCTCTGAAGGTTTTGATTTCTCGTCCCCTGATGGCTTCCATCCTCTTCAATTAGATAAAATATTTTGTAAACAACTGTGCTCAACAAATATTGCAGATGGATCTCCCGACAAACAATATGAGAGGGCTCTGTGTAAACATAAAGGTAAAAGGTAAAATGCTACAAAATGATTATCATTCTTTATCCGTCATCAAAACATCACATTGTGCATCATTTGCAAATTAGACCTAATGAAACAGTAATATTTTCAGGGACTTGATAACAATGCTGGCAGTAGGGAGACTACAGAAAACAAAATGATTCTGTGAACTTGTTAAAGCTTGTGTTTTCTCCCAAATTTAAGAAGAAATGCAAGCAGCACTAATAGAAGTTAGATGGTATGGTGGTGACTTAATGCTCTGGAAATTTAGGGGACAGGTGTGAGAGCCTACTGTGTCCCAGAATAAATAATTTCAGTGAAGTCATAAAGCATAAAAATGGGGTGAGAATTTGATTTTACTTAATCTTATTTGCTGGAACTTAACATTGAACAAGTGGCTGAACTTGTGCTGCTGGCTGAACTATAGGAGTTTAAAAATTCCCTTTTCTCTCTCATGGGTCTCAAAGAGAAGTGTATCCATTTGTTCCATCACAAATGTTCAGCTGTAGATTTGAGGGATAATAAAAGCTCTGGCCTTGCTATCTAATTATTCAGTTGACAGATAGAAAGATTTAGCTATACAAATGGGCTTATAACTCAGAAATGGGACTATATGTTTATTTTAAATGATAGCCATGTAATTTCAAAACAAACTAGTGTCAATCTAAAATTTTATTATGGCAGTGGCAACTTGGCAATTATGTAAAAAGCGGTAAAAAATTGGCTGTCATAAACTCTCTTTTTACTTGGTAGTCTTGATTATGCCTTCTGAGACAATACGTTCTTAAAATGTCTACACTAAACACAGAGAATGAATCATTGCAAAAAGGGTGACAATGAGACATTTATAAATATAATATTTTTGTACTGAATTATGTTTCTAAGAAGAGCTTAATGTATATTTTATAGTAGACCTACTTTAAAAATAAGTATACATCACTAAAGGGAAAGCCAAAATAAAAGCAAGCACTGTATTATCAATTTCTGGTAAAACTTTAAAATGCTGTCATTAATTATAGATGGAGCACTTTTCCTGCAATATATTCCTATTTGTTTGACACCTGGCAGGGCTGGGACCAATTTATTCACTTGCTCTGTTACACGACATTCAGTCCCTGGGGCCATTATTTTCAAGGAAAACCAAGCAACATAACTAGAAGCCTACATGAATGATTCATAGTAGAACACTCTAGAACATGTCACTCAATGGTATATGCTGATTGTCTAATCCAACTTGACAGTTGAAGCTGCTGTGGCATCATGAGGAAGTGATCCATTTACCAGATCCTCTGGATAAGCTAAGCCCTTTCAGCAGCTGCAGAGCCCAATAGGATTCCCTTGTCTGCAGGAAGTATTTGCAATGTTATCTTGACAAAGCACTTCCTGAAAATACACACACACACACACACACACACACACACAGAATATAATGGCTGCTTATCTTTGGCACCTCCAGTTTAGTAGTGAACTTATATTTTTAATAACCCTCTTATTATTTTAGAGGTAGCACCTTAACATTTATTAAAAAAATTACAAAACACAGTCAAGCAAACAAAACTTCACCTTCCTATCACCCAGAATCACCATGTCTTACATCTTAGTGCATATGTTTCTGGGTCTTCATATGTTTGCATGTCTATTGTATCTATATATCGCTGTTGTTGCTCAGTCACTAAGCCATGTCCAGCTCTTTGTGACCCCATGAACTGCAGCACAGCAGACTCCTCCATCCTCTACTATCTCCCAGAGATTGCTCAAATTCATGTCCACTGAGTCAGTGATGTTATCTAACCATCTTATCCTTTGCCATCCCCTTCTTCTTTTGCCTTCAATCTTTGCCAGCATCAGAGTCCTTCCCAATGAGTCGGCTCTTTGAACCAGGTGGCAAAGTATTGGAACTTCAACTTCAGCATCAGTCCTTCCAATGAATATTTAGGGTTGATTTCCTTTAGGATTAACTGGTTTGATCTCCTCACCATCCAAGGGACTCTCAAGTCTTCTCCAGCACCGCAATTCAAAAGCATCAATTCTTTGGTGCTTAGCCTTCTTTATGGTCTAACACTCACATCTGTACATGACTACTAGAAAGACCATAGCTTTGACTAGATGCACCTTTGTCAGCAAAGTGATGCCTCTGCTTTTAAACACACTGCCTAGGTTTGTCATAGCTTTTCTCCCAAGGAGCAAGCACCTTTTAATTTCATGGCTGGAGTCACCATCTACAGTAATTTTGGAGCCCAAGAAAATAAAATCTGTCACTGCTTCCACTCTTTCTCCTTCTATTTGCCATGAAGTGATGAGACTGGATTCCATGATCTTAGTTTTTTGAATGTTGAGTTTCAAGCAAACTTTTTCACTCTCCTCTTTCACCCTCATCAAGAGGCTCTTTAGTTCCTCTTCACTTTCTGTATCAGAGTGGCATCATCTGCATATATGTGATCATTGATATTTCTCCTGGCAATCTTGATTCATCCAGCCCAGCATTTCATATGATATACTCTGCAGAGAAGTTAAATAAGCAGAGTTACAATATACAGCCTTGACGTACTCCTTTCCCAATTTTGATCCAGTCAATTGTTCCATGTCTGGTTCTAATTTTTGCTTCTTCATCTGCATACAGATTTCTCAGGAGACAGGGAAAGTGGTCTGGTATTACCATTTCCTTAAGAATTCTTCACAATTTGTTGTGATTCAGACAGTCAAAGTCTTTAGCATAGTCAATAAAGCAGAAGGAGATGTTTTTCTAGAATTTCCTTGCTTTCTCCATGACCCAATGAATGCTGACAATTTCATGTCTTGTTTCTCTGACTTTTCTAAACCAAGCTTGTACATCTGGAATTTTTCAGTTCACGTACTGCTGAAGTCTAACTTAAAGGATTCTGAGCATAACCTTGCTAGCATGTGACATGAGCACAATTGTACAGTAGTTTGAACATTCTATGGCATTGTCTTTCTTTGGGATTGGAATGAAAACTGACTTTTTCCACTCCTGTGGCCACTGCTGAGCTTTTTAAATTTGTTGACATATGGAGTGCAGTACTTTAATAGCATCATCCTTTAGGATTTTAAGTAGTTCAGCTGGAATTCCATCACCTTCAGTAGCTTTGTTTACAGTAATGGTTTCTAAGGCCCACATGACTTCACACTCCAGGATGTCTGGCTCTAGGTGAGTGACCATACCATCAAGGTTATTCGGGTCCTTAAGACCTTTTTTGTATTGCTCCTCTGTGTATTCTTGCCACCTCTTCTTAATTTCCTCTGTTTCTATTAGTTCCTTACTGTTTCTGTCCTTTATTGTGCACATCCTTGCATGAAATTTCCCTTGATATTTTCAATTTCTTTGAAGCGATCTCTAGTCTTTCCCATCTTATTGTTTTCCCCTATTTCTTTGCATTGTTCATTTAAGAAGGCCTTCTTCTCTCTCCTTTCTGTTCTCTGGAACTCTGCATTCAGCTGAGTATATATTTTTCTTTTTCCCTTGCCTTTCTCTTCTCTTCTTTCATCAGCTATTTGTAAGACTTCCTTAGACAAACATTCTGTCTTTTGGCATTTCTTTTTCTTTGGGATGGCTTTAGTCACTGTCTTCTGTACAATGTTACAAATCTCCAGCCATAGTTCTTTAGGTACTCTCTCTAACAGATCTAATCCCTTGAATCTATCTGTCACCTTCACTGTATAATCATAAGGGATTTGATTTAGGTCATACCTGAATGGCCTGGTGGTTTTCCCGACTTTCTTCAATTTAAGCTTGAATTTTGCCATAAGGAGCTAATGATCTGAGGCACAGTCAGCTCCAGGTCTTGTTTTTGCTGGCCATATAGAGTTTCTCCATATTCAGCTGCAAAAAACATAATCTGATTTTGTTATTGACCATCTGGTGGTGTCCATGTGTATCTATATATACACATATTTATGCATATTTTTCTTTTCCAATTTGAGATTATACTCTACATACTATTGTAACACTTAGCCTTCTTGGGTCAATGATCTTAACCTTTCTGCTTCAGTACGTTTTCTTTGTCACTGAAGAGCTTATAAGTATTTTAGTCCTATCCAGGAATCCTGTGACTAAAGCTCTCTGACTGTTATAGCAGCTCTTATTTCTCTGCAGCCTGTCAGGATCCCCTTTTCATGACTTTGGCTTATTGAAGACATGGGGTCAGTTTTCCTGTGCAAAATCTCACCTACTAGATTTGTCTATTTGTTCCTTATTGTACCATGAAGCTGGTTCCTATACCCCTCTTATCTTGTACAGACTGAAAGGTAGATCTAAAGTACTGGTGTATTCATATTTTTGACTAGAAATCACCAGAGGTGATCCTGTGTCTATAACTGCACTGTCCAGTGTGGGAGCTGCCAGCCATATGTAGTCATTTATGTTTCAGCGTAAGTTAACTAAAACTGAAAATAAAGTTCCTCACTTGCACCAGTCCCATTTCAAGTGCTCTAAAGCCCCATGTGGCTGGTAGCTGTCATTTGGACAAGGCATATATGGAACACTTCCTTCATCACAGGAAGTTCGACCAGACTTGCTACCTAGAGATTGAGTTTATTTCTTCATTGCTTAAGTCTAGGCTTGGGTCAATCAGATACTAGTGCAAATGTGATGCAACAGAGGCTTGGAGAATGTTTGTGCTTCAGCAGTTGCCCCTCTTTGGCTGCTGAACCCCTGAGACTGCCAGGTAAAGAAGCCAGGACTAGCCTACGGGAGGATGAGCTACCCCATGGAGAGTGCCCCCAGTTACTCCTGCTGAGGCCATCTTGAGAGACCACAGAGGAGACCTCAGTTACTCAGCCATCTCTGTCAACTTCCTGACAGATGAGTAAGGCCATCTGAGGCCCAGCAGCCCAGGGGAGGGAGCCATCAGCTGAAAACAGAGATGAGTGAAGCTGGTCTAGACAGAAGAACCAACCAACTGACCCACAGAGCGATGAAGAATAATAAATGATTATTCTTTTTACTGACAGATTTTTTTTGAATGGGTTATTACTCAGCAATAGATAACTAACACATGATCAGAAAGGAATTGCTATAGTGTTACTTTGGCCCTATGCAATGTGTTGTTCTCCGTTAAGCACTCACCTAATATGTAAATCTTGCCTAAATCCATAATTTCATAGATTTTATAAAATTATATTTTTTGACTTTCATCATTCATGTAATGTACGAACTTTACATGTAATATACTAACATCCCTTCTACATGTACTAACTGGTATTTTTTGTAAAGGATAGTTCCTCTTCATCAAGTGGGCGAGTTGGTTATCTTATCATACAATTCCTCCTGGAAAGGTAGGATAAATCTTTAGTTTTTTTTCTTTATTTACCAATTAAAAAGTCAGAAGTTCTTTAATGGCCATCTCATACTACACTTTTCTGGCTTTGTCTTGAGTGACTTAATGAAGTCATGAATTTTATACATTAAATACATTTTATCAATATCTGTAATCATTATTCTTTTTGATGCCCAAATTTTCCCAACTTTGGCCACTGGAAGCCCCTTCTGACCACCTTCTATGTCATTTTGATACAAGTCTATTAATCTTAGAAAACTTCCTTTCCTTCTGGTCAGAAGAAGTTACCTCAAATTCATCTTGTATCTTCCCTGCCCCAGACCTAGAACTAGCCATTTATCTTAGGAGTGTTGGGGGTTGTATTGTAGTACATAATTGGATGACTCAATTGTGCCTGAGATGAGGAAATGTGACTTGAGCATGTCAGTTCTTCTTCCTTTCTTGGACTCCTACTTAACATTCTTTGTTCTCAAATCTTTTCACAGCAGTTCTCACTCAAGATGCAACCCTCCTCTGTGTTTGGCCATTTGGTGGGTTTGCAGCTTATAAAGTTTCAGAATCTCCCTTCCTTCCTGTTGTATCAGTGTTGATTTCATACAAGTTCTGCTACCTCTCTGGGTTTGGGGTTTTCTCTGTCTCCTAATATTGCTAAAGATGTTGTAAATGAGTTTTGATTTTTGCTATTCCTGATGCTCTCATTGCTCTTCAGAAACTGAAGTAGAAAGATTACAAATTGGGTTGCCTTCAATCCCTATGTTCCTGCTGCTGTTCAGTTGCTAAGTTGTATCTGACTTTTTGAGACCCCCCATGGACTGTAGCCTGCCAGGTTCCAGGGTCCACGGGGTTCTCCAGGCAAGAATACTGGAGTGGGTTGCCATTTCCTTCTCCATCAATCTCTATACTGTCGGGAGCTGCCAGGACATGCCCAGGCCGTGACAAGGTCACGGGACGAGAAAGGAACCTCCAAGGCAGCTCTTCCCCTCAAGGTTGTCCCGGGGACAAGGTCACGAGACAAGAAAGGAATCTGCAAGGCAGCTCTTCCCCTCGAGGTTGTCCCAGGGGCCCGGTATGTCCCTCTCCTCCTTCTGTCTTACTGTTGTTGGGCTTTCTATTAATTTTTGGAAATATAAAATATAGTAATAAGGCCTCCCTGGAAAAGTCTAAGCCTTTTTGGAGATGCTCATGATTGCTCTGGCTCAGGACATGATCATAAACATCAAGTTAGAAAAGAAAAGGCCACAGGTAGAGTTTGGCTGCTTGCTTAAAAGATTATAACTTTCTAGAATAGAAAAGAGTAGAGGCATTTAGATTTAGAAGTAGATGTACTGCTTCAGTTTACTTGCTCCTTGGTTGAGAGGGTTTTCATTATTGCTATTTCCTTGCTGCTACTTGTTCACTGTTTCCCTTTCTTTAAACAACATGGAAGATTATGGGTATTTTTGTAGAGTTAGGAAATGGGGTACATAGGATTTCAATGGAAGATTTATATTAACCAGCTTCACTGCCATTATCTCACTATTAATAGAGGTGTTTTGCTGCTTTAGAGGTGTTTTTGCTGTTGAATAGTTAATCATTGTAAATTGAGATTTTGTAGTTTCAGGTAAAGAAAAATATCAGGGTTTTCTCATAGTACTATTCTTAGAAATGTCAAACATGTTACTGTGACCCTTCCCATGTTTTATTACCCAAAGATTTCATTCTATATCTGGAATCTATGGAACATTGTTTTTGATAGAGTGAAAATGTTAGGCCATTGAGGCAAGAAGACTATGTACAGGACATTTAAGAAAAAACTCTGTAATCGGAAAAGTTCCAGATGAAAGCATAGGGGAAAAAAATACTGACGGAAGCACAAACCAATATCTGATGTAATATGTGGTAACTTAAGGGGGAGGTAATGTTCATTCTATAAAAACTGAGCTATCCTGAAAATAAAAAAAAAGCTACCTCTTCTATGCAGCCTTCTGTGTGTGTGTCTGTCTGTCTTCTTCCCCGCCGACGCCACTCATCCCTTGGGTATTCCTGGTCCTGCTGGGGCTGGACCGCGGCACTATACTCAATCCTCAGTCCAAACGAGAGTTGGGCAAGTGACCCAGGTAAGGTTAATCAGGAGGTTCATCTTCCTGATCATGGTTTTATGCCAAGAAAGGGCACTGACCTACCTCTATCTAATCAAAAGCCATCTGGGACTTACACTGAAATGACTGGATGAGAGGAGCAGAATGAATGAAAGCCTGGAACTGCTAGAAGCTCTCTGACCTCTCATGGAGACAGTCTCACTAAGACTGATGCCAACATGGAGCAGAGCATTGAGAAGTAAAAAGAGACAGATTTCTAAGGGCCTCATTTGAGCTCCTGGGTCCAGCCTTACCTGCCAGACCAAACCCATGTTTTTTCACTTACGTAATTTTTTAAAACCCTTTGAATTAAATCAAATAATGAAGATGAAGTGGTCATACCAGTGAATGGCACACAGGAAGTCCCCAATATATGCTATCATTATTATTTTTGAAAACTAATTTGAGTTAGGTTTCTATTTGTAAGTACAATATTAACAAGAACAACAAAAAATACCAAAGATTTTTGAGAATTGTGTTAGGCACTTTACACATTACATCCTTAAATCCTTACTTCAAGCCATGAAGTAAGTATTTTTACTCCCATTTTAAAGACTTAAAATGGAGCTGAGGCTTCAAGAAGTTTAAGTAAGCTGGTCACGGAGCTGGTGAATGGAAGAGTTGGAATTTCAACCTTAGTAGATTGAGTCCAGAATCCAAGCTTCAAATGGCTTACAAATTGTTGGCGATTTAAAAATAATTAAAAAAACAGACACTTAATTGAAAGCAGCCAGAAAATCACCTGTAACATTGTGCTTAGTCAAGAAATATGTCTCTGTGTTTAAAATCTACGCTTCGTTAACAGCTCATGAAGTTAGAGGCTCCGCTGATATTCTCACAATAGTGCACCAAAATGACTTCACACCAGATTTTATAACCGAATGCTCAATTTCACTTTGCAGAATTCTTCATGTTAATCTTTGAAAACTGCCAGTTGAAACAATTAGCAGAGTAGCTGAACAATCAAACCTATGGGAAAAGGCAGACCAGATTTCCAGGACAATGCCTTGTTGGTTGACGGGGAATTCTGTTCAGTTTTCTTCTCACTCTCCAAGCAGTGAAATTTTCCCTCCTAGCCAAATATGAACAGCATGTTTTAAAATATGCACTCTTTACCATTTAATTAAAATTAAAGTGTTATAAATTGAATTCAATTACTACACATTTTTCTTTTTAAATGTGCTTAATAATAAATAAGCTTAACCAAAGTAATGTTATCGTTATGGATTCATTTTCACCCTATTTCTTCACAGCACCTTTGTCATGATCATCTCATTAACAGGCACTAATGTGCTTTTCTATATCCTCACTAAAGAAAGAAAAAGAAAAAAAAATGAAAATATTCTATCCCATCAACATCTAATTAGAACTTCTCTGGGGAAAGGCATTTTGAAACAAAATTTAACTATGCTACTTTGAATATATAATGATAATTCTCTTTAGTTTATAGCCAGCCTGCCTCTGGGAAACGAGTCATAGAGACACTAATACGTCAGTAAGATTCTAATTTGCTTCTATACATTTTCAGCCAATATGCAATAATACCATGGGTTAGCAACCATTTTTACCCATTTTACAAATAAGGAATCACAGGCTTAGAGAAGTTAAGTAAGCTGAAAAGCACACAACTAGGAAGTGAAAGGATATAGACCTAGATGATGCCAAAATTTACACTTGGAACTTCTACTTTTTCTCTTCTAATAAGAATTCACTGAAAATTTGGGAATTACAGAAATAGTCCACAGAGGATAAGACACATCTGCTCCAAGGGTAGTTTCTTCCAGAGTCTGCAGTCCTGAAATCATCCTGAGGATGAGTTAAGTGGTTGAGAACTCATGTTAAATGCTTCCCAGGAGACCCTCCGTAAGTTAGGGATCAACTGAAGTCCCCCACTGAGGAATCAAGGTCTCCTAGAGGGGGAGAAAAGTCTTCCCTAGCCGGGTATAGTTCCTAGGATACCTGTGAATTCCCAAGGATGACCAACAGTGGTAACATTCATTAACTTAAAGGGAAGCCACCACCCCACCTTGGCCTTCACAGTGAGACCAGCAACTATAGTGTAGTGTGTTGATGACTATGAGGAGGGAAGAACAGGCAGCTTGGGAAGTGCACAACAGGGGTGACTGAACCTAATTTGGGGGATGACCTGAGCTGAGACCTAAAAGATGAATAAGGATTCTCAGGGAAGAGGGAGGCTCTGTGTCATACGGTTGGAAGGGTGGGATCTAGGATCTGATGGCCTGGGTTCAAATGCTAGCTAGGCAAGTTGATTAATCCATATCAGCCTCAGTTTTCACATTTAAAAATGGGAATAGGAATAATAATTCATACCTCATAAGCAACTGTCCTCACAAGGAAAGATTAAGTAGGATGTGTGTGTGTGTGTGTTGTTCTTCAACCATCAAGTAGTATCTGACTCTTTTGTGACCCCATGGACTGTAGCCCACCAGGCTCCTCTGTCCATGGGATTTCTCAAGCAAGAATACTGGAATGGGTAGCCATTTCCTTCTCCAACTATGTATGTGTCTCTCTGGAGCTCCTCCCTTCACAGATCTGCTGCTCAGATCCACCATATTTCTAGCTTCCCAAGATGACCCTGGACTCTGGCAACACTGCTTTCCCCGTGGTCTCCTAGCTGTAAGTAAAGTAGAGATTTCCTGCTCTTGTTAACCTCTGGGCAGCCTCACCATCTCATTTGACTTCTCAGCCCTTTCATTAACTGCATAACTGTTTCATGGTATACAGTTCACTCTCTGAAATACCTGGAGTGGTTACTATTGTGCCAACTAGATTCTGACTATACAGTTTCCAAGGAAATCCCAAGATAGGGCATGGATGTCTGGTGCACGATACCTATAGATGTCCTCTATAGACTAAATTCTGGCTTGTTTGTGAAGTTTCTTTATCAGCAACCAAAATTTTGTCCCTTAATCTCAGACTGTACCTACCTTACTGCTACTTGCTAACATAACTCTTCAGACACCACCCTTCAAGAGGCCTGTAATAAAAGAAGCAGCAGCAATAACAAGGACAAACAGGCCATCTACCAGGCCAGGCACTGTTCTAAGTGCTTTACATATGTACCTCACTTGGTACCCATGGTGATGCCATGAAGTGGTGCTACCGTATCGCTGTTTTACAGATGAGGAAACCAAGGCAAACAGAAGAGAATTCCTGAAATCAAAGGACTGGTAAGAGGTCAGACTGAGATTTGAACTTCTCTGGCTTCAGAGCCTACCTCACAAACAGGACACTTGACATTCTCCAGGAAAGGAAGGAATCTGCTAAGGTTTGCAAAAATCCATTTTGTACACCGTCTGACTAAAGTGGAAATCTCTCTATTGAGAGGTGACAGGAGCACCTGATCTGAAGTAGCTGATGTCCAGTGCCCACTAGGGGTCCTCTGGGTGAGGGGAGTCAGTACAAGGTAGAGATGCCCTGACCTTGTGTTTGGGGTTTTCCTCCTAACAGTTGCCAGCTGTGGAGGATAACTCGACTAGCTCCAGTAAACCCTGGATTACACAAGAGGATTAAAGATCTATCTGCGAAAACCATTTGTGGCACGAAAGAGTCACCCTGATCGCAAGAAATGTGGTGCAGAATTCTGTGAAAACAGCATGAACGTCGTGCCAAACCGCACTCAGCATTCCAGTGAGTAGAATCCAAATGAAATGAGGAAATAATCACAGGGCTAAGATGCTGCCTAATTAAAGCTAAATTTAGCCAACTCTGGTTTTCAGAGTTGTCGTGAAATCCATTTCAACTTAGACAATAATCATGATAAACCAGGAGAATGAGCAAAGGGACTGAATTTGAAAGGTGGAGTGTCATCAATATAATAATTAAGTTAAAAAACACTTCACCCACTCACACACACACAAGGGCAGTTTGAGGTTGACATTTTCAGTGATTTTACTGTGACTTTGTGGCTTTCTAACTTGAAAGAAAGAATGAATATCAGGTGATATGGTGATTCTCTTGCCATTTCCAGGGGCCCTGAGTGAACCTGGTGTCTCGGGGCAACATGGTAGGGGTGTTGGTGGAGGACCAGGACTTTAATTAAAAGGCAGGGCAGATGTGGGCTCTGTTCTTCCTGACAGCTCCATCGCTGGACCTGCAGTGACACCGCAGATCTGGCTCTGAAGCAGATTGCAGGGAAAGGGGAAAGAGGCCGCTCAGGAAATGGGGGTCCGAGCCAAGTGAGTGCTTTGGACTTGAGCTGCTTTCCCCCCGTGAGCCTTTGCCTTCTCCTCAGTTGATACATATCACTGAGAAATAATCAGGAAATCTCTGAAGCTTCCACTCCCACAAAATGGAAACAGGGAGAAGATAAAGGTGAGGGAGGGAGGAAATGGTTGATAAAAAAATATTCTTTACAGTCAAGATTCTGACCCACATACGTATACATGCACACACATATGTAGTAAGAAGGCTCTAGCTGTTTTATGCCTTTTTCCTGCCTTTAGGGAAATTATGTAAAGACTAATGATGTGGCTACTGACCTGCCATCTAATTTCAGACAGAACTGAGTGAGCATGCGATTCAGTTTCTCTCAGATCCCCCCTCAATATTCCATTTATTATCTCCTAGGTATCAGACACTTTGTCTTATTTTATCTATGTTGCAACACAAAAAAGTAGGCAACATTATCCCTAATCCAGAGGTTAAGAAACCAAGACTCTGACAATTTGAGTCAGTTGCCCCCATATCACAGAAGCGCAGGTGACACGTTTGGGATTGTGTCTAAACTGCCAGACTACAGTGCAACACTGCCTCCTAGCTCCTGCCTGCAGTAAAGGGCCAGAGCGTCTCCATGTCCGCCCAGTCTGATTATGAGCTACCTGTTGTAAACATTTTTTTAAAATATGGCTTTAAAAATGCAAACGATAGATCTTCCTTCACTTACGATGTGGTTACATCTCCATAAACCCATCATAAGTTGAAAATACCTCAAGTCAAAATGCATTTAATGCATTTAATACACTTAATTTACCAGATATCACAGCTTAGCCGAGCCAACCTGAAACGTGCTCAGAAAGCTTACAATAGCCTACAGTTGGGCAAAATCACCTATGACAAAGCTTATTTTATACAAAGGGCTGAATATCTCATGTAATATTTGAATACTGTATTGAAAGTGAAAAACAGAACGGTTGTCTGGGCACAGAATGGCTGTAGGTGCAGTGATTGTTTGTCTTGCTGGTCGCATGGCTGAGAGGGTGCTATGGCACCAGAGAGTACTGTACCACATGCCTCCAGCCCAAGGAGAGAACAAAATTAAAAATTCAAAGTACAGTTTCTACTGCATGCATGCCACCATCAAGCTGAAAAGTCCTAAGTCAAACCATCAAATCAGGGACCATCTATATTAAGTTTCAGTTTTAAAGACAAAATCCAAGCAATGGACAAAAGAGACTTTCTCAACCGGCCCTGTGTCTTTTTATAATTATTTCAAAAGTAGCATAAATTAGAATGTTATTTTGGAGGCAATAAAACCACACACTAAGGGAATCCAATGCTTTTAAATACACCTAAAAATTAGATTCACTGAGAAAATATACTGGAATATATATGCTTGTTTATAATCAACTTTAATATTAAGAAAAGAATTTCACAGTCTTTGCCTTTGTTTGACCTCTAAAGAGAATCTGCTCTGCTAGTTCTAACACCCTCCTGCCCAACTCTGCCCAGGCTCTATGGCATTGCTTCTCAAAGTGTGGGTCAGGGAGAAGGACTGTGACAAATGCATCAAATAATATATCTCTCTCATCATATCTTTATCACTCAATCTGACAGTCAATTTAAGTAATTTAAAATGATATCTATCATAAAATAATACAGCCCAGGAAAGATATTACTAAATACAAAATGGACAAGATGATTTACCATTTCAATGCTGTGCTCAATGGTATTTTCTAAAACTGGCTGCAACAACATCTGTCTTACCGCTCGTAATATGACTGACACTCTCCCCTCTGATAGGTGGGCTCACGTTTCTGCCCCTTGAGTTTGGGCAGGCTTGTGATCATCGTGAAGGTGACTTCCAGGGCTTGGCCATAAAGGGCAACATACCTTCTACCTGGCTGCTATGGAGCACTCAGTCTTGGAAGCCAGGCACTATGCTGTGAGGACGCCCAAGCAGTCATGTGACGAGGCCAAGTGTAGATGTACTGGTCCTCAATCATCCCAAAGCCTCTGCAAACGTCGGCATTGACTGCCAGGCAAGCAAGTGAGTGAACCTTCAGACGATGCCACACCCTAGTCACAGAGTCACCTCTAGGCTTTGTCTTCCTAGGTAGGTTCCTGATATCATGGCCTAGAGATGAGCTGATGCCTCTGTGCTCCCTTTCAAATTTCTGACCCACACAATTATAAGCGTAATAAAATGGTTGCTGTTTTATGCCATAATTTTGTGAAAAGTTGCTATGCAATAATAAGAAGAATAAATGCCCTTCTTCCTTCCCATCTTTCTTCCCTTCTTTCCTTCTCATCTTTTAAGACATAAATACTATCTTCTTTATAACTCTACCTCTGCCTTCTAACAACAGTTCATATCCACTGCTATTAAAGCAAGCATCATTTTATTCCACCAGTAATTACACTTCTGTCTGCCCGACACAAGCTTTTGGGCTTCGTAAGGACAGGGACTATGGCTTATCAATTTCCATTCCCCTAAAGCATGTGTTGTATGCATGAATAAATTAATGAATGATATAAATTGCCTAGAAACCATCATACTTTTGACCTCAATCTCATCTTTCCAAACATGGAGAAGCTTGATAAGTTTTAAAGCTATTGTGTTTGTGAACAGCCATCACTTATCAATCGATACACATGCAATCAATACACTTCCTTATTCTGTGTAAAGAGGCTAAGCTGAAAGTCTAGGGACAAAACACAAGAATATTCACAGGTCTAGGGGCAAATGCTGGCTATGCCCCTCCGATGTCCCTCTGAACTCTTGGTGGGGGGGGGGGGTCCTCCCAAGCACATGCCTACCATGCCCAGTTATAGGTTCTACAACTTCCTCTAAAGTCTTGCTCTCAGCTCCTGAGAAGCACAGGTGAGAAGTGGCAGGGAATTAAAATTCTAGAAACAGTACTCAGCAATCATGGATGTGAGCTGGAAGATGAATGAACCGCACTCATCACAATTTCTCACTTGCTGACTGAGTTAATTCTGGGGCTCATTCTACACTGTCCTCCAGAACCTCACAGCAGGATTGGGACCCAGTGGCACTATGTGGGAAACTTCTCAATAACTCATCTTTCTTTTCCCACTTTTATTCCCACAATCTCTTGCTAATACTCTTGGGATCACCTTTGAAATAAACCACTGGTACTCAAATTCTCAAAGTTATGGTTTTTCCAGTAGTCATATGTGGATGTAAAAGTTGGACCATAAAGAAGGCTGATGCTGAAGAATTGATGCTTTTGAATTCTGGTGCTAGAGAAGACTTCTTTGGACTGCAAGGAAATCAAACCATTCAATCCTAAAGGAAATCAACCCTGAAAATTCATTATAAGGACTGATGCTGAAGCTAAAGCTCTAATACTTTGGCCACCTGATGCGAAGAGCCAACTCATCAAAAAAGACTCTGATGCTGGGAAAGATTGAAGGCAGGAGGAGAAGGGGATGAGATGGTTGAATGGCATTACTGACTCAATGGACATGAATTTGAGTAAGTTCTGAGAGATTGTGAAGGATAGGGAAGCCTGGCATGCTGCAGTCCATGGGGTCACAAAAAGTCAGACACTACTGAGCAACTGAACAACAACTCAAATTCTCTACGCAGGGTCTACTTCTGGGGAAAACACAAAATGAGCAGTACCCTAAAAACACAGGATGGCTATTTACTGACAAAAGAATAACAACAAGAAAGTACAGGCAGATAAAATTCGCCCAGCAAGTTACAATTCCTTCCAGGGGGTTTCAACAAATGACTCCAATACAAATCTCCATGTGCTATTGATTAAAGATAATCAGCTCAAGATTCAGGCCATAATAAAGGAAAACAGACAAAAGGCTCATTTACGCATTAGTGGGGACACTTTTGGCTGCAAGGGACAGAAAACTAACAGAGTAGCTTGAGCAAAGTAGAAATTGCCTAGCTTGTGCAACCACTTCAGCACTTCACTGCAAGAAGAGGAGAGTCTGCAGGCATCTTATCAGTATTACCAAAAATCTGTTACCTCCACTGATCAACTTTATTCTTGACTTTTTACTATTCAGTAAGCTCTTTGAAAGCAATGGGAAGATGCAGCTTCAGATTCACATCTCCCTCACTTAGTAACCCCAGCAGAGCAAGAGACACTGTTTCCCAAGGTTCCATGTAAAATATTGCTCTTGGTTTTCATTCCTGAAGTGACAACTGCACTCAGGGCACGCAGAATATGCACGTTGTACAGCCTGGCAGAGGGTCAGCAGTGGCTCCCTGAAGGAATTTCGGGATTAGAAGGGCAAGGGCTATCACCCAAAGAAGCCCAGCAGATGCCCACTACATTACAACAGAAACTTTACTTTAAACGTGAGAAAGGACACACAAGCAAAAACAAAGCCCTCAGTTACTCAAGATGTAAAAATCCTATCCTTTGGAAAAGCCAGTTTCTCTTGGTTTGTAATGAAAAAGCTAGGGCTGCTAAGTGTATTGTTTATAAGTAAATAAACAGCAAGGGTCCTTTCTTCCCTCTGGAACCCAGTGGCCTGAACTCAGTGCAGCTTGAAACTG
This sequence comes from Cervus canadensis, assembly GCF_019320065.1. Taxonomy (NCBI): domain Eukaryota; kingdom Metazoa; phylum Chordata; class Mammalia; order Artiodactyla; family Cervidae; genus Cervus; species Cervus canadensis. The sequence goes on from NC_057407.1 coordinate 30,149,353, forward strand.
GGGAGTGGCATCGGTGAGGACAGGGGAGCTCAGGAGGAGCTCTCTCTCTCTCTCTGGCTTGAGGAGAGGAGACGAGGTTTCCTAGCACTAAGAAAGGATGAGAAAACACCCTGCTTGTCTTTGCTGTTGTTCTTTCTTATCTTTTTTCCATCCTTCCGCACCTCAGCCCACAAGTAGTCTTGAGGTGCAAATGGTGGCGGTGTCAGAGGAGAGACAGCAGTGCAGACCCACGGGAGCTTAGCACTTGGAAGGGACCTTTGCCTCCAAAAAGAAGACTTGTGGTCTCTCCAGAAGGTAAGGCAAACTGTCATTGCTTTTTAACCCTCTAAGTCCAAAAACATGGCTCTGGATCTAAGCACACCTGTGGGCTGTGTGTGGCAGAGTGAGATTGATAAAGCTCCAGTTTTCTGCCCAGGTGAGCAAAAAGTGGAGTTCAGGGAACTGAAAAGTGTCAGGGACATTCAAGAGAGAGGAGGAAGCTCCTGGGCTCACTCACTCACATCTGGAATTGTCTCTAAACAACACACATAGCCCTTAGAACTGAGCTACAGAATAGTCTTTGCCCAAGTTCCTGGCTGGACCCTGGGTGGTGAAGATATGGTGCAAATCTAAATAGTACCACACAAGATTTAAAAGCTGAACTGACTTTGAAACCACAACCCATAGAAAGCTGATTAGAAACTGAGGACCGAGCCCCACTGGGCTAATTAACTGCTAAAACAAAAATATCAACACTCTCCATAGGATTTCAGAAAGACTCAGAATCTTATAACATAATATTTTAAATGCCCAGGATAGAAACCAAAATTTCTCAGCATGTAAAGAAATGGGGATCTCAGCTCACATGCAAAAGGACACTAGTGCTGAGATGATACAGATATCAGAATCATCTGAGGAAGCTTTAAAGCAGCTGGAAGACCCTGGACATAGATGGAAAAACAAAAAGTCTCAAAAAGAAGAGAAAAAGAACCAAATAAACATTGTATTTTCTTTTTCAAATAAACATTTTAGAGCTGAAAAATACAATCACTGAAATGAAAAACTCACTGGATGGACTCATCAGCAGAATAGAGATGGTAGAGAAGAGTCAGTGAACTTGAAGATAGAATAATAGGAAGAAAACAACCTGAGCAATGCAGAAAAGGTTAAAAAGTAAACAGATCCTGAAGGACCTGGGAGAGAATACCAGAAGGTTTAACATTCCTATCTGGGGGACTTCCCTGTTGGTCCAGTGGCTAAGACTCTGCACTCCCAAGGCAGGGGGTTCAGATTTGAATCCTGGTCGGGAAACTAGATCCTGCATCTGCAACTAAGAGCCCACATGCTGAAACTGAAGATCCCATGTGCCAAAACTAAGACCCAGTGTAGCAAAGTTAAAAAACAAAAACACATTCCTAATCTTGGAGTTTGAGAAGAGGTAAAGAAAAGCACAGAAAATACATTAGAAGAAATAACAATTTAAGAACCTCCCAAATTCGGCAAAAGTTGTCAAAGTGCAGAGTTAGGAACCTTAGCAAGTCCCAATAATAAAAGCCTAAAGAAATCTACACACATAGTAATAAAACTGATGAAAATTAAAGTAAACGGGAAAAAAACTCTTGAAAGCACCTAGGAACAACCAACACGTACTTACTGGAGGAGAACTGAAGTGACTAGAGATTTCTTACGAAAAACCATGGAGTCTGGTATGGAGTACAACTACATACTTCAAGTGCAGGAAGATAACTATGTCAGGTCAGAATTCTAGTCCGGGGAAAATATCCTTTAGGAATGAGTTGAAATAAGAATATTTTTAGGTGAATGAAAATCAAGAGAATTACCAGAAGACTTGCTCTAAAAGAATTTCCAAAGATGTTCTCCAGGTAGAGGAAAATGATACCAGAAAGAAATTTATAATGTCAAGTATGATGACACAAAAATGGCAAATTTCTAAGTAAATACAATAGACTACTCTTCTGTGTGTGCGTGCATGCTCAATCATGTCCAGCTCTTTACAACCCCATGTATTGTGAGCTGCCAGGCTCCTCTGTCCATGCGATTCTCCTGCCAGTCATCTCTGTCCATGGGATTCTCCAGGCAAGTATACTAGAGTCGGTAGAATTTCCTCCTCCAGGGAATCTTCCCAACCCAGGGACTGAACTCACATCTCCTACATTTTGGGCATTGGCAGGCAGATTCTTTACCACTGAGGCACCTGGGAAGCCACTCTTCTCCTACTGAGTTTCTTAAAATACGATAGATGGTTGAAAGCAAAAATTATAACATTATCTGGAGTTTTCATTGTCTGTTGAATGTACAAAAAACTTGGTACATTTACTGGTAAGGATTCAATATTCAATCTGAAATGCTAAAATATTTAAAAGTGAAAAGTGAAAAATTATGTAAATTGTAATCCCTATAGCAATTGCTAAAAATACTACACAAGGAGATCTAGTCACACAAACAGAATACATACATACAAAATATGCTCTCAGGCCACAAGGGAATCAAACTGGAAATCAATAATAGAGAAATGACTGAAAAATCACAGAACAGAACAGGTAAATAAAAATGGGACTACTAAAAAATATATTCTAATAATCCCCACAAAAGGCAGGAAAGGGGAAACGACAATAAAAACAGAGGAAACAGAAAGCAGATAAAAGGGTTGACTAAATTCAAACATATCAAAAATTGCATTAAAATGTACATGAGTCAAACACATCAATTTTCAAAGACAGAGATTATCAAAATGGATTTAAAAACATGACCAACTATATGCTACTTCTATGAAACTCGTCTTAAATGTAGTGATCCAATTAAGTTAAAAAAGATGAAAAAGATATACCATGTAAAAACTAAGGAAAATTAAACTTGAATTGCTTCATTAATGTCAGATAAAGTAGACACTGAAGCAAAGGAAATTATCAAGGATAAAAAGGATTGCATAATGATAAAAAGATTAATATGGCAAGAAGAAATAACAATGATAAATGTGTATACACCTAACAACAGTTTTAAAACATACAAAGCAGAAACTGAGAGAACCAAAAGTAAAAACAGAGGGCGGTCCTAAGATGGTGGAGGAATAGGATGGGGAGATCACTTTCTCCCCCACGAATTCATCAAAAGATCAATTGAACGCTGAGCAAATTTCACAAAACAACTTCTGAATACTGGCAGAAGACACCAGGAACCCATAAAGGCATCCCATTCTCTTCGAAAGGAGGTAGGACAAAATATAAAAGACAAAAGAGAGATGAAAGAGTTAGGGATGGAAACCTGTCCTGGGGAAGGAGTCGTGAAGGAGAAGTTTCCAAACACCAGGAAAACCTCTCACCGGCAGGTCTGTGGGGAGTTTTGGAATCTCAGAGGGCAACATAACTGGGAGAAAAACAAAACAAAACCCCACAGATTCCGTGCCTAACTGCAATTCCCAGCAGAGAAGTAGCCCAGACACTCGCGTCTGCCAGCAGCGAGTGGGGGCTGAACAGGGAGGCACAGGCTGCATGCCTAGGGTAAGGACTGGGCCTGAAGGCCCTGAGGACAATCTGAGGGAGCTAACGTGAGATAGCCACCCAAACTGTGGAATAGCCAGAGAGATAAAAAAAAAAAATGAGAGAGAGAGAGAGGACTATCCTGCCGGGCCTGCTCACAAAACAAAGGACTGAGCGAATACCAGAGGAGAGCTAGCTGGCTGCAGACTGGCCCCTCCCGCACTGGAGGCAGGGAGGCAGGCGGGCAACAGCCAGAGCCGGCAAGGGGCAATCTTGGCCCCAGAGATGCCACCCTCTACCAAACTGCAAGCAGGCTCCCAGTGCAGGCTGGTGCACTAGGATGAGGGATGGTGCACCAGTGCAGAGGGATGGGATGGGGAGGGAGGTGGGAGGGGAGTTCAGGATGGGGAACACATGTAAATCCATGGCTGATTCATGTCAATGTATGGCAAAAACCACTACAATATTGTAAAGTAATTAGCCTCCAACTAATATAAATTAAAAAAAAAAAAAAACAACTTTAAGAACAAGACCAGAACACACACACACACACACACAAGAAACAGATCTACACAGACATGGCCAACTGATGTTGTTTTAAGTTAAGTGTAGTTCACATACAGCAAAATGCACAGACCAGAAGTGTGCAAAATGAGTGGTATGACAAATCTATGTCCACATGTAACTCACACACTATTTCCATTACTTCAGAAAGTTCCCCAGTCCTTCCTTCCAATAAACACTAAGTCCCATACAAAACTCTTTTACCAATTGAATTTTTGATAAAAATAGAGGTAAATCAATAAAGAAAACGAGAGATTTCTCAATAAGTGGTGTTAAAACATTCATACTTCTGTATGAAAGAAAATGAACTCTGACTTAAATCTTATATTTTATACTACAATTAGCTCTAATTAAATCATAGATTTAATTGTAAAATATAAAATTATAAAACTTTTAGAAGAAAACATAAGGAAAAATCTTCATGATCCATAACAGAAGAAAACCGGTAAGTTGGACTTCAACAGAATCAGTAACTTACTTTAAGAAAAACACTGCTAATGAAAAGACAAGCTATGTCTGGGAGAAAATATTTATAGACCATCAATCCAACAAAAGTCTTGTATCCAAAATACATTAAGAATGCTCACTGTTATAAACTATAATGGAAAAGAATTAAACATACATGAATATTTGAATCATTTTACTGAAACTAACACACCTGAAGCTAACATAATATTGTAACTACATAACTATACTTCAATTTAAAAAAAATCCTCAAAACTCAACAGCAAGAGAATGAACAATACAACTTTTTTTAAATACAGCAAAACTTAAATGAGCAAAAACTTGAATACTTCCTCAAAGAAAATATGTGGATGGCAAATAAGCACATACCAAGATGATCAATGTCATCAGCCATCAGGGAAACGCATATCAAAACCATGGGGAGATACTACAACATTACCATTGGAATGACTGAAATTTTAAAATGCTGATTATCCCAAGTATTGGTGAGGATACAAAGCAACTGGAACTCTCTCACACTGCTGGCAGCGGGGGGACACAATATGGTCCAGCCTATCTGCAAACAGAGCAGTTGTTTCTGATAACCTTAAGATACACCTACCAGTTGACTCAGCAACCCAACTCACGTATTACCCTAGATAAATTATCTAGGGTAATGTATCTAAGATAAAGAAAATTTATCTTGACCCCAAAACGTATACATAAATGTTTATAGCAGTTCTACTCATCACTACCTAGAACCGGAAATGGCCAAATATTCTTCAATGGGTGAATAAACAAAACCGGGTTCCATCCATACCATGGAATTATGCTCAGCAATAAAAAGAAACGGAATGTGGATACAGGTGACAACTTGTATGAATCTCAAAGATATTATGCTGAGTAAAAGAAGCCAGTCACAAAATGTGAAACTCTGTATGAATTCATTTATGAAATCCTCCAGGAAAGACAAAACTTTGGGGATAGATAATAGATCTGTGGGCTTCCCTGGTAGCTCAGTGGTAAAGAATCCATTTGCCAATGTAGGAGACACAGGTTTGATCCCTGGGTCACAAGATCCCCTGGAGAAGGAAATGGCAACCCACTCTGGTATTCTTACCTGGGAAATCCCATGGACAGAGGAACCTGGTGGGCTACACGGGGTCACAAAGAGTAGGACATGACTTAGCAACTAAACAACAAGAACAATAGATCTGTGGTTGCCAGAGATTGGGGTTGGTGGGGGAGAGTTGCAGGTGGGCGGGTACATTCTGATGGGTGGTTGTGGTAACATGAATCCACACAAGTGTTAAAATTCATCAAAATGAGTATATATGCAAAAGGTCAGTTTTACTGTGTATTCATTCAAAAAGTAAAAGTTTAAGAAATTCTAAAAAAAGAGTTAAAATGTTTTCAATGAGCCAACCAAACACAATATGAAGAAACGATTTATTCAGGTACACTATTTTGTAGGTGAAGATGAAAAGGAGGGGGAAAAAATACCTAAAAAGGAAAAGTAAGCTGTGCCTTGAGCAGTGATTCTCAAACTTAAGTCTCTATAAGAAACATTTGGAGAACTGATCAACATTATTTATTCTGGACCTCACCCTGTCCCCACTCTCTGAGAAATACTTAGCGGGACCAGAAAAGGTATGAGTTGTGAACTTACCTCCGCCTGCTTTAAAACGTCAGATGAAGAGCAGACTGGACTTGTTCCAGGAAATCAAAGCAGATGTTTCTGGATTCAGTTAAGTAATTAGGACAAAATTTTCCTTCCGAGAGTTTACATTTGCAATGCTTAGGCTTGTAAATTGAGACACATAAATAAACCCTCCTCCTACCAGCATAACTAAAGTTTTTTTCTCTTCCTGGATTGAAGCTGTTCACATGAGATTCTTTGAGTTTTCCTACACAGTCACCAGAGAGTATGAGCCTTAAAAAACAAACCTGCCATGAAACAACTTGCTGCAAGTTTTTGGTGAAGATTTTTGTTTGCTTGTCTTTGGCAAGAAGAGGAGATATAAATAAAATGCATTAAAGCAACCAAACTGGGCATTTTGGATTCTGGGAAATAATATCAAAGACACAATTAAAAAGGTCCTTCTATCTTTCCTTCAGCTACAGTTTGATGTTAGCTTTAAAAAGTTGTTTTGGAAGCAACTTTAAATGGTCCTATCTAACTTTTCGTAAGATTTTTGAAAAGAGAGGGAAAAAATGTGGGAAAAAACCCCCCAAAAAACACTCCTAGCTTGCTTATCCATAGTACCACTATCTCTAGAACATGTGTCTGGGGATGATGCAAATTAAGGTGCTATCTGTATCTTCAACGCTTTACAAGGACAGAATGTGAACAGGAGCTGGGTGTCCTGATCCCAGTGGCGTCAGTTTCAAGAGGGATTCGCAGATGCGGGACCCGACGGCTCCACACACCAGAATAGCAGCAGTTTTTTTCCAGCCTATGTACCCAAGCCCAAGCCAAGAATTCTGAACCACAAGGCAGAGGTTAACCTTTCATGGTGGAGGGCACATTTCTCCTACCCAAGGCGGTGACTTGGGGATTTCAAATGACCAGAGTTGCCTCAGCCCCATGCTTTGTTTAAGATGGGTCCCTTTTTGTGTGGGAAGAAAAGATCCTCTGTTTTCATCCTTTCAGCAGGGCCAGTGGGTTTGGCTCAGCAAGGGAGTCAGATGCAGACAGGAAGGAAGGAATTGTAGGCCTGTCCTCTCCTGGCCTTGTCAACCTAGAGAACAGGTCCAGGCCAGCAGGAGTGTTATTAAAAGTGATGCTCAAAAAAAAAAAAAAAAGTGATGCTCAGAAGAACAAAAAAGAAACAGACACTTTGGAAGGCAAAGTTTGGTCAGTTTTTACAAAACTTACTGTGCGATATGACAGTTGGATTCCTTGGAATTTACCCAGCAAGTTGAAAACATGTCCATAAAAAACATGCACATGAATGTTTATAGTAGCTTTATTGACAACTGCCAAAGTGCCCTTCAATCGGTGAATGGATAAATAAACTATGGCACATCCATTCAATATAACATTATTCAGTGATAAAAGGGAATGAGCTATCAAGCATTGAGAAGACACAGAGGAACCTTAAATGCTTACTGCTAAGGAAAGAAGCCAATCTGAAAAGGCTACATAGTCTATGATTCCAACTATATGACATTCTGGTAAAAGCAAAACTAGTGAAGTGAAAGTCGCTCAGTCGTGTTGGACTCTTTGTGACCCTATGGACTGCACAGTCCATGGAATTCTCCAGGCCAGAATACTGGAGTAGGAAGCCTTTCCCTTCTCCAGTGGATCTTTCCAACCCAGGCATCGAACCTCAGGTCTCCCCCATTGCAGGCAGATTCTTTACCAGCTGAGCCACAAGAGAAGCCTAAAGGCAAAACTATGAAGATAGTAAAAAGATGCGTGATTGCCAGGGGTTCAGGGAGTCAGGGGGAGGTGAGGGAGGGAATAGCCGGTGGAATACCAAGGATTTTTAGGGCAGTGAAACTATTCTGTATGCTTCTATAATGCTGGATACAAGTCATTCCACATTTCTTCAAACGCTTAAAAACATATCACACCAAGAGAAAACTGTAATGGAATCTATGGACTTTTTTTGGATAGGTTTTGATTGGTTTATCAATAAATTACTGATTTGTTAATATCAGCAATTCATCAATATCAGCCCATCATTGTAACAAATGTACCACACTAACACACAATATTAATAACAGGGAGGGGGGAGGAATTATGGGAGCAAAAGGGAACTCTCTGTGATTTCTATTCAACTGTTCTGCAAAAACAGTTGAAATTGCTCAAAAATTGCTCAAAAAATCATTTTAGTAATAATAATAATAATTTTTAAAGCACCAATTATATATCAATGGCCTCTAACCCTGGCCAGAACCCTGCACACTCCTTGAATTCTCAGGACCCCACTGCAATATTTTGTTGATTTGGTTTATTTCCCTAATGGTTTGAGTGTTCTGAGCTCCAGAGAACACTGACTGCTGGAGGTGTTCATTCCTACATGTTACCTGACTTTGTCAGCATCAAAACCACCCAAAGTAATATACAAACTGCCTATGGCCAGAATCTTTCCCGCTTCCCTCACAGGTTTACCCACAATGCCAGAGCCACAATGTCTCTGGGCAACAACTTTCTCATCCATAACACCAGGGTGATGACAGAATCCATCTTTATAGTTGTTCTCAAGCAATCCCTATCCACCAAGTCCCTACTCTGTGCCTGGCACTGTCCTAGGCACTGGAGATGCCGTCATAAAGAATAGAGATAAAAATCCCGGCTCACATAGGCTTCCTCTCCTGAATGGATTTAGGGAGACAATTCATTGAAGTACTAAGCATAGTGTTGGCCCTTAGTAGGTGCTCAATAAATACCAGTAATTACAGCAGTGAAAAACACTATATCCATCAGGACAAGAGCTGAAATTCAGGCTTGGAGTTTGCAAATGCCTTCAATGCCACTCACAGGCGGGTAGGCTGCAGAGCTGCGGCGCTCCAGCAGATGGCAGCAGCGGCAGACACATTCCCACAGTGGCCCAGGTGCGTGGCTGAGGGGAGTAGGGATGGGCTGAAGGATGCAGAGGCTCAGATTCTTATCCTCTGGATCACAGTGGAAAGCCTGTTCTTTCTGAGAAGTGTCTCAGAAAACAGAGCTCCTTATCTTATCGCAGCATCTCTTGCTTTGTCTTTTCAAAAGCAGTCACTTAACCCCCTGAGGCAGGGAGACAAACCTTCTGGCCCTGCAAGACAAACCTGAGGTTTCAGCTGCTGAATTGTAGTGCTGGAAGAGACAAGAGAATTCATGGCTCCCAAGTTTGCACAATCCAAGGCAGCCCAGGCCGGGTGGTAGGACACCTTCCACAGCTCTTCCTGACGCCCAGAGATCAGTGGCACACTCACCCCAACTCTGGGACAAGCCAGCTATCCTGACCCTGAGGTGACACCACCTACTTTTCAAAGCTCAGTGCTGCCTGTTAGGGAAATTAAATAAATAGCCTCGTTTAGGATTCAGAGACAAAGCAGAGCAGGCCACTGACCTTGCTTCTAACCTGCCTGGACACTGCCCTGACTGGGAGTGACTGTGAGTGACCGTCTGCTGTGAGTGCAAGACTTGCAGCACCTTAGATGAGACGGTGCTTAGAACGCACTGGTCACAGCAAACACCCTCTTCCAACAACACAAGAGAAGACACTACAGATGGACATCACCAGATGGTCAACACCGAAATCAGACTGATTATATTCTTTGCAGCCAAAGATGGAGAAGCTCTATACAGTCAGCAAAAACAAGACTGGGAGCTGACTGTGGCTCAGATCATGAACTCCTTATTGCCAAATTCAGACTTAAATTGCAGAAAGTAGGGAAAACCACTAAACTATTAAGGTATGACCTAAATCAAATGCCTTATGATTATACAGTGGAATTGACAAATAGATTCAAGGGAGTAGATCTGATAGAGTGCCTGAAGAACTATGGACAGAGGTACGTAACATGGTAACAGGAGGCAGTGATCAAAACCACCCCCAAGGAAAAGAAATGCAAAAAGCAAAATGGTTGTCTGAGGAGGCCTTACAAATAGCTGAGAAAAAGAAGAGAACTGAAAGGCAAAGGAGAAAAGGAAAGATAAATCCATCTGAATGCAGACTTCCAAAGAAGACCAAGGAGAGATAAGAAAGCCTTCCTCAGTGATCAATGCAAAGAAATAGAGGAAAACAATAGAATGGGAAAGATTAGAGATATCTTCAAGGAAATTAGAGATAGCAAGGGAACATTTCATGCAAAGATGGGCACAATAAAGGACAGAAATGGTATGGACTTAACAGAAACAGAAGATATTAAGAAGAAGTGGCAAGAATACACAGAAGAACTATAAAAAAAGATCTTCATGACCCAGATAACCATGATGGCTCACCTACAGCCAGACATCCTGGAATGTGAAGTCAAGTGGGACTTAGGAAGTAATGCTATGAACAAAGCTAGTGGAGGGGATGGAATTCCAGTTGAGCTATTTCAAATCCTAAAAGATGATGCTGTGAAAGTGCTGCACTCAATAGGTCAGCAAATTTGGAAAACTCAGCAGTGGTCACAGGACTGGAAAAGGTCAGTCTTCATTCCAGTCCCAAAGAAAGGCAATGCCAAAGAACGCTTAAACTATCGCACAATTGCATTCATCTCATACACTCGCAAAGTAATGCTCAAAATTTTCCAAGCAAGGCTTCAACAGTATGTGAACCATGAAATCCCAGATGTTCAAGCTGGATTTAGAAAATGCAGAGGATCCAGAAATCAAATTGCCAACATCTGTTGGATCATCGAAAAAGCAAGAGAATTCCAGAAAAACATCTACTTCCGCTCTTTTGACTACGCCAGAGCCTTTGACTGTGTGAATCACAACAAACTGTGGAAAATTCTTAAAGAGATGGGAATACCAGATCACCTGATCTGCCTCCTGAGAAATTGTATGGAGGTCAAGAAGCAACTGTTAGACCTAGACATGAAACAACAGACTAGTTCTAAATCAGAAAGGAGTATGCCAAGGCTATATATTGTCACCTGCTTATTTAACTTATACACAGAATACATCATGCAAAATGCCAGGCTGGAGCACAGGCTGGAATCAAGATTGCCGGGAGAAATATCAAAAACCTCAGATTTGCAGATGACACGGCAGAAAGCGAAGAAGAACTAAAGAGCCTCTTGATGAAAGTGAAAGAGGAGAGTGAAGAACTTGGCTTAAAACTCAACATTCAGAGAACTAAGATCATGGCATCCAGTCCCATCACTTCATGGCAAATAGAAGGGATGGAAACAGTAGCACACTTTATTTTTTTGGGCTCCAATGTCACTGCAGATGGTGACTGCAGCCATGAAATTAAAAGATGCTTGCTCCTTGAAAGAAAAGCTATGACCAGCAAAACACTCTCTGACATAAATCACAGCAAGATCCTCTATGACCCACCTCCCAGAATATTGGAAATAAAAGCAAAACTAAACAAATGGGACCTAATGAAACTTAAAAGCTTTTGCACTACAAAGGAAACTATAAGTAAGGTGAAAAGACAGCCCTCAGATTGGGAGAAAATAATAGCAAATGAAGAAACAGACAAAGGATTAATCTAAAAAATATACAAGCAACTCCTGCAGCTCAATTCCAGAAAAATAAATGACCCAATCAAAAAATGGCCAAAGAACTAAACAGACATTTCTCCAAAGAAGACATACAGATGGCTAACAAACACATGAAAAGATGCTCAACATCACTCATTATTAGAGAAATGCAAATCAAAACCACAATGAGGCACCATTACACGCCAGTCAGGATGGCTGCTATCCAAAAGTCTACAAGCAATAAATGCTGGAGAGGGTGTGGAGAAAAGGGAACCCTCTTACACTGTTGGTGGGAATGCAAACTAGTACAGCCACTATGGAAAACAGTGTGGAGATTTCTTAAAAAACTGGAAATAGAACTGCCATATGACCCAGCAATCCCACTTCTGGGCATACACACTGAGGAAACCAGATCTGAAAGAGACACGTGCACCCCAATGTTCATCGCAGCACTGTTTATAATAGCCAGGACATGGAAGCAACCTAGATGCCCATCAGCAGATGAATGGATAAGGAAGCTGTGGTACATATACACCATGGAATATTACTCAGCCGTTAAAAAGAATTCATTTGAACCAGTCCTAATGAGATGGATGAAACTGGAGCCCCTTATACAGAGTGAAGTAAGCCAGAAAGATAAAGAACATTACAGCATACTAACACATATATATGGAATTTAGAAAGATGGTAACGATAACCCTATATGCAAAACGGAAAAAGAGACACAGAAATACAGAACAGACTTTTGAACTCTGTGGGAGAATGTGAGGGTGGGATATTTCAAAAGAACAGCATGTATACTATTTATGGTGAAACAGATCCCCAGCCCAGGTGGGATGCATGAGAAAATGCTCGGGCCTGGTGCACTGGGAAGACCAGAGGAATCGGGTGGAGAGGGAGGTGGGAGGGGGGATCGGGATGGGGAATACGTGTAAATCTATGGCTGATTCATATCAATGTATGACAAAAAAATAAATAAATAAAAATTAAAAAAAAAAAAAAGAATTCTTCGGTGGCGAAAAAAAAAAAAAAAAAGCAGAGACATTACTTTCCAAGGTCCATCTAGTCAAAGCTATGGTTTTTCCAGTAGTCATGTATGGATGTGAGAGTTGGACTATAAAGAAAGCTGAGTGCTGAAGAATTGATGCTTTTGAACTGTGGTGTTGGAAAAGACTCTTGAGAGTCCCTTGGACTACAAGGAGATCAAACCCGTAAATCCTAAAGGAAATCAGTCCTGAATACTCATTGGAAGGACTGATGCTGAAATGCCAACACTTTGGTCACCTGATGTGAAGAACTGACTCATTTGAAAAGACCTTGATGCTGGGAAAGATTAAAGGCAGGAGGAGAAGGGGACGATAGAGGATGAGATGGTTGGATGGCATCACTGACTCGATGGACGTGAGTTTGAGTAAGCTCTGGGTGTTGGTGATGGACCAGGAAGCCTGGTGTGCTGCAGTCCATGGGGTCACGAAGAGTTGGACACGACTGAGTGACTGAACTGAACTGAGATAAAATGGAGGAGGAATCTTGATATTGTTGAACCCCTGGAGGGGGCTTGGCCAACCAAGTCCCAGGTTTAGCAACATTCCAAGTTTTACAAGACAAAACACATACCATTAACATGAAATCAGACTTGCGAATTGGCCACAGATTGATGACGATATCAGTTTGCCTTACCAGGGATTACAAGAGGGAATCCCTAAACTGTAATCTTTAAAGTCTCACCCGTGGTACAGACACGCTGCCTGGGACCCTTTCCCAATTAGGACTCCAGATGTGCTGTGACATGGGACTTTCCATCTCTGTTTAAGTCTGGATGTTGGTCAAAACCAAATTTGTTGTTGTGTTCTCTGCTCTTTCTATCTCTCTTTTCTTTTAGTGTTAGTATATTGAAAGTAAACTAGATAATTCTCTGATAAATATTTGTATTATTTATTTGTATATAACGAGTGGCTTATTTTGTTAACAAATCCTTTGAATCTGAGTTGAAAGTGAAAACTTTTGGCAAAACACTGCCCCAAGAACTCATCTGCCACCTGGATTGTGCCTCCAGGTCTTGACCCCTGAAGGTTCACATCAGCAATTTCCACTTAAATTTCAAGTCCACCCCAGAACTGGGTGAGGAGGATGAGGGACTCTCCCAGGGCTGCCCCAGGGAGCTGGGCACAGCCCAGAGCTGAACAGAGCTCCTACCTGCTGGCTCTGGCTGTCTACCTACACCCACAGACATGGTGTGTGTGTGTGTGTGTGTGTGTGTGTGTGTGTGTGTGTGTGTGTGTGCATGTAGAAGAGCAAAATGGCCAAAATGCAGAGTGCAGCCCAGGACTACTGTGACTGGCATTACTCCTCCTTTATGGATAAATAACACCCCCACCAAGAGCAGAGAACATCGATGGGTATTTATTACATGCCCGGCCCTGGGCTCAGCACTGTCTGTGGATTAACTCAATCTTCACAGCCACCTGCCCAGACAATTACCCTTATCACCCCATTTCACACGTGGGGAAACTGAGGGCTCTGAGCAAGTTCCTCTGCGTCGCTGAGCTGTCAGGGGCAGAATTTCAACCATTCCTTTGCTTTGAGAAGGAAGGTGATCAAGGGGGAGCTCATCGTGTCCAAGGGCCACCCCTTGGTGGGGGAGGTTGGAGAGATGGCTCCCCTGAGATGGCAAGGAACCAAGATCATGCCTGCTAGGGTTTAGAGACGGTTCCCCTTCCCACCTGGGCCGGTGCCAACCTTCCATCTGCCTGCATGCTCAGGTGACGACAGAAGGAAGGCGACACAATGACACTGAAAGACACATAGGCCTCGACCAACAGAGCTGTGGGGACCAGGCTCAGAGACTGGCCCTGGCCTTCCGGGAGGCATCGACCCCAGAGAGCCAGGGGGACTCTGTTGAGGTGTGTGTGTGTGGTGGGGTCTCTAGGGCAGCTGCACAGCCAGTCAGAACAGGAGTGGACACCTGCTGGCTATTCCCGGCCCCCGAGGGACAGAGTGTGGGCTCAGAGTTGGAAGGACAGGGTGGCCAGAGCACCTGTCCTTCCTGCCCGGCCCTGATTATATTTCTTTGCACATCCCCCCCTCACAGTAACTCACTTTCGTCTCTCCTCCCTCATACTCACACACACACTAAATGTGCAGTGTTGTTCTGGTGTTTCCAGCTTCCCAGAGTGCTCAGAGCTGTCATGCTGTGTCTGGGCTTTCCCTTCGTGGCACTTAACCTCGCCTGAGCCTCAGTTTTCCCACCTGTAAAATGGGAGACAATGATATTCACCTTGAAGAGTATGGCTTTGTGAACTTTAGCGATCACAGCACAGTGCCTGGCGTGGGGTTTGCGCTCAATGAATGGAACTAGTTACGGTCACGCTTCCTTAGGACAGAGCATCATGCCTGGCCCTTCCCATTCCTCCAAAACCACCACCACTACCACCACCAACCACAGAAAACCCTTACTTCTGTACCCTGGGTGGGCTTTTTCAATGACTCAAAAACCAATCAAGAAAATGAATTCACAAAAAAAAAAAAGCTGAAATGGAAAATATTGGTTCAATGTGTTTCCCCTCTCCGGGGTAAGATTTGCATTTTAACAAAATGTTTCAACACCTTCAGTTGAAGGAGTGATGAATGAAGGGGGCTTCAAGCTGAAATCAGGCTGCTGGTGCAAATGTACAGCAAAAGGAAATTGTGGTTCTGATTCTAAGCAAACTGAGAAAGAGAATATGACACATTGTGATCTGGAATCACTCACTCCTCTCCTGAGCCTTTTATACACACACCAAATATCTAGAGACACCTGAAGTCAGAGCTGTGGTTTCTTCCTCGATACTTTTATCTCCCTAAGGTGTAAAATGGCATAGCAATAATAAGTGCTATATCTTAGGGCTATTATTGTGAAGATTAAGTGAATTAATATACATAAAACCCTTCAAATGTGCCCAACATCTAGGAAGTGCTACACTGTATTAATTAAAGGTTGGCTTTAATGCTCAGCTCCTGCAACTGTGCTATACTACTGAATGGTATTCCTTCTACTCAAACTTGCATCTGAAGGTACGAACACCACATTTCCTAAAATCTTGAAGGCCTCTCAAAGGTCATTCCCATTTGCTTTCAGGGAGAACCATCCCTAATCTATAGCCTGCAGTTAATATAAAGCTGCTTGATATATTAAGAAGGACACAGGGACAGAAGATGATTCACTGCTTGGACAAAGTCAGACTTTTCTGAGGCAGGAAACACTTACCAGAGCCCCTTAAGGAACAAATGGCATCATGGATGTGAAAGATTTTAAGTGGAAAGCTATTATTACTAACCTACTAAGTGGAGTCCTGGGAAGTGGGGTCATGAATTCTGTGGCCATTGAACTAATTTTCTCCCTCCTTCCTGCTCCAGCCCCCAGACTCAGCATCTCACCCACATCTCTCTGCTCAGGCTGCTCTAACAGAACACTATAGATTGTATGGCTTAAGCAATGGAAATCTGTGTCTCATACTTCTTGAGGCTGCGAAGTCCCAGATCAAGGTTGTAGCAAGAGATGCTGAATTCTGAGGCTTCTTCTCTTAACTTGTACACAGCCACCATCTTGCCATGTGCTCACGTGACCTCCTCTTTATGCATACACAGAGCAAATGAGCTTTCTGATGTCTTTTCTCAGAAAGGCACTAAACCCCTCATGAGAGTCCCACCCTCATGACATCATCTATTCCTAATGATTTCCCAAAATCTCACCCTCAAATACCATCACATTGGGGGTTAGGATTTCAAGGTACTGATTTTGTGGGAATCCAAACATTGAATCCATAACACCACGCATCAGCAAATGCTGGTGGGGTGACTGGGCTGATGGCTTGAATGCTACCTAAACCTGGCTCATGGGGATGTTTTGGCTCAAGCATCAGAGCAGGGAAGGGCTGTCACTATTGTTGAAAAAGAAGACCACCAGTCTTGTTTTCTTTTCTTTTTTTCACTTTTCTTCTTCTTTTTTGTTTCTTTTGTTTGTTTGTTTCTTAAGCCTTGTTTTCTTGTACCTGACCATGGTATAGAGCAGTATGGCACCAAAATTCTCCACATGGGAGCAAGGTATCTCGTAGCAAACCATGTCTCTGCTGCATTTGGTAGAATTACCTAACATCTCTGCACCCTAATTTTTTCATCTTTAAATGCAGATAATAAAATTAGACATCTCACAGGGCATTGGAAGCATCAGGTGGGATGACGCTTATACTTGTTTAACAGAGTACTCACCATGGCACATGGTGAGAAAATGGCAGTTTTGAATCTAGAACCTTTTTGAAAGGAGGAGGAACATTAGACTTTTTGCTATAGAACTGAGGTTCAGAAGAGTTTAATTTGCATTTCAGTTCAGTTCAGTCGCTCAGTCGTGTCTGACTCTTTGTGACCCCATGAACTGCAGCACGCCAGGCCTCCCTGTCCATCACCAACTCCCGGAGTCCACCCAAACCCATGTCCATTGAGTTGGTGATGCCATCCAACCATCTCATCCTCTGTCGTCCCCTTCTCCTCCTGCCCCCAATCCCTCCCAGCATCAGGGTTTTTTCAAATGAGTCAGCTTTTCGCATCAGGTGGCCAAAGTATTGGAGTTTTCAGCTTCAAAATCAGTCCTTCCAATGAACACCCAGGACTGATCTCCTTTAGGATGGACTGGTTGGATCTCCTTGCAGTCCACAGGACTCGCAAGAGCCTTCTCCAACACCACAGTTCAAAAGCATCAATTCTTCTTCAGCACTCAGCTTTCTTTATAGTCCAACTCTCACATCCATACATGACCACTGGAAAAACCATAGCTTTTGACTAGACGGACCTTTGTTGGCAAAGTAATGTCTCTGCTTTTTAATATGCTGTCTAGGTTGGTCATAACTTTCCTTCCAAGAAGTAAGTGTCTTTTAATTTCATGGCTGCAATCATTTAGATCTGTGTTTATGGGCAAGACACTTAGCTTCTTGGTCTCCCTACTTATAAAATAACTAAACCAGAATTTCCTAATGTGTGTCCACTAAGTATTCATCCTTTTAGATGACCGATGAAAAGGGTGCAGTAGCCATGAAGTTTTGAGCAAAGCTTCATTCTCTTTGCCTCTGAGAGTCCTAACAGAGCTGTACTGAAGCTGGCTTCGCAGCTGATGGTTAAATACTCAGGAATTCTGTGAATCAGTGACATGATGTTGATAACTGCACACCAGCCAGAGCAGGAACATTTATACTCCAGAAATTGACAAATGTTCAAAATCAGAGCTATATTTTTTCTCAGAGAGCTAGTTACTAAAGTTATCAGCACATGTTGGTCCTAATACATATAAACTTATTAAAGTCTCCAAACAGTTCAGCAATCAACTCATTTAATTGGGCACTTCCCAAACATTTTAGACCCAGGATCACCTCACTGACAGTGTTCAGAGAACATTTCAGAAACAGCACTGGATGATTCTACGGCCCTTTTATTCTACCGTTTTCCCATTAGAAGATACAGCCACTGAGTTCCCAAGTTGGGAGGGACTCCTGGTTGTCTGAAGTTTGAATTCAGTGCTCTCTTTACCATACTTATTGACCAAGCAGTATCCTTTCACAATTCCATGACATTTCCAGACTTGTCCCTTTGTAAATGAAGGCTTTCTTGCGTTCTTCACGTTGATGGAATGTATTACCTGCCACAGGTCTTTACACAGGATGGTCCTGCTGTTTAAACGCTCTCCTCCTTCCAGTTAATGTCTCTTCATTCTTGAGATCTCACTTTAGACATTGGTTCTGGTGGATGGTGCTGAGCCTTCAGCCATGTGAGATTCTGCTGATCTCTTTGACACTTTCATAGAACCCTGCTCCTTGTCTTCAGAATACGTATTGTGTGGTAGCTGAAACAGGTCCAAAAGGTCTCTGAAGCTCTTCCTATCAAATCAATTTCCTTACCTTTTGAATTTGGGCTGGCCTTGTAACACGCTCTGACCCACAGAACCCGAAGGCCTTAGTCCCCTGGAATGCAGCCCTGAGGCCTTGATGCTAGTCAGCTTAGCACAGACAGAGAAGGACTGCAGGAATGCTGGTCTCTAATATGAAAAATCAGATTATGAAGGGATAAACAGCCTTGGAAGTCAGATTATCCTTGTGAGAGATTTCCCAGATTCTGTCCAAAAGCATCTGATGTTCCCCTTCGGTTCAAAAGCATCTGATCCTAGAGGGTACAGATTTGAGTTTTTTTCTAATGCCAGCTCTTTGTTATGGACAGGGTAAAGGAATGTTTCAAGACTTTAGCACAAACAGTGAGATATACTATGTGTTGCCTTAAGCTACATGCTAAGGAAGATTTTTGCCAAAATGAAGAATCTATAACCAGGGGCACTCAGCTTCCTTTAAATTATAAAGGCCTGATTCCAGAAGCATTGACAATCCTTAGTGGAAGAGTCTTTGATAAATAATAAAGATAATGTAAGAAAAGTATTTTCGTTGGTAAAATTAAGGGTATTAAATTAACATATTAGATACAAAAAGTGGGTTCTCATTAAGTAAATCAGTGGTATTCAAGATATATGGCCAGGCCAGATCCTGGAGAGACAGTCTGCCCTTCTGTGAATAAAGTCTAGTGAGCCTTGTAGTGTGTACACTTAGGTTGTACCAGGGGCTTGGTCTCCTGTTGCTGCCTCTAGATCAGCATCACACCTTCTTCATGTGAATCTTATATGAAAGGTGAGGTTTAAAGGGCGGAGATTAATGACATCCAACTGCAAAAAAATTTTGTATAAACCCTTTCACGTCTCCTTTGTATCAAAGGTTTAAGTAATATGTCTAATGTGTGTGGCACTACTTGGTTGGAATCTTGGTTAAATTATACTTTGTCCTTCAAATGCACGAGGTGATTGATCCCTCTCATTGCCCAGGATTTTTGCTCTGAAGCTCTTTTCAGATCATGGTAGAGGGAGGGAAAACCGAAGAAGAGAATGTCAGTTTCACCAAGCAGATTGGAATATAGGGTTGATAATATAACCAGAACTTACAGAGCAGAGTTGTGGAGAGATGGAAGTAATACAAGGAGCTTCAGAAATCTGCACGAGGATCTCCTAGAATCTTTGGGTGAACACCAAGTGGCATGTATGCAGGATAAGCAACCGTAAGAATAGGCAAAGAATAAATACTGTGTAATTATGAGTTGAACTGAGATTCTAGAACGTGAACAGAACTGAGAGAAAGTTTTTAAGAGTAACTGGAGAGACCACTGAAAATTCTGGGGACTCGGTTAACACAAAAGAAAGACCATGCATAGGGGAAGAGCTGCTACCATTCAGACTTGAGACTATACTAAACCTTCCCTAAGAAATAGTAAAAACAAGATTGAAAGGATCAAGCTAATCCATAAGGAAGTTAACTGCCTTCCAGACAAAATGCAACATTATTTAAAGGAAAACAACAAAACACAGATATTCAACAGTGTATCATTCACAATGCCCATGACACATGAAGAAACAAGAAAATGTGAAGTAAGAAAGATCAGTCAATAATTGAAACAGACTAGAAAAGACAGAGGTGATAGAATCAGGAGACAAGGCTTTAAAAAAATACATGATTATAAATCAGGGACATTAAAAGAAAATAAAAACATTATGATGGAATAGATAGTTTCAATACAGAAATGGAAATAATAGGAACGAACTACACTGATATCTAAAACTGAAAAACTCAGCATTCAACATGAAACAGAAGATGAGACACTATGGAAGAAAACATCAGGGAATTTGAAGAAACTAATAAAACTGAAGCATACAGAGAAAGAAGCTGAAAAAAGTAACTGAACAGAGTTTTAATGACCTGTAGGATAATACCAAGCCTAAAATTTATTTCTTAGTTCCTGAAGGAGAAGATAGTGATAGACAGGCAGGAAAAATATTTTAAGAAATATAAGCCAAAATCTTTACAAATTAGATGAGAGATAGAAACTCATAGATTCAAGAAGCCCAGCAAATCTCAGATGAGATAAACAAAAAGAAACACACACGAATGCACATTATGAGAAATCTGATGTAAAATAATGATGAAAATAAAATTTTAGAAATATTCAAGTAAACAAAACAAGTTAAATACAGAAAAATGATCATATAAATTGTGGCTGACTTCTCAAAAAAACCCTTCAAAACCAAAAAACCACAGATGTGAGCCATAATGCAGTAGAATAGCATCTTTAAAGTACTGAAAGAAAGAAAAAGCTATCCCTCTAGAATTTGATGTCCAGTGAAAATATTCTTCAAAAATAGAGAAACAAACTCATTATCAGACTAACCAAACAAAATTCATCACCAGCAGAACTTCATAAGAAATATTAACATAAGTCCTTTAAGAGAAGAAAAATGATAACAAATGAAAATCTAAATCTACACAAAGAAATGAAGAACCTTTTAAATGATATCATTAAATAAAGCTCCTGCCTTCATTTGTAACTCCTTTAAAACCTAATCGACCATTTGAAGAAAAAATAACAAAATGTTATGGACAGTATAACATATGCGTAAGTAAAATGCACGACAACAGTACAAGGGGTAGGAGGGGAAATGGATGTATAATGCTCTAAGGCTTTTACACTGTATGAGACATGGTATAATGTTATTTGACGGTAAACCGGGATAAGTCAGCTATGCACATTTTAAACCTTGGAGCTACCACTGAACCAAACTATTTGTTGAATGAATGGAAAATTTATTCTAGGCATTAAAAACCTATCTTTTATGGGACTGTGGACTGAATTAGATGTGACATTGGTCTTCTCCTAAACATTTTGCTTCAGTGGGATAAGACAGTGGGAAATTTTTCACAAGGGCAGAGGAAGGAGGAACGGGGACCGGAACAGGGTGAATTTTCTGCTTCACTGTGCCTAATACAACGCTCCAATTGTGAGAATGTCAAATGAGATTCAACAAGACAGTACTGTAAATTCCAAGGGAAATAAAATATTCCAGGAAAGTCTTACAGCCAAGACCTGAGCTGGCCTCCTGTGGTGACATTCCATTAAGAAATAGTCCAACTTACATCTTATGAGAGGATTAGCACTGACAAAGTATCTTGCTTGTTAACGTCAATACTCAAAAGAAAATTAAAATTTTTTAGACTATGGCTTGTCCTTTACTTTCAGCAGCTGTTTGAAAGTTTGAACACCTCATATTTTTCTCTTTTGACTTATGTCTTGATATTTATTTTGCATGTTTTCTAAGTGCTGTCCGGGAGGGTTAGGAGAATTACATTTTGGGTACTAGATACGGATACTGCTGGGCCAGTGGAAACCAAGCTTTCTTGACTATAGAAAACATAAAGTCTGTTATGAGAAGTTTCTATTCATGGTGTAACCCCCAAAGGGTATAAAATCAATGAACTGATGGAGTTCCACAGATCATTATCTACTCCTCTTTTTCATTGGAAGATAGAGTAGCCGGGTCAGAGAAAGGACTAGAAATGGGGGTGGATCCCTAGTAGAATGGCTTTGAAAGGTTTGGAGCTGAGTGACATTCTCCCTCTCCCTTCTTTCTTGGAGTTTCTCCACCCTTTAGTCTTGTGAATAGAACTTCGTGGTGGGCTGTTTGGAATCAGTATACAGTGTGTGTAATTACAATAATCAATTTTTGGGCATGTAGCTCTTTTCTTCCAAAAAAACACAAAAAACAAAAACCAAGTGCAATGTTGAAAGAAAAAGATGACTCTCAGAACCTTGGTTAGCATTTAAATCAGAATTCCCTAATTTGGAGTTTGAGTTCAACCTTGGCTTTCAGGATATTGGTGAGTTGCCTGAAATGGTAGGGAAAACAAGAAGAAGGTCCTTAGAATTATGTGTGCTTGTTCTCAGAGAGAAGGGAGAATAAGGTCCAAAGAAAGAGTAAAATCCATTGTCATCAAAGAGGCTTTTCTCCTTTAATAATAAAGAAGCAACAAAAAATATTTAATAGTTGAATTGGATCATTCAATCACTGAAGCTAAGAGTGAGAAGGAAAATGAAAATATTGAATGTATATGTTTTCCGTCTCCCAATCTATGGGGTAAATACAATGCACCTCATTCACAGTAATGATTCCAGCTTGGAGAATGTATGTGCTTTCCTGAAAGCAAACAGTTTTAAAGGTTTAAAAGAGGATTTGAAGCAAAATATTTCAGTCACTAAAGCCTTATTTTTTAATTTCCCTTTCCTGCTATTGTAGATGAACAGTCTGTGCTCCAGTATAAACCAATCCTTCCATAGACACACTGGGTTACAGCTCCTCAACCCCATTCGAGAACATTCCTCCAGCAGCCCTCCCCTCCCCTTCCTGCACCAGAGGAGGGTGACCTGTGGCATCTAGACCAAATCCAGCTGACTTCTGTTTATCCACAGACAAATAAGAATGGTTTCTACATTTTCTATATCAGTGGGGAACAAGCTTAAAAAAAAAAGATATTTGTGATATACAAAAATAAGAAATTCAAATTTAAGTGCCCCAAACCCTTGGCTGTCACAGCAAGTCAAACTGCTCTGCAAGTTTCTCAGTGTTTACTCTCAGTTTCTTTCATACCCCGAGGCCCTGCTTCCCGCACTACACGGGGAGCTCTGCTTTGGAGCACCCTGCCTAGTCTGCGCACCTCGCCAGGGAGTGAGGAGGCTGCAGGGCAAGGGAGTGCCCGCCCACCTGGAAGGGAGGACCCTGGAGATCATGTGCTGGGTAGCTTGGACTCCGGGGTCGCCACTGGATGACTCCAAGCTCACGTCCAGGGCCTTTGTGAAGCTCTCCCCCAGCTCCACCCCGGCCCCCAGGTGAGCCTCTAGGCCACAAAGGGCAGTTGTTTGCGCTGAGCCTTGGGTAGGAAGAGAAGCAGAGAGAGCTGTGGGCCTGGGCCTGGTCTGCTTGTAGGATCATGTTCTGGTCAGAATTCTGAGTAGTCGGGAATGTCTTTTGGTTATAAGGAAAGTAAATTTTATTTTATTTTTTAATTTTTTTTAGGAAAGTAAATTTTAAAGGAGGAAGATAAAACCTTGCTTAGTGAACAGATTATTGGCTTGATTTTAAACTTTTAAGTATTTGGATATAAGGCATGTGGACCTCCATTTGAACCCTTGCCTCAGATCCCATAAATTCTAGGAGCAGGTGGGTCTACACTGCTCACTCAGTTTCTTACGGTGGCCGTAACAAAGTACAAGCTGGGTGGCTTCAGTTCAGTTCAGTTCAGTCGCTCAGTCGTGTTCAACTCTTTGCGACCCCATGAATTGCAGCACGCCAGGCCTTTCTGTCCATCACAAACTCCCGGAGTCTACTCAAACTCATGCCCATCGAGTCAGTGATGCTATCCAGCCATCTCATCCTCTGTCGTCCCCTTCTCCTCCTGACCCCAATCCCTCCCAGCATCAGGGTCTTTTCCAATGAGTCAGCTCTTCGCATGAGGTGGCCAACGTATTGGAGTTTCAGCTTCAGCATCAGTCCGTCCAATGAACATCCAGGACTGATCTCCTTTAGGATGGACTGGTTGAATCTCCTTGCAGTCCAAGGGACTTTCAAGAGTCTTCTCCAACACCACAGTTCAAAAGCATCAATTTTTTGGCGCTCAGCTTTCTTTATAGTCCAACTCTCACATCCATACATGACCACTGGAAAAACCATGGCCTTAGAACAATACAAATGTGTTGTCTCACAGCTCTGGAGGCCAGAAGTTCAAAATGAAGGTATTGGCAGGGCCAGCCTCCCTTGGAAGATGCTAGGCAGCTATCTGTTTCAGTTCTGTCTCTTACATTCTGGTGGCCTCAGGCATCCTCTGGCTTGTAGATTGCCATCTTCTCCCTGTCTCTCTTCATTTAATCTCCCGTCTGTGTGATCTCTGTCCAAGCTTCTGCTTTTTATAAGGGCACCAGTCCTACTGATTAAAGCTCACCCTAATGATCTCATTTTAACTTGATGACCTCTGTAAAGACCCTGTCTCCTAATAAGGTCACAGTCTGAGGAACTGGTGATGAGGACTTCAACATCTCTCTTTTGGGGGTGGGAGTAGGGTGGTGCAATTCAACCCAGAATGCCTTGTCACTGAGAACTCCCCAGAGGACTCTATTCAATATTACATCTTGTTCTCTTTCTAACTCTCACACTCCGAAACTCTCTTGGCATGATTTATCTTTTTCCCATTGTGATCATCACCTTCTAACACGGTTTATAATTAACTTGTGCATTCAATGTCTCGTTTATTGACTATCTCTTCCTATGAGAATATGAGGTCCCTGAAGGCAGGGATCTGTCTAGAACAGAACTTGACTCATAAAAGGTGCTCAGTAAACCATTTGTGGGATGAACAATTAGGTCCATGTCATCTTCGTGGGAAAGAAAAATGACCCTTCCTGTCTGGTAGGAATGACAAAGTAGTCACTACACCTCAAGAGTGATGGCGAGAGAGAGAAATTAAGCAGGAGACCAAGGCTGTGCCTGACCCTCTGAGATGCCTACAGTTCAGTTTGGGAGAATTCTACCAGCACAGAACAGTACACATAACCTCAAATCTTTAAATTACGCTGAGTTTACGCAAATGAGTCTACATCTAGATGAAGCCTTGCCATTAAAGGAAGAAAGTAAGGAGAAAAAGTTGGAAGCAAAAAGGAAGAGAAAAGAGCATAGTTCTGTCATACAAATATCAAAGAACGTAAGGGGAGAATCAAGCTAACAGTCATTTCAGACTTGTACTTATCTTTGTTAAAAAAAAGCTAAAATTAAATTTTTACACAGGATTCCCACAATGACTATGAATGCAACCATATGGCTTTAAAGCTGTAGTAAAATATAAATGATGAGTATCATTTTTCAACCACTAGATTGACTAAAATTCAAAGGCTTGATAATAAGTGTTGATGAGGTTTGGAGAAACAGGAATGCTTTGATGGGAATGGAACTTCCAGGGCTGTTTGGCCTTCTCCAGCAGACAAAATACACATCCTGCTCCTTGGAGCAGGTATGCATGGTACCTGCATAATTCCACTTGGTACAGGTATGCATGGAGGTATGTGACACAGAAAACAATATGAATGGCTGTCAATAGAGGTTTTAAACAAAAGGATAAATAAACTGTAGTATATCAGTACCAGGAGCTCTTGACCTTGACTGTACCCTAAAAGACTTGGGGAGCTATTAAGAAGATTTATGGTTACTCCTAGCCTACTACAGAATAGAATCCCTATGGCCAGATGTGGAATCTGCAGTATGTGCATCAGTATTGTTAAAAGAAAAAAAAAAACCCACAAAATTAGGGTTAAGTAACAGTGATCTATTCCATGAACATTACGCTATATTTAAATCGAGTTAGGACACATGTGCCAACATAGGCAGATCTCCAAAACATCATTGACTGAAAGAGGAGAGGTACAGAAAGTCAAGGTCAGTATATTTTATTTAAACATACAGTGGTAGGTGGCCTTGAAAATGGGTCCCAGCGATTTCTGGCTTCTGACAATCTCCTCCCCTCAGGGAGAACCTCCTACCGTTAGATTTACTGATTTGCTTAATGAAGAGAAGGTGGCAGGATGTACTCTTGGAAATTAGGTTACAAAAGACTGGGCTTCCATCTTGGGTGCTCTTTGGATTTCTCGCCCTAGGGAACCCTGCTCCCATGTCATAAGGCAGCGCTGTGAGGAAGCCTTGGTGGAAAGGCACCTGCCAACAACCATGTGAGCGGGCTTACATGTTGGTCTTCTGTCTGGGCCTGGCCTTCCAGGGAGCCCAGCTTGAAGCCAACAAGCTTGACTGCCACTTAGTGAGACACTCTGGGTCAGAAATACCCAGCTAAGCTCCTCCCTGTCTTACTGACCCAGAAACTTGGAGGTAATAACATTTGTTGTTTTGACTGCTAAACTTAGGGTAATTGGTTGCATAGCAATAGATAAATAACAGACACAGGAAAAATCTATTTTCAGTGTCTCCAGATATAGGTATAGAAAGACACAGAAAGGCATATTAAAGATGGAGACAAAGATGATGGTGGTAACCTCAGGGGTGATGTGGGTCTGGTTGTTGTTGTTTTTACAAGGATTGGTCACAGAGATAGTTGCTTTATCTGGAAAGTTTCATTTTTATTTACTGGGAGAATACACACATGGATTGGTGGTCTAATTAAAAATTAGTAAGAAAAGATGTTGTGAGTTGTGGTTGGGAAAGGCAGCTTTTAGCTGCTGGGTTTAGGAGCTGAGAATGAGTGTTTGTGGTGCCTCCAGAAAGATCTCAAGAGCCTTCCACTTGTTCCTCTTTCCCTGCTGAAACATTTATGAGTGAGGTGTATCTCTGGTTCATAGCCAGTTTTGTCACCAAACTCTCTGGCACAGGTCAGAGCCATTTGGGAAAGTGGGTTGAAAAACGAAAGGAGAGGTCAAATGAGTGGGTAGACAAAGTACTCTCAGGGAATGAGAATACAGCAGCAGAAGTGACCCTGAGACTTCAAGAGTGTGTGTGATTTCTTCTCTCATTTCAGTTTTGACAACCCAGACAAATAAAAAGCAAGCCACACTTCCTAGAATCCCTAGGTGCCAGCCGGGGAGGGGCGACCACTTTAGCTAGTTCTGTACTCAGCTGATTGGGGAAGAGCCAGAAGTCCACAAAAAAAAAAGTTTGTGGTTTCCAACAGTTTCTAGTTACCAACGTTATGATGCCAGCTAGCATTCATACTATGCATCAGGGCCTGTGTGCTGTACACAACTCCCACAATGCAACATTATGAGGCAGAGACTAGCACACCCATGCTGAATGAGAGGCAGGTCTTTCTAACAGCTCAACCAACAACAGGACATTTTGGGTCCCTTCTAACCTGGAAGCCAAAAAAAGCGACAGTCTAGATAGAAGGGTGCCTTAGACAGAGGGTTTCATGAATAGGACCTCTCTTTGATTAAAAGAAGAGAAAAAGGGAGGCTAGCATTTGCCAATGGAAGAAGGGCAATGAAAGAGTAAAACATAGCTATGCTCTTGCCAACAGCAGCAGGCCGTCACTGGGCATGCACTGCGACCATTGCTGTGTTGGTTCTGTGTAGAATAGCCAGGTTTGTGGCCTTGGTCAACCCACCGTGGCATCAGTGCCCACGTCAAGGAGCAAAGGCAGGTGGCCTCGATCTCCATCCACCCCTTGCTCGTTGAGGCTCAACACACTCCTGGCTCTCCTGGCAGCCTCCCTTCCCCAGGCCTGGCCAATCCAGGCAGCAGCTTCCACTCACCTCGGAAACAGCAACACTGGCCTCTTCTGTTCCCCTTTCTGCAGGGTCTAGCTGTCAACCTGCAAAGAAAAGAGCTGTGGAGTCAGGTGGTCCTACACTTAAATCTCAGCTGGGCCACTTCCTAAGCTCTGAGACTTTTAGGCAAGTCATTTTACCTCACGGGGTGTCAGTTTCACCCTGTCAGGCTGGGGACAAGGACAGGCTGGTAATAAGGGGCATGATCTATGAAAAACCTCATAGGCAGGACTCAATGTGGTTTGCGTTTCCTGGCTCTAAGGATTTCATTACTAATCAAAACATGCTTTTCCTCTCTTCAAATATTTGCATTTTAAAAAAGAGTTCACAAAGATCTTTATAGGTTAGGCATTTGGAGGCAGTAGATAATCTAACTTGGAACTTTCAACACTGGAGGAGATGGGATCATATGGAAAGAATGGCGCCCTCTGGAGGCCGTCATGTCAACTACGTGGCTGGTGCGCTGACGGTGGACAAGCCTTTTCAGAATCACCCAAAGAGCCCAGTGGAGGAGGCAGGAAAGCTGAATTGCATCCCAACTCCTGCAGGGATTTAGATGCCAAATATGTTGAGAACATCCCCTATGCTTCCCAGACATAAGAGAGGTCCTGCTGAGGGGGATTTCTGTTTGAACCTCTCTTTCCTTCATGAATCCACTTGGCAAAACAAAAAGAATAGCAATTCCCCAAGTTTTTCACATGTATAAAGCTTTTCTTGATGTCAGCCCAATTCTTGCCAAAAAAAAAAAAAAAAAAAAAGAGCCTGTTTCTCACACCCCAAGTAACCTTTCAGAGCCACGTGCCTCATTTTGAATGGAGAGGATGAGAAATCACTTTCAGAGAATTTTCCTATGCATCATGCCTCCAAAAATAGCCCTTTATTTCCTTCTTATCCAATGACGAAAAAGGTTAACAGCAGTCTAAGAGCAAATGGGGGAGAAACTCACACTTTAAAAATAAGGAAACGTATATGAAAATAAAAAGCTTTATCTGCTTCTAATTGTCTTCTCTCCTGTCTGTGGTATTTCAGTGAGTTCTCAGAAATCAGGCTTACATTTTCTGGGCCCGTCTTGTCTATGTCTGGGGCATTAATAGTTTCTATGGCTGAAGTCTCGTGTCGCCATGAGCCTATGTTGATGGGGAGATATTTGGTTTGATGCAGGTGGATTCTGGGGTTCCCGACTCATTTACACAGGTTCCTCTTTTTTGTTTTTTTCTGAGGAAGTCCAGAAAGAGGAATGGGCAGCTGTTGCCAAGTCTCATGGAGGCCTGCGTTTGAACTCTCCTGAAAGACGTCACTATTGGACAGCCTCTGGGAAGGCCACGCTGAGGAAAGCAGCAGTCAGGACTCCCCGTGTAAGGAGCTGAACCCTCACTCAAACTGCTATAAGCAAAGAGGAAGGGCGCTGGCTCAGGCTGCAGGGAAGGAGCCAGTGGTGGTCCCTCAGGCCTAAGGCAGATCCCCCAAGGCTAAGTGTGAGGTGAGTCGCAGGCAGGACTCAGGGTTAGAGCTGTTGTGTCCTGCCCCCAAGCCCTGCTCTCCCACTGGCCACCTCTGTTTTCTGCATTCTCTCAGGCTGCCTTCTGCCAAGCCCTCCTCATTAAAAGGGAGACAAGACGACACAGCTGCCGTGTGTGGTCTCAGAATCTGTCATTCTTCCCAGGGGAGGATTCTGATTGGACCTCCAAGTTCCTGTCACTAGTTCTTGGACCAATCGCCATTGCTGGTTGGTTGCCGGACCAGGGTGGGCCAGGCCTGACTCACATGCCCACCTCCGGCCCAGGCAGTTGTGCTGAGTTCCAGAAAGGCGTTGCCAATACTCGCAGGACAGGAAAGAAGGAAGAGTTATGACTGTCCACGTACAGGGGCAGGAAAGCTTCTCCAAAGCCACCAGGACTGGCCAGAGGGCACAGAAGGGGAAAGTGGAGAGCAATGAAGTGAATTTGCTTCTACAGCTGTGCTGGGTTTGCAGAAGCTTTCTTCATAGAAATGCCAGTGACACGATTGCCATGGAGGGCTTGAGGGGACTGAAAAAAAGAGGGCAAGCTGGGAGATCTGTGACTGAGTTCTGTGCTCTATTTTTAATGGGGAAAATATCAATATTTTGGATATGTTAAGTATCCAACAATATAAAATATTGGATATTTTAAACATCCAACAATGGAGAAATAGTTAGGTAAATAATAGTAGCTACCCACAGTAGATCATCATCAAGAAGTTTTTATGATGGAGTAAAATGAGTGCATGATAATGTTAAAGGCAAGAGGCAGGACACAAAAATCTGTATACTATATGGGCTTAATCATGTACCCCCATCCCTCCAAAAAACAGTAAACAGAAACATACGTCTATTTACTATGGTTGTTGATGGACTGTAGGATTGTGTGTCCTCCATCTCCTTATTTCTGTATCTTTTGGTTTTGTTTATTTACTTATCTCCTCAACAGTGAGCCTGTCTTCCTCTGCTTATTAGAAACGAACGATAAATGTAATAAGATCATCAAGTTGAACTTTAGAGGTTTGAGAATCACTAGAGGAGATTAAAAAATTCCCAGAGTTCCAGGAGACCAACTCCTGGGACCTGGTGTGGGGAGACAGAGGAGAGAGACAAAAAGGAGAGGATCCCGAGAAACGGAAATCCTCTCTTTTCCTTTGAAAGCAATATTTTCTGAGCAGCTTTACAAAGATTATCTCCTTTAAATGTTTCCAATAACTCTTAAGATGTTGGTACAATTATGTACCCCATCTTTCAGATGAGGAAAGAGAGGTTCTGTTAGGTTAGCTGACATTCCAACTCACACAGCTGACAAAACAGCAGAGCTGGGCCTGGAGCCTCGCTCTTTTCCCGGCACTGCAGCAGAAGGAAGTGTGGGCAGGGGCTTTCGTTCTTAGCTATCACACTGAGATCTTAAAGGGAAGGAGAGAGAATGACAATTTTCCCCCTGTAAACATTCCCAGAGAAAGGTCTGACCCAAGGCAGAAAAAAAAATCACAGTCACGCAGAATTTATTTTAGATCAGAGAGATCTAAAGATCTCTAAGAGTGTGGCATCAGTTTATGGCTTTCAAAGATGAGACCATTGAGGCCCAGAGAGGGTAAGTGACATGTCCAAGGTCACACCACAAGTGAGTATTGTTGCTGAAGCCAGTCAAGGCTTGTCATTAGCAGTGGAGGGCTCTTTGGGGGTCATCACATGGCAGTCATCATTTGCTATAAAAAGAAGCAGGCACCTCAGCTGGAAGGGAGCATCCTTGCCTGTCTCCTAGAAACACACATCCCCCAAACGGATCTAGAGCGGCAAGGGACGGATGTGGTAAGGACTTCTTAATGACGGCACTGGAAACTCCGTTATGTTTAATTAGTGTTCAAAAGTCAAATATAAATTAAAGGCATTTTTATGAAAAAGGTAAGAAAGAACCTTTACCTATGTCTTCAAACCCATATATATTTTTTCAACGTATTTCATTTCTGTTACACTGGGCTGTAGGTTGCCAAGGAGACTGTTATTGGCAGAACTAAGTGGTTGGTGAATAATTAACTGTCTGTCCTCAGCAAGGCTTGGAGAAAGAATTTCTCAGGGCATCTCTGTAGACTGGGGAGAGTCAGCTTCTGTCCACAGCCAAAAAAGGGGCGAGGGGCCAATGGCCACAAGAGAGGTGGGTAAGCAAGATGGAGGCTCGCTCCTCCCCGCAACAGTAGACTCAGAAGCGGTAATTGCTATTGCTGCCGTGTCCCTCACATTGACCAATGCAGGAAGCCCTGCAGGCCATCCACTGCCACCCTTTGCATTTTCTTGCCTGAGAGGCGTCCTGGAACCCAAGGTCCTGATTCTGCCAGTGACAGGCTATAAGTTCCAAAAAAACTGGGAGCAGCCCTCAACCAATGAATGATGGAGGGAAACGGGGTGCTCTCCCCTGGCACCCACGTCCCAGGGGAATTCAGTTCCCTGGTCCACATGATTGCGTGCTAACACATTCTTTCTTGGCTTCCTTCCTTTCCCTGGCTTACTCCTCTGCTCTAGTTGGTGCTTCCTGAAACCATCTCCTAAATCAACTCCCTGTGTTCAGATCATCATTCCAAGTCTGCTCCTGGAGCAACAAGAACTGAGAGGATCACAACAGAGAAGCAAAACCTGGGAGGGACGCAGGAACTGGGAGCAGTAGCTTCTCATCTCCTGTTCTGTTCTGCTTTCATGTGTAAAAGGATGTTTGGTAATATGGGATTTCTTGAGTTCCCCTCATCCTTTTTGGTTTTTAGATTAGCCTAAACTCAAATAACTGCCTGCTCCCAATGACAAATCCCCTCCAGTAAACACCCTCCAGTAAAAAAAAAAAAAAAAAAGGATTTGAGGGGCTCTGAAGCCATGGTGAGAGTGTGAACCAGCTAAACAGTGCTTGAGCTATATAGCTCAGAGTTTATATTCCCAGAGAAGATTATGATCCAAGACAGGAAAACACCATGGTCATGCAGAATTTGTTTTAGATAACAGGACACCTGTAAAAGTGTGGCATCATTTTATTGCTCAGATAGCTGCCACTCAGCCTCAGCCCAGGGCTGTCTGGCTTCTCCAGCTAAAAGTGCAGAGGAGAAATGAGTAGAAATGGAAAAGTCTCCTACCCTTCTAGCACTTTCTGCCTGGACCTTTCTAGTTCAACTTCCTTTGGTGTGAAAGTTGCAAATTCCAGCTGAGAAGACATATAGTCAGACATTTATTTGGTGCATTAAATAATCCTGAACATCTTTCAGGTGCCCAACTAATATTTCTAGTTATGTAAAAAAGCACTTTGGGTTATAAGCACCTTTCCCCTTTTGTTATGCAAAGGGGCAGAATCTTAAGTTTCCTAGAGAGGACTGGAACCTTCAGTGGCACAGAGAAGCAGAAACTACCCTCCACCTTTCCTCAAACTCACAGACTGCCCACATTCCCCCTGAGCTCTTACTCAATTCTACTCCACAGAATACACACAGTTAGAACCTAAACCTTTGTTACTCTCCAGTTCATCTCAAAATCTGCTAATGAAATATCAGTCTGAAAGCTTTCTTCCATTGTCACAAAAAGTTGCATATCCTAAACACTTAATAACACAGTGATGTTGCAACTGCATTCAGATAGTGGCAACTTTCTTTGCCAACATCTAAAAAATTCCCAACCTTTCTGGGTTGTTAAAATGAAGATTCTTCCCTCTGCCTACACCCACCCCCCCAAAAGTTTCTAACACTTGAGTTGTCTTGCCAAACACTGCTGAGAATTACACGGCAGCAAACCAACTATTTCCCACTGGCAGTATCGTTTACTTCTGTAGCCTGGGAGAAAGAAGCAGTTGCTTTGTTTTTGGTTATCTTTGTTTGTTTGTTTTCCTTTTTCAGCTGGCTGGTCGTTTTTTACAAAATCACCAAGGTTAGGCAAATATAACAGAGAGAGAATGTGTTCATTGTTAAACACAGTACAATTTCTGGGTATATGAGCAGGACACTGAAATAACCAAGAGCACAGGCAGACAGACCTGAGTTCAAGTTCGAGCCCTTGGACTCCTCAGCTGGGGAATTTGGGCAGGTTGTTGTACCTCCCTGAGCTTCGGTTTCCTCCTAGAGTTATGTGAGGATGAAAAGGAGATAATATATAGCAAGTGCTAAGCTCAGTGCTGGGCAAAGTAACTACTGCTTTTCAGTTAACTGTATCTTATTTCTTCTTTTCCAAGTAAACACAACACCACCCAAAACAAGAAGGCAGGAAGAGTATTATGGACATGTGCTTCTGCCTGCCTGTCACGCTTTCCTCTTCCTTCCAAGGACCCAGTTCTTTTTTCCCTGATGATAATCTTCTGTGTGTGTTGGGTGAAGTTTACTGCCTTCTTTTCTTTTTAGCCACAAAGGTGGGAATCAGTCTCAGGCTTTGGTGAACCTCTTGTCCCTTCCTGAACCACAATGGTAGATGCAGGAATGAATCCATGAGTCAAAATGCCTCTATTCTGAGTCCTCCCTGGATTTTTTTTTTTTTTTTTTCTGGCTGGAGATACCATAATAGTTTGCTCAGTGCTAAGTCTGTACGGGTGAGGACTTTGTGCATATGATGGCTGCCTTTCCTGCTATGTCAGAGTTTGCTCAGAAAAGCAGAACCTATAGAAGATACATATTTGGGGGTGATTTGCTACAATGGTTTGGCCTCTTGTAGTTTTAAGAGTGGTTCAATAGTCTATAGGAAAGTGTTCTTTCTGGGTCAAGGGCAGGAAGCCGAGGTCTGTGGGGCAGGTTGTTGAGAAGGTAAGATGGGCATAAAGTAGGGGAAGCAAAGATAAACTGAATTCTGTGAGGATGGGCAGAAATTCATGCAGCGAGACTAGGACCCACATTGGTCTCACCCGACCTCCAAGTCATCCACTTCGATGATGGAAGTAAGCTGGAGGAGAAGCTGGCTCCTCATGGAGCTAAAAAAGCACTTGGCCTGGGAGTAAGGAAAGTGAAGCTGCAGCAGAAGTTGGAGACCTACGAGCCCAGCCCCACAAGGTGAGCAAACAGGCAAGTGGCAGCATAAGCAAGCCACAGCAGCGCCTCATGGCCTGCACTGGCCTTCCAAGCATAAAAAGAAATGTGAATGACACTCTAGTTCCAATTCCAAATCTCATACAAAAAGTCTGTGGTTCATACTAACCTGGAACTATGGACAGAAAAGAACTATGGAAAATATAGTTTCAGTTTAGCTAAGCAGACAGAACAAATTTACTATACTGGCTATGTGATGAGAAGCATTCAAGAGAAGGGCAGAGGGGAAAAGCCCTGATGATGCCTTTTGAGTCTCTGGATGCAGCCGGGCCTGAAGCCATAACCATCTATCCCTAGAATTTCCATTTGTGTGAACCACTGAGCTTAAGCTTCCTTAAACTGTGATTCTGTCTCTTGAAAAGAAAGTGGCCTGACCAATATAAATACCTAGCCCAGCTTCCAATAGTAATTTAGTTCAAAAGTTGTAACAGAATCCCAGCAAAGATCCTAACTTTGGTATAACAGTTAGGAACAAACTAAAAATCCTGGGATAATAGTGAATAACTGATACATAGCATTTTCACTGTGCATGGGTAAAAAATTTGTTCAGAACTGGCAAAAAGGCTTATGTACAAAACATGGTCAATGTCTGCCATTAAGATACCAAGGGGCAGGTGTAGTCTTTGTAGAAGGTAAGCTGACACACCATGGGAAGCCAAAGAAACCCCCAGACAGAAACTCAAAGGTGGGGAGTCTCCATGCTTCAAAATTTCAAGCTATTTAAGAGCTCTGTGTCAAGACCCAAGGGGAAAATATATTTCTTATTATATCACAAAATCATATTTTCCAAGCTTTTTAGGTACCAGGTAGTATGCACCTATGAACGGGGGACAAACACATGGATAAGACAGTCATCCCCTCAAGGTGTGCAAAGAATCACCCTGCTCATCCTAGATACCATTTTTCTAATTATGCAATCAAAAATTTCATTACTTTCTGCAAAAGCCATCTCCCACTCCACATTGATCCTATGATCTACCAAAGTTCCTATGTATTTTCTTCTTCTATATATATTAAAGTCAACTGCTCCCTTACCAAGTTCTTTCCTTCAGTAGATGTTTTAAATTTTTAAAAATGTTCTTCCAATTTCAAAAGTAGTAAATGCATATAGAAACTTTAGGACACTATGCCAAAAAGTTCTTTTTTTTTTTTTAAACTACTTTTATTCTTGGGTAGTGACTGTCTCGAGCCCTGGGAGGCCCCTTGCCCTGTCCCACTAACTGCAGTATGAGTAGGTAGATGGAATGGACCTCAGACCCAACGCCATTCTTTGTTTCTGGTCCTCCCACAAAGATGGTACAAGCCATCTTCATCTGCTACTGGGCAGTTACTTTGTAACCAGTCTTATTATCTCTGCTTTCTTGTATCCCCTTCACAGCAATCAGAGTGTCACTCAGAATGTCAATCAGGTCTATGTCCATACCACCCTGAACATGCCCGATCTCGTCTGATCTCGGAAGCTAAGCAGGATCAGGCCTGGTTACTACTTGGATGGGAGAATGTCAATCAGATCACTCCACTCCCTTGCCTAAATCTTCTCATTTATGATTTGTCACAGCTAGAACATAACCCAAGGCATCTGAGAGTCTAGAAGGCTTTGTCTCACTCTTGACCTCATTCATCACTTTCTAGCTTCTCGGGGCTTCTCTCTGACCCTCAAGCCTGCCCAGTTGGTGCCCCTCAGGTTCTTGGCAGCAGGAATGCTTTGCCCTCCTCTGGCTGGCTTCTTCTGACTGCAGTCTCAGATTACACATCACCATTCCTGAGCTGCTTTCGCTATCCACTTTGCTCAAGAAGTCTCTCCCCACCTTTCCCCCACTTGTTTAGAACTCCTTTCCTGCCTTATTTTTCATCATTTCACTTATCAATACCTGAAACTATATTGTATGTTTCTGAGTTTACTGACCTTTGACTCCAGGCTTGAAGATCCCTTAGGGGTAGGTAGTTGAGAGACCCCATAGTAGAGTAGTTCTAGTAGCTTTCTTCAGATCTAGAGGTGGGGAAAGGGCCCCATAGTGATTTGCCATGTTTTGCTGATTGCCTTTAACCCTGCCCTCATCTTTGTAAACAGCGTCTTCTTTATTAAACTCTCCATCATTACCCCAGCAAATCAGCCTTCTCCTCCTTCCCAGGTGCTTAACTTAGGTTTTAACTTGACTTTGGGGACAAGGGAAGAGGTATGTGTCCTGATGAGAGATGCTGAATTGTCAAGGCTAGTCCTCTGCCCTTTGACCCAAGTATTAGAACTGTCACCTTCCTTCTGATCTCACCGTGTTCTTTCATTTTCTTCCATTGCTCGGCATCATGGAGGCACAGGAATTAAGAGTTAATGTATCTCTAAAAATTAAGCACTGAATCAGGCCCTTTATTTATAGCTCATTTTATAAATGTGAATTAAAGTGGGCCAGTCTTATGACACACTCAAATTTATTATCCCCACTTGATGGCTTGGATAGTTAAATACTTCAGTGAATAAACTTAGAATTCATTAAGTCTCATTTGGTCATATTTCATATATTTGCAATCCACTCTCTTCCCTGGCAGTTTTCAAACAAGAAAATTAAGGCTGGCTCTGAAATTTATGGATGTACTCTTCTAATACTCCTTTAATTGGAAACTCCTATGTGGTTTCCTAAGCAAACCACCCATGGAGAAAACTTATAAGACTGGGGCTCCTATTGTTTGACTATTTCCTAATTCCTTTTTTTTTTTTTCTTAAACTCTCATTAGCTCAGAAACACCTGTAGGTACAGTTCTGTAGAAACACAGCTAGGAGGGCCAACTTTTCACCTTCAGGTTGGCATTAAGCAGGTTTGGTAACAGTTAATTGGCTTAGTTCTCACTATTGAATATTAATGGAGTGGAATTAAGTCACAAAATTCCTGGTCGATGGGGAGCTTTCTGAGAGAGTTTAAACACCACAGTTAATTGTATTTGAGGAGAAGGAGGCTACCCTGCCCTGCTTGCATTTCTAGATGCAAAGATCTCCCCAAAACCATTGTGCTGTGTATGACTGCCATTTTGGATACTGTGGGAAAGGGGAGTGGGGTGAAGAGAAGAGAATGTGGCTCGCATCCAGGTGTGGCATGTGAGCAGAGTTTGGGTTGCCCAAGTAGCCCTATTAAGTGTGCCTGAAATGAGATATAACTCCAGGACTCTGGGCTCAGCTGCTTATGGGAGGAATCACGTACGAGGATGAGGGAGTTAGATGTGTCCTAAGATTTTTAGCGCTAAACATCTTTGGCCTGAAACATGACAAAGAGCACTAGAGGGAGTCAAGTCAGTCAACAAACACGTATTCAGCTCCTACTATGTGTGCTCCTAGTTCCAGACACTGGATATAGAGCCCTGACCAGGCAGTTTAATGCTTAGCACAGTGCTTATTGTGGGCTAGGCATCATTCTCAGTGTTTTATATGTATGGTGGTGGTGGTTTAGTCACTAAGTTGTGTCTGACTGTTTGCAACCCCATGGACTGTAGCTCTCCAAGCTGCTCTGTGCATGGAATTCTCCAGGCAAGAATATTGAAGTGGGTTGCCATTTCCTTCTCCAGGTGTGTGTGTGTGTGTGTGTGTGTGTGTGTGTGTGTATACAAGCAAGAAGGAATTCTGCCGGCAGATTACTTTTAGACTTGGACCACAGCCCTTCCCTGTGTTTCTAGCCTGCTAGTCTACCTTTCAGGTTTCAGATTTGTACCTCCACAGTCACATGGACCAATTCCATTAAATCAGTCTGTCTCCATATGTATATACACATCCTATTGGTTCTGTTTCTCTGGAGAATCTTGACAAATATAATGGTTGGGAACTTGAATTCTGGAGTCATACTGTTGGAAGTCAAAACTCTTTTCTCTAATTTACTGTCTGTATAACCTTGGGCACATTAACTTCTCAGAGCTTCAGTTTCTTCATCTTTAGGTTGGGACTCCACTTAATTCCCACATTACCCCGGGAAGTATGTTCTAATGCTGTCCCAAGTGCCCATCAACAGACAATTGGATTAAGAAGATGTGGCAGATATATACTACAGAATACTACTCAGCCAAAAAAAAGTATGAAATACTGCTATTTGCAGTAATGTGGATGGACCAAGAGAATATTATGCTTAGTGAAATAAGTCAAATCCTTTAACATATTACTTATATGTGAAATCTTAAAAAAAAACAAAAACAAATGAATGTATATCCAAAACAGAAACAGACTCATAGATACAGAAAACAAGCTTGTGATTACCAAAAGGGAAGAGAAAAAGGGGAAAGGGAAAAACTAAGGGTATGAGATTAAGAGATACAAGCTACTATATATAGCACAAATAAGCAACAAGGACATACTGTACAGTACAGGGAATAATACCCATCATCTTATAATAACCTATAAAGGAATATAATCTGCAAAAATACTGGCTCACTATGCTGTACATCTATGTAGCTAACACAATATTGTAAATAAGCTATGCATGTATGCGTGCTCAGTCACCTCAGTTGTGCCTGACTTTGCAACTCTGTGGTTTATATAGCCCCTCATGGTCCTCTGTCCATGGGATTCTCCAGGCAAGAATACTGGAGTGGGTTGCCATTCCCTTCTCCAGGGGATCTTCCCGACCCAGTGATCGAACCCGGGTCTCCTGTATTGCAGGTGGATTCTTTACCACTGAGCCACCAGGGAAGCCCCACATAAGCTATACTTCATTTTTTTAAAAATTAAGACACAATCTTGGTGCTTGAGGGATTTGTAGACTCATTATCAACAATTCTATAACACAGTCTATACACAGTAATAAAGCACATTGGCTAAGCACCTAGGATTGGCAGTCAGAATATCTGGGTTTAAATCCTGGCTTTACTTCCTACTGGTCATGTGACTTCGGGCAGTTTGATGACTTTTTCTAGACCTCACCTGTAAATAATAGACAATGATGACAGCAAAACAGAGCTAACGTTCATCATGTCCTTACTGGGTGCTAGGTCCCAGACTCTCACACGGACTACCTCCTTGAATCCTCACCAAGTCCCTGAAAACTAGTTAACTTTTATCAACTCCATTTGACACATAAGGAACTCAGGTTTAAGAGGCTAAATGACTTATTAGGAGAGGGGATTGGTGGTAGTGAGGAACTGCTGAGGACCCCTACGTACTGGTCCTGAGTAGCCCTGGGTCCACGTGGCCATGCCCGTCGGGGTGGCGCCCATCTGATCCTCTGAACCCCGGAAGGCACAGAAGAGCCAGTGCGAACTTCAAAACCTGACGGCCAGGGTGTAAAAATTAAACACGTGCCTCCCGCCTGGGGGAATGACAAGCTCCCTGTGATTACTGCACTGTGAAAAATGTTAGCCTTCAAAAGGTTTCCTCCCTTCCTATTCTGTTAGCACTCACACAGAGTGTGAGTTAGCAGTGCTCCCAGCCTGCTGGGGATGCTGGCAAGGCCATGAAAAGAACCCACTCCCCCAGAAGATCTGGCTGCGTTTTTAGCTCCAGGCTGCTGGCACGTGCCACCTGCCCAGGTACCCAGACACAGGATTTATTGTGCTCTGCTGTGTTGGCTCTCAGGCCTGCCCTGGGATCTCATACTGACAGACACGTGTTTCATGGAGAAAAATTTAGGCCACTACACAATGGGGAAGGAGAGAGAGAGCACAGGAAGAGAGAGGGAAGAGGAGGAAGAGCAGATCAGAAGGCCAAGGCTGTTAAAAAAACAGGTTCTGTCCCATCCCTGAGCTTCTAGAAGTAGGAAGCACTGTGCTGACCTAGAGTTTCCAGCTCAGAGTTTCAGGTGGCTATCTTCTCTGCAGTCCAAGGAGGGCAGTTAGCCTGCAGACACAGCTTACTCCTGCAGCGGCTGTGATGAGGACAGAAAGGAGTGGAGCCGGTAGGGCAGGAACAAGCTAGAACCCCATGCGACAAGGATGACCCTTTCCTTCCCACCTTTGGCTACAGAAACAATTCCTACAGGGCTACATCTCAGGAGGAGATGTTCCAGGTCCACGGGAGCAGTGCCACGCAAGTGTGGGCCACTGGCTGGAGCAGGTCTGAGAATCCTTGGGTACCAGTTGGTGAAAGGTAAGTACAGAACTGAGGAGCCATGATGAGAAACTTTTAGCATGATCTAAGGCTACCAAGACATTTCAGCATGTGATCACTGACTTGTGTCATTGATCATGACACAGACCAGTTTGGGTGTTGAATTTGAGCCTGTGGGGTGTGTTTCCCATGGCCTGAGCTGTATGTTACGCATGCACAGTCACAGAACATCTTGGGTAGTGAGTTTGACAAGCACTGTTGAAGAGGTTATTGGTATGCCTCTATAGTCACTAAGCTGCTGTGCCTTTATGAGTCTCAGTTTCCCTGTTTGTAAACTGGTGATAAATCATGTATTCCTCAGGACTTCTGGAAGATGAAATGAGATGTGGTGTGCCAAGAGGTTAGCAAGGTAGCAGACAAAGGCTGTGCACTCAGTACAAGTGAGCTCTTGTCACTCGGTCATGGTGAACAGACAGAGCTTTCAATCTGGCTTGGAACGAGGTGTCTCCACACCACAGATGTCTGGGGAAGTGAACACAGTCTCCAAGACTTGACCCACAGCAAGCCAAGGATAGCTCCAAGAGCAAGATAGAGGGGCTGGTCACCCGCCAGGGAATGAAGATGGTAAAGCTTATTCCCTCGGCTGTGAACAAGCGAATTGATGGTGAAGGAAAGCCTCGGGTCCTCGAGTGCTCTAAAAGCCGATAATAAAATTTAAAATCAATGGCGAAGCTGACAGCAAACCGATGGCAGGGCCAGAGGCCAGGAATGAAGTGTCTCTGTGCAGGAAGCAGGCAGATAGCCTGGGTGGCGATCCTCAGAACAGCACGCTGAGCATCCAGGTGAAAACATCTGGGCGCCTAGATTTCACAGAGATCCTGCCTCCTGGGCTAGTGCCACCGTCCCCACCCACCCCCCGCCCCCATGGATGCAGGAGGTGCGTGTGGGAAATGAGCTGTCGAAGGAGTAAGACCTGGACCCCAGTACTGTGCTGCCCTATTCACTCAGCTTTTGGAGGTATGGAGCCAGAGCCTGGGAAATTCTATCTTACACTATTAATTTCACTTACATTAAAAAAAAAATGAACAGACAATGCAGTCCAGCCACATTGTTATGGGCCAAATGCATCCCCTTCAAATTCATAGGCTGAAACTCTGATCCCTAACATGATGGTGCTAGGAGGTAGGACTTTTGGGAGGTAACTGAGTTATGAGGTCATGAAGGTGGGTCATGACAGGATTAATGTCTTATAAAAAGAGGAAGAGACTAGGGCTCTCTCTCTCTGCCATGTGAGGACACAGCAAGCAGGTGGCCATCTGCAAACCATGAAAAGCACTTTTATCACGAACTGCAGCAACCAGCACCTTGATCTTGAACCTCCAATCCTCCAGAACTGTGAGAAGTAATTATTTGTTGTCAAAGTCACTCAGTCTCTGACATTTTGTTACAGAGTCCTGAATCAACCAAGACAGTATTTCTCAGGTGAGGAGCTATACAGATTCATCTATCTGTGCAAGTGTTTCTTGATTCCCCTCGATGTTGGGGACTAATGGTGAAATAGTATATTTGGAAAGTAGTGAGTTTGGGACTGGCAGGGAAGAGAGATAGGTTAGCAAACACTTAGCATCCAGGGTACTAGGAACAACAATGACTTTATGAGACCAGAGGGGAGTGCAGAGGCAACACTACCTGGCAGGGAGGGGAGTGGGGTGAGTAGAGAGATGATGCTGAAGAGATGCCAAGCCTTGTTGAACCTGGTGGGTTCATGGTGGGCAGTGGACTGGATGGCTGCTCTCGTGATGTGTGGTGAAGGGGAAAGTGGGCCAATCAGAGTATCTCAGGAATTTCATTAGTAAGTTTACACTAGTAAGTGTAGGAATGAAATCTGTAATGGGTTATGAAAGCTGAAGAATGGAAGTGTGTAGAAGAGAGGCTCAGAGTGAAGCAGAGAGAGGTGGGAGGGAGAGAGGGAGGAAGAGGGAGAGGAAAGGAGAGCGAGAGAGCCCGAGACAGGGAGGGAGAGGGAGAGCATGACCTAACTGAATTTTGAAAACTTGACACAGTTCTATATTCCCATTTCCCTGCAACATGGCTATATTTGGCTGTTTTTGAAATGTTTCCATAAATTAGGATGGGTAATGTTTACTACAAGTAGTTTCTGTTCTTAACAAGCCAAAGAGTCCTAACAGAACTCTAGGAGTGATCTGGGAGAGCAATACTGACTCAAAGAAATATAACTGCACAGTCTCAGCCAAACACAAACAGAGAAATTAAACACTGGTGCGGACATCGCCTTTGCACACGGGCGCATATGCCCTGGCCTGAGTGCGCAGGGCAGCCATGACAATGCCCACTGTCCCTGGGTGGGCCAATGAACTTCGCTAGTTGTGAGCACCTCACAGAGCTGAGTGTGCCTGCTGGGTTGATTATACGTTTCGAAGCAAGAGGGAGAGGAGAGGAGAGAGTAATTAGCAAGCAAAGGAATGAGCATCTTGTTTGCATTTCTGTTGTGAAGGCTCATCATTTACATCAACGGAGGTGCTTAGTGAATTAAAGCCACATGTGAGTTAAGTGTGTTGATCTCATGATCTAACTTAAGAGCAAAACCACTCAGATTCAGCCTATGGTTTGAAGAACCGAAGCCAGTAATTAACTCTTAAGTCTTAAACAGCTTCCTTTACAAGCTAAGTGCCAACTGAACTTTGATTCATGAAGTCACCAATTAGTCTTCTTGGTTTCATGTTCCGTCTAGAGCCATCAGATTGATAAATAGGTTACATCATCTCCCTACACTGCCTCTTTGTCAAAGATAAATGGCAAAAGAGCAGATTAAAACTAAAACCCAAGACAGGATACCTATCTGAAATCTGAGGGATCTTAGGGTTTCCAAATGAATTAGCCCACTGGAATTAGCAACTTTTCCTCTACGCTGTATATGGAGAGGGGACAGCCAGGTGGCCCAGGGCATTTCTTTGTCCATTTTAAACTCGCTAAATGAATGGTTGGTTTGTGAGCCAGACAATGTCCACAATTTAACAGCTGGAAGAGGTGTGAGCTCGGCCCTAGTGCAGACAATCTTCTCCCCAGTGTGACTACCTGGGTCAAGCGCCTGCAGAGGCTTCACTCAAACAGGTGGACACCGACGAGGCCCTGACCGAGGCTGAGAAGCCTGTGAGAAAGAACTCCAGAAACTCCACCCTCAGCAGAGAAAAGCGATGTACACATTTATCTCAGACTTACAGATTTAAATCAAGTCTGACTCTGATTATTCTAATGTTAAATTAACAGTTAAGCAATAGGTATTCACTTTCCTGCTAAAGGGGCTTCCCTCACAGCTCAGTTGGTAAAGAATCTGCCTGCAATTGCAGGATACCCCGGTTTGATTCCAGGATTAGGAAGGTCCTCTGGAGAAGGGACAGGCCACCCACTTCAGTATTCTTGGGCTTTCCTGGTGGCTCAGCTGGTAAAGAATCTGCCTGCAATGTGGGAGAACTAGGTTTGATTCCTGGGTTGGGAAGATGCCCTGGAGA
Source organism: Cervus canadensis (assembly GCF_019320065.1). Classification (NCBI taxonomy): domain Eukaryota; kingdom Metazoa; phylum Chordata; class Mammalia; order Artiodactyla; family Cervidae; genus Cervus; species Cervus canadensis. The sequence goes on from NC_057407.1 coordinate 30,193,254, forward strand.
AAGGAAAGTCTACCCACTCTAGGATTGTGGCCTGGAGAATTCTGGGTTGCAAAGAGTCGGACACAACTGAACAACTTTCACTTTTCTTGCTAAAGGGGTTCAGAAGATGCCATGTCAAAATATGTCATTTTGGCACAGATGTTACTTTGAGCCAAAGGCAGTTGAGAGGTAACAGATGCAAGAAGAGAATTTCTCTGCACTACCCCTATCTGCCTAAAAGCAAGGCAGAGGTGCTTGGTCCATGAAGGTGCCTTCCCAGTACCAAAAAGGGAAGGACAAATTGTCATCAGAGACTAGGAGTTGACACTGAGATGAGTTGGCATAAACAGACCTTCCGAAAATAACTCTCATAGGGAGAACTAATGGAAGATATTTTGCAGTCACTGGCCCACAATATATCATCCTTTGAAACCTGAATCTGTTTCCTTTGTTAAAATGGCATATGAGACCCCAGACTCCAATCACTTTTTTCAGTTTCTCTTTTCTGTGAATTCCTGTGCATGTTAATATTCATAAAATTTGTGTGCTTTTTCTCCTGTTAATCTGTTTCCTGTTTAATTCACAGGCCCCCAGGCATTGAATAAAATAAAGCAGAAGAAAACTTTTTTCTCCTTGACAGTGACACAGTGCTAACCTCAAAACTTAAGGGAGACTTACAGTGATAAGGGGAAAGGAATCCCTACCCACCAAGGATTGTGAAAGCAAGAATGTCCTAAAGAAAATATCAGTATGCTTATAAGAATGACAAACATTTTTAAAGACCAATAATATCAAGTAAATACCTCTGATAGCCCAGTGGGTAAAGAATCCACCTGCAGTGCTAGAGACATAGGAGATGTGGGTTTAATCGCTGGGTCAGGAAGATCCCCTGGAGGAAGAAATGGCAACCCATTCCAGTATTGTTGCTTGAAAAGTCCTATGGACAGAAGAGTCTGGCAGGTTATGGTCCAAAGGGTCGCAAAGGGTTGGACATGACTGAGCAGTTAAGCATGCAGGCAATATTAAGTAATGGCATAGATGTGGCACAATGGGCACTTTTCTACCTCTTGGTGAGCACATAAATTTGGTGAAGACTTTTTTGGAAGACAATTTGGTAGGCTCTGTCAAAAATTAAAATGTACAAACTTTTGATCCAGCAATTTCATTTCTAGGAAGTTAATTAAAGACATCCTTGCATACATGCACAAACTCAGCTGGTGAGAAAATTTTTATTTCAACATTGTTTTTAATAGCAACACACTGAAAAATCATCCAGTATCCAGCAATGGAGAAGTGGCTACAAGGAGTCAGTAGAAAGAAAGAAGTAAGCCTCCACCAATATCCCAATGTGGGAAGATATTTAGGACAATGAAGGGGTTTAAATAGTAAGTCACAGAAGAGGACAAGGATTTCTTAAGTAGATTATAATGAAGCACCATCCATTAAAAAATGAACTTCATTAAAATTAAGAACTTCTATTCATCAAAAATCTATTAAAAGAATCCACAGGTTCAACAACTGATGAGTGGATCAATAAAAGTGGTATATACATAGAGTGGAAAATTATTCAGCAATTAAAAAATGAATGTCATTCTGATACATGCTAAAACCTGGATGTACCTTGAAAACATTATGCTAAGTAAAAGAAGCCAGTCACAAAAGACAACATAATGTATGGTTCTATTTAAATGAAATGCCTGGAATAGGCAAATCTATTAAGACAAAAGTAGATCAGTGGTTGTTAGGGCCTGAGGGGAAGGAAGAAGAAGGAGTAATAGATATGGCATTTCATCTTGAGGTGATGAAAATATTCTAGAATTAAACAGTGTTGATGGTTGCAAAACTTTGTGAATGTGGTAGAAAGCACTGCATTAAATACTTTCAACAGATGAATTTTGCTATGTGAATTATATCTCAATTTAGAAAAGTACATTTAAAAAACAGTCAGAGAGAGAAAAGGCAAACCATAGACTGTGAGAAAATATCTACAGTATGTACACCTGACCAAACTATCAAGAATATAAGGATATCTAAAGAGTTCCTACAAACCAAAAAGAAAAAGACAAACTGATATAAAACAATTAGCAACCAGTTTTACCAGGCACTTCCCAAAGGTGTTTACACAAATGGCCAAAGCTTATTAAAAGATTAGATTCTGAACATCTTTAGTTACCAGCCAAATGCAAACTGTAATCACAGTGAGAAAACACCACCCATGGTCCAGAATGTCAAGAATTAATAGCAAGTGCTGGTCAAGCTGTAGGCGATTGGGACTCTCTTACACTGCCAGAGGGAATGTAAACTGGCACCGTCACTTTGAAAATCTGTTTACATTATCTTCCAAGGCAAAACACACATCTGCCTATGACTCAGAAATTTCTTTCCTAGATATATGCTTAACAGAATTGAGTGCATATGTCCACTCAGTGATATGCTCAAGAATGTTCATAGCAGCTTTATTTATAAGTCCCCTGATGGAAGCAAACCAACCGTCTTCCAACTGGAGAATGAATAAACATGTATGAAATACAATAGAATACTACTTAGCAATAAAAATGAAAACAACAAAAACAAAAAAATAAGACAAACAAGGACGTGGATAAACCATCCAGAAATTTTTAAGTGAAAGAAGTCATCCATTAACCAGTATATACTAAATGATTCCATTTATTAGAAGTTTAAGAAAAGACAAATTAAACTGAACAACGGTAATAGATTCGGAATAGTGGCTACTTTTATAGAAATGTGGACTTCCCTGGTGGCTGAGATGGTAAAGCGTCTGCCTACAATGAGGGAGACCTGGGTTTGATCCCTCGGTCAGGAAGATCCTGTGGAGAAGGAAATGGCAACCCACTCCAGTATTCTTGCCTGGAAAATCCCATGGATGGAGGAGCCTGGTAGGCTGCAGTCCATTGGGTCGCAAAGAGTCAGACGTGACTAAGCTACTTCACTTTTATAGAAAAGTAGGGATGAGAAAGATATATTACAGAGCCTTCTAACTCTAGGTAACTACCTGAGAAAGAATGGAGTTGGACCTTTTCATTACACCATACACAAAAATTAACCATGGAGGGATTACAGACCTAAATGTAACAGCCAAAGCTACAAACTAAGAAGAAAATTTTGGAGGAAATCTTCATGACATTGCATTAGGCAAAACCTCCTTAGATATGACACTAAAAGCGTAAGTGACAAAAGAAAAAGATTAAGTGGACTTCACCAAAATTAAGGATCTTTAATTTCTTTCAAAGAACACCACCACATAAATAAAAAGGTAATTCACAAAATTGAAGAAAGTATTTGCCATTTGATAAGCCTTCCCAGGTGACTCAGTGGTAAAGAATCTGCTTGACAGTGCAGGAGACAAAGTTCAGTCTCTGGGTCGGGAAGATCCCTTGAAGGAGGAAGTGGCAATCCACTCCAGTATTCTTGCCAGGAAAATCCCACAGACAGAGGATCCTGATGGGCCGCAGTCCATAGAGTCACAAAGACTCGGACCCAACTGAGCACACACATACACAAGGCATTTGAATCCATACCATTTAAGGAATTCTTATAACCCAGTAATAAAAAGACAAATAACCCAGTTTAAAAATGGAGAAAGAATCCAAAGAAAATATATAAATGACCAAAAAGCACATGAAAGGATGTTCATATGAATGGCCATTGTTGTCGTTGCTGTTCAGTTGCCCAGTCAGGTCTGATTCCTTGTGACCGTTAGGAAAATGCAACTCAAAACCACAATGAGATATCACATCACACCCCTTAAGATGGCTACAATCGAAAAGATAGATAATAACAAGTGTTGACAAGGATGTGAAATATCCTCATAAGAGTTTTTAAAAATGGATGGCACATGATTATATTTCAAGGAGACTGTTAAAGTATATAAAAGGATGATTTCACATACATATGAACAACCCATCTATACATACGTAGATAGATATGCATGAATTTGGGTGTAAATCCCTAGAAGAAATCTTGGGAAGATACTTTCAGAGCTCTGAAGTTGTTTGTTCTGGGAGTGAACAGAGGTCACTCTATGGCCTATGAGTGTCAAGGGGTCTATGGCCATTTTTGTTTTTTTCCTTCTGCAATGTTTTATTTTTATCCAGCAAGGATGTTTTCCTGTATTACTTGTGTAATAAAACAAAGTTTTAGAGTAAAAATTGCCAACTGGGAGTGCAGAAGGGATTGTTTGAAGGTGGCGTGGATATCCAGAGGAGCCAATCATCATCATGGTGTGACAAAACAAGGGCAGAAAGTTCTTCGATGTGGAGCTGGAAGTTGGTTGTGACATGCCTGGGCAAGGTGATGTGGAAATTCAGAGAATGGGGCAGCATTTTGACAAGTCTAGTATTGCCTTAGCAGCAGCAGCAGCAGCAGTATTGCCTTGGTTTCAGTTTTTAAAAGTATGTTCATTATGCAACGTGCATTTATTTTGGCTCTATTCCTATGAGAAAATTATAGACAGATATAAGTATCAGAGAAGATTTATTTCACACACAAAAAAAAAAAAAAAAAAAAAATGAAGGAAGGAAAAGAGGATGCAAGGAGGAAAGTTGGGAAAGGAAGGAAGGCAGAAAGGAGGGAGGAGTAATAAAAATAAACAAAGCCAAAAGGTGAAACCCCACTGCCATTTTAACTGACCAGACCTGTTAAGAAATAATGAAAAGTGTTGAAAGTTCTAGAATGCCCGGGATACTATGCAATTCAATTTTTTCCCCTGAAAGAAAGTCTCAGACCAACCTTAAGAGTATAGCTGAACCTTGAACAACGGGAGGTTTAGGGACACTGATCCCCACACAGTCGAAAATCCAAGTATAACTTACAGTCAACCCTCCATAACCACAGTTCCTCATCTGCAGATTCAGCCAACCATGGGCCATGTACTGCTGTGGTATTTACTATTGAAAAATATTCACATGTAAGTGGACCTATGCAATTCAAACCAATGTTCAAGGGTCAACTGTGTTGTCTTTTCTATGCTAATTCTGCTCTTTGCCTCATCATTCAATTACACTTTATCATCAGGTAAAAGCATGCTGAGCACCAAAGAATTGATGCTTTTGAACTGTAGTGTTGGAGAAGACTCTTGAGAGTCCCTTGGACTGCAAGGAGATCCAACCAGTCCATCCTAAAGAGATCAGTCCTGGGTGTTCGTTGGAAGGAACGGATGCTGAAGCTGAAACTCCAATACTTTGGGCACCTCATGCGAAGAGTTGACTCATTGGAAAAGACCCTGATGCTGGGAGGGATTGGGGGCAGGAGGAGAAGGGGACAACAGAGGATGAGATGGCTGGATGGCATCACCGACTCGATGGACATGAGTTTCAGTAAGCTCCGGGAGTTGGTGATGGACAGGGAGGCCTGGCATGCTGTGATTCATGGGGTCACAAAGAGTCGGACACGACTGAGTGACTGAACTGAACTGAACTAAAAAGCATCTCTCTGGAGAAGGAAATGGCAACCCACTTCAGTACTCTTGCCTGGAAAATCCCATGGATAGAGGAGCCTGGTAGGCTGCAGTCCATGGGGTCGCTAAGAGTCGGACATGCCTGAGCGACTTCACTTTCACTTTTCACTTTTCAAGCATTGGAGAAGGAAATGGCAACCCACTCCAGTGTTCTTGCCTGGAGAATCCCAGGGAAGGGGGAGCCTGGTAGGCTGCTGTCTATGGGGTCGCACAGAGTTGGACATGACTGAAGCGACTTAGCAGCAGCAGCAGCAGCAAAAGCATCTCTCAGAACATTCTGCAGGCTGGCATTGTGTCATCCTCTACAAAGAGCTGCTGAATAAAGACGGTAGCTCATGCTTGGCTTCATCATCTGGGCCACCCTTAGCTTGATCTTTGGGATGGTTCAGGGTAAATTTTTTGGTTAGTTTGGCCTTCCACGGCTCACAAAAGATCCAACTTTGCCTCCAAAGTGTGTGCAGGCAGGAATAGAGTGGAGTAAGCTGGTTGTGCATAAATATACTTGGCCAAACTAGAGGAGGTACCACTCAAGTCATAAAAATTCCTGTCTGAGGTTACTGGCAGTTTTTGATCATGTTACTTGTCCCCGGCGGGAGTGAAATGCAATTACAAATTCACAGAGCCCTTGGGTAGAGGAATAGGATTGAAATTTTCCCTTCAAGTACTCCATTTTAAAGCAGGAAAACATACATAAAAAGAGAGTCAGGCCAGTGGTACCAAAACATTTTTTAAAAACTTGGTCTACCTTCCAGTATGGACTTACTGGAGTCACAATATTATCTAAACTAACTGCTGAGACCCCAAAGTCTGCCAAGCTAGGAATTCAGCCAGTATGATTGTCCATCCCTTCCAGTTTAAAATTAAATTAAATCTTTGGTTGCTTGCCTGAATTAATCGTTCAATTTGCAAAAAAACAATCAAATCTACGTTGTAAGTGATTCCAGCTGTGGGGTGTGTTTTTTTTCAGCAGCGGAGAAAAATTACTTAAGCATTTCATAAACAGAACTGAGAGATGCTTTGGTTTTCTTTCAGAGATGAAGGGATTTGTCAATGGTTGTTGTCCTTGGACCTGGATTATATTTCTTCCTCTTTGGAACCCAACAGTTGACGTTGATGAAGACAATATAAATAGGTCGCCTTCAAGTCCAAGGACATTGCTACCAACCTTGAATATATTTTAAGGGCCTTTGATTGAAGGCAAAGAAAGCAAGCTAATTAGTCAATGTCACACCCACTGTTGGTTTTCTCCTGGAGGCTGACCACAGGAAGCCACACTCTGACACTCTAAACATATCTTTACTGCATTGGCACCTGACGAGCTCAAATTAAGTCAACCTGATTGCTAAAATTCATTTTTTCAGTTCTTGGCTATTGTCACTTTTCCCTCTCATGTAAATTAATACAAAAGAAATTCCAGCTCACATTCCTTACAAGTTGTTAGTATGAGATACATCTCAACTTTTATGACTGAAGGTCTTCCTATCTTATCTTTATGAATAACGCTACAACTTCAATATTGGGAGGTTTTGAGTGAGAACAGCTATCTTTCATAAATATAGCCTGAACAAGATTGTTAAGCCATCAGTTAATCTTTATATTTAAGGGAAATGAAAGGAAAAGACTTGCCGATAAATTACTTTTTCCATAGCCAGAAGCAAAGTGTGTACAATAAAGCACATATTCCCTAAATAACAAGAATAAATATATCTCATTTTTCTCCTTGTATATTGTGCTTATCAAACTAGAGCCTTATTTGACAAGTACTTTATTCTAATATTATAAATAGTCCAAAGATGAATACAATTCTTTTGTTCATAACTAATATATTTGGGAAATCAACTCTGAATCCTTTAGGCAAATCACTTCAGTATATTCATGGAAAGAACAAATTTTTACCCTCTGAACTGAATTATAAACAGTTTTTCACTTTCTTTACTCTAAATAACTAGAGACTTTTGCCTCAAAGTTACTCCTAACAAGAGAAAATTGCACAATGAAATGTGTTTATCTTTTTAATCCCTAAAGGCAGAAGATACAAAATATACATGTGGGATGCTAACATGACATAGAAAATCTATCACTGAACCCATGGAAAATAATATAGGCCTCTCAGCCCAAGACTGCTGGGGTCTTGGAGTATGCATTCATGTGTGAGTGTTAGGAGCTGAATAATCGATGAGTAAAGCTTATACTTGGCATGTAGCTGAGTTCCCATTCATAATATGAGGGGTCAGAGACTAGGTTTGGCTTTGGATCTTTACTCGCTGTGAAGGAAGGACTTGTCAAGCAAAAGATCATATAAAAAGGAAATCAAAATATTTTCCTGCATTAGAGAACAAGCTGGAGCCTGGGTCTATTAAGCTAGCAGCATGCTAGCCTGAACTTCTAGGTTGTAGCTGTGGGCTCCATGCATAGGAATAGCAACCATCTGTAGAGCACTTTACAGTAGGAAAGAGCCTCCTCCTAAGGGATCTTTGATTTATCACCCCATGTCAACCTTGGGAGAAAAGATTTTTTTAAAAAAGAAGTATTAACTTTACAGATGAGGAAACAGCCTGTATACAATGTCGCTAAGATGGAAACCCACATCTTTGAACCCCAAATCTACTCTACCAAATTTTTGTTCCTAAGCAATCAATAGCAGTTCAGCTGTCTTCTCTGTGTTTTTCCATTTGTAAAATGGGAATAAAAGCATCTTATAGCAGGGTTGTCATGGTGATCTGATGAGATAAGTTATGGGGATCAATTAAGACTCTGTGCTATGAAGTAAAAGACAAATCCAATTTACCATGGCTTTAAAATAAAGCAATTTATTGGCTCTTGGACCTGAAAGGTCCACAGGAGGGGGATTTCAGGAGTGAACTGACGGAGAGGTAGGTGGAGAGACAGCGCAGGGCTTCATTTCTCAGGGATTCTCTCTTGGCCCTGCCCTTCTCTGTGTGCTGGTCTCCTGCCCAGGCTGGCTGCCTTCAGAGTACTGGGATGACACCCTGCAGTTCCAGGGCTGCCTGGTTTCCCTTCTGCAGTGTGGAGAACAAGACGGTTTCCTTTTCCCCAAACATCCAGCTGAGTTTTGAGCTTCACTCTGATTGGCCATTTCTCTAAAAGGATTTTATAATTTACACTTTTCATTCCCCCCATCCACCCTTGGCCAGTTTAGAATATTACACCATGGCATCCCAGGTCATAACATTAGTGTTGTACTTCCAAATGATATACTCCAGTGGAATGCTGGTCTTAAGAATCATACCAAATAATCATAAGGAGAAAGGGCAGAGGAGGAGGAGAGAGAGGAGGGGAGGAGGAGGAGAGGTGGTTTCCTGCTGATGACATGAGTCTGGAAGACACAATACATCTCTATAACAGTTAGGCCTTGTCATCTGAACTCTGGTTATCCAAACTCACAGGCTATGTAGATATGAAGAGGGAAGGCTCCTCTGTTGAAGTTGGGCTTGACCCTAGGCTAGTCCCCATCACTTCTCTTCCCTCAGCTATAGTTCCCTTCTTTATTTCCTTCAGGTCTCTGCTCAAAACAACCCCTCATTAAGGAGAAAAGTCCTAGTCCCTCTCTTTATAAGGTAGTACTGCCTTCTACCCCCTACACTGAATTAATCTTTTGTGGGTTTGTGTGTGTATGTGTGTTATATGATTTAACACCATCTAACATATTACTTGTCTTTGTTGACTGATTATCAATTTGTGTTCTCTCACTAGGATGCAAACACTTTGGCAAAGGGACTTAGGTCTTTTGTTTTCTGCTATGCCCCCAGCACCTGGAACAGTGCCTGGCATAGGCTCTAAGCTTAATAGTGTAGATCAAATGAATAAATAAATGTATATTATATACCACTTCTTGGTGATTCACAATGCCTGATACCACAGCTCTGAGAGTCTTGCTTAAGTTGTTTAAAACAAATATTGCCCAAATATGATCACTTAAACACTTTTGTTTAAAACAAAAACTAACATACCCAAGAACTAAAGTTTGCTAGAAATCACTTTGGGAAACACTGAACTATTATCTCCCCATTTTACAGGCAAAGAAACTGACCCTCTGAGCAGTCCAGGAGTATTACCAGGCCACACAGCGAGCCAGTGGCCATCAGGACTGAACCTGGCCCTACATTTTTCCAGGATACATAGGCTTCATCACCACCCTGTTCTGTATTGATTGAGGATCTTTGGGGCTAATTATACTGGACACACCAATCAATAAACTCATCAATGAGTATTAATGGGCCATCCATTCTGTGCCCAGTCATCGGCACCTGCATTGTGACACTGTAAAAGCTCCACTGACACTTTTACAGGACATACAATTTTTCAAGAGCTGCTGATTGATTCCTTCAACACTCACATTCACCAGTAGATACATTTTCACAGAGGGTTCTGGTTTCTTTGATCTTTGCTGTGTCAATCTTCTCATCATTTTATTATTATTATTTTTTAATTTCACTTCCTCTCTTCTTTTTGAGTTGTATCACAGTTATTGGTCCAATGGGACACAACCCTCTCTCTGGGCCAAAGATGCTCTACAGCCTCTACAGGGAAAAAAGCTGCTGTGTGGAGAGAATGCCAGGTGACATGGGGCCCTCCCAGCCCAGTCACTGGTTTTCACTGGAAGGGAGTCACCTCCCTGACACTACTGCCTCACTTCCCACTCCCTTCATTGGACTTTGCTTGCTCTCCTCTGAAGCTACTCTCAAGGACATAATGCCCCTTTCGCCACCCAATCTCACTTAATTCAGCCTTAATCTTACTGAGTCGTCCAGAAGCTTCAGACACAGCTGACCACTCTCTCCTCCAGGACACAGATCCTTTCCTCCACATATACAACACCATGCTGCCTGGGATTCCCTCCTCCTGAACTGACCGTCCCTCCAAAGTTCCCATGGCTGGTCCCCGCCAATCTATATTCTCATGTATAAATGGGGAGTCTAGACCCTTTCCCTCAATCCATATCCTTTTTCCCAAGAATATTATCTAGACCAATGACTCCAAATAGTCTCCCTCCCTACCCCCATGCCTCTACCACCGTCATTGTACAGAAAGAAAAACTCCAGGATTACACAACCAAATAGCAACTTGCCTTTTATTACTTATGCTACCTTGAGCACATTTCATCTTTCTGTGCCTCAGTTGCTTTAAATTTGAAAAGGAGTGAGAAGCACCGGCCCAGGAAGGTAAGCTGGTGAATTTCTCAGTTGATTTTCAGATTTTCTTGCCCAGAAAGAAGGCTCAACGATTAAGGGCTCAAGAAGAAAACCTGTTGGAGGAGGATTGATCAGGCAGGGCTCCTGCAGACCTTGGATATCCTTGCAGGCGTAGAACTTACTTGCCACCTCCCAGGGTCCCAGAGAAAGCCTCGAGGGTGTAGATGGCTGGGAGAATGCTTTTCATCTGCCAGGACTTGAAGACTCCACAGCCCTCTCCAGGAGAGCAGAAGGAAAAGTCTAAAAGCCTGATAGAGCCACCAATCCCATGTGACATACTCTCTTCCTAAGCACTCCTGGCTGGTGAGGTTGAAGCGTACCTGAAGGAACTGGATGTGGTTCATGCTCCCCTGCCTTTCACTCCCCACGACAGCCCTGGGCACACCTTTGGCAGCGACCTCACCCTGCCTTCACTGCAGCCTCCCTCTCTGATCTCCACACCCCCTGTGGCCCCTGTATCTCTCAGAGTCACCCGTCCCAGCACCTCTGAGCAGCCTGTCCTCCCAGATGGCAACACAGCTCTGGGAGTTCCTGACGACAATCACCGCCCTTCTGGCATGCATTCAGAGGCCGCGGCATGGCAGTCACCATGCTAAGTATCGTAGGTCGTCGGCATTTCTGCACACACATTTGATGACCTTAAGGTGCTCATATCTGGAGCACTGGTTTCCAAGCCCAGCTGCACCCTGGAATCGGCTGGAGAATTTGAAAAAGTCCTGCTGCCGGAGTTCCACCCCCAGAGAGTGATTTAACTGGTCAGAGCTTGAAGCCAGGCACTGGGACTTTAGAGATTTCCGTTGATTTTAAGGAGCAGGGAAGTATCAGCCCCTGCTATAGAGCAGTTACTATGTAAAGTGAGAGTGCCAAGAGAGGAATTCCAGGGTCACATAGGAGGTCTCTCCCCCAGCCCAGGTGAACAGGGAGGTCAAGGTCAAAGAAGGCAACCTTTGGATGGTTTTTATGGATAAGTAGGAGTGGGTCAAATAACCCAGAAGAGAAAAGGCCTGGGGTGGGGTGGAGTGAGGATTGCAGGCAGAGAGAAGGGAAAAGGTGGGACAGAGTTAAGGAGTTTGGAAACCACACTAGAACATTCAATTTCAGAAGTTCTGACTGATGAGATAAGGAGGTGGGAAGAGGCAAAAGCATGAAGGACGTTGTAGGATTTTAAATTCAGGCAATAGAGCTGTAAGATGGGTGGGGCAGGGTGAGATTTGATTTGGGGAGCCATCTCAGGGGGCTGTGTGAAGGATGGATTGACGGGTGGGCAGAGGGCGGGCAATGGAGGCTCTACTGAGGTATTCATCAACAAATCCTCTTCTTTGCCAACACCCAATAACAAGGAGAACAGACAGCGTTTTCCCAGGTCATCACCTGGGATACAGACACAGCTGATAGCTTGACATGCATCACTTTCCAAAAAAAAAATACTGATTCCATCCCGATGAGATTGTTATTATTATCCCCACTTTACAGATGAACAATCCGAGTTAAATAACACGCCTGAGCATCTCACAGATAGTTATGCTGCAGAGCCAAGACTCCAACTCAGCAACGCCAGCATCCCTAACCACCACATGTTGGCCCCTCCCCGTTTCTGATTGCATCCTGGGGGCTACTGGCATCACTAATGACTCAGCTAATGTTTGCATTTTAATGGGGGCCTTCTGTTACCTTAAAGTGAAGCACTTTTCCTAATTGATCCAGATGTCTGATGCCTCGATGGCACAATCTAAGGGTATAAAACTAACTTCCGCCTTGTAAATCATTTTGACTTGCCCAGCAAATTCAAATTCTTCTAGTTGCAGACACATGCCTCACTTCTGAACACAAGGCAAATCACCAGGAGAGGATGGAAGGCCTCAACCTGGTTTCCTGCCACTGCCGGTCACAAGGCAGAAGGGCTTATTAAAAATTCAGATTCTCTAGGCTCTTCCAGGCCTCCAGGAAATCTAGGTGTGATGTCTGGTATCCACACTGTAAAAGCTCCCCGTACCATCAGCCTGGAGGAGGCAGCTGGCACAGTCCCTCCCTCTGTAGGAGGGGGACTCCAGAAACAACTGTTTTTACACATCCTGTGCACATCATCTGAAACAAAGATCCCGTGTGCACAGGTTTGAAGTACAAGATCTCTCACAGAACTGCAGGTCTTGGCACAAAGCCTTCCTGTTTCCAAGTCTGCTATTGTTCATCAACTCAAACAACCTGTGGCACCCCAGGTAGAAGCAATGGGAGGCTTCAACACTGCTGATCAAGAACTAAGAGAACAAATAAGCAACAAGGTCCTACCATATAGCATGGAGAACTATATTCAATATCCCATGATAAATCATATTGGAAAAGAATATGAAACAAAAATGTATATATATGTATAACCGAATCACTCTATCATACAATAGAAACTAACACAACATTGTAAATCAACTATACTTCAATAAAAAAAATTAAAACTGAAAAAAAAGAACTAATAGGAAGGGGAAGGCAACAGTCGGGTGGGCTTTTAGATGACAGGTGATCCTTTCTCCTTCCACCAAAATGCTCTGTACAGTTTGAGTTCTGCCTGATTTCCTTGCTCAAGTGCTCACATGCTGAAATCTGTATCGATATACATCTCAGGTTGCTTATGGTGGGGCAGATTGGTGACCAGAGACACCTCTGAAGGTCAGTTAGATTTTAGCAGCCTGGTCACTGAAGGACTTGCTTTGAAAATTAGAATAAATCACCTGCCTCAGTGGAAAGTTCTTTCACGTAGAAGCCAACATGGAAATCATTGCCTGGCACCAATCTACCAAATACCCTGTTGGATGCCCCAGGCAACTGTTTTTAAAAAATGAAGAACTTTGATCCCCAGCCAACTTCTGTGGCTCTGAATTTGAATGGAGTTTTTCTGGCCAAGCCTTTCATTCAGGATTGGAATTTAGTATGATGAGGATGAAATGCTTTCTTAAAACTCACTGAGACTGAAGTCCCAAGAATCAGGGCAGAGGTGCAGCTCCGTCCAGAGACAGGCAGAAACCTGCTCACACACCAGCCACGTACATATAGAGCTGGGTTCAGATGTCCCACCTTGCCAACCCGTTGCCTTTCCAACTTGCCAGGTTCTACAACTGCTGCTTTCTGGGAGAGGCTGCTTTCTGGATGTTTTTGATCTGCAACCTGAAAAAGCCAATCAAATGTTCTAAGACTAAAATGTGTAATTACAAGTTTGGTCTAAGGTAAGACGCAAGAAAGGGGAATGATTACCTGAGATGAAGTATTGGGAGAGATTTCTTTTGAGAGACCTGGAAGAGGGCATACTCTCAGGGTCTGTAATAATGACTTGTCTTTTTGGACCTATGGGCGGCCATCCCATCCCTGGGGGAAAGAAGATACGTACTTGGGTAGATTCTTTGGTTCAGCATCCACCTGATTTTTCTGCCAGACTATTGGTAGAGCCACATCTAGGTGCACAAACCACATCCTAAATGTTCTAAGGCAGTTTCCATGGCAACTTCACCTCACTGAGGACCAGGTTCTAATTTACCAGCTCACAGTTCAGGCAAGCTTTCCTGCCACCAGGTGGAGACTGACTCAAATCTATAAACTGGAATATTCTTTGCATATTCAAGGGGCATATTATTTGAGTTGGAAAGACTCTTCCAAAGTGAGCTACTTCAGTGATTTCCAAACCTAACTGATGAGAGACACCAATGGGGCACTTGATGTTGTCTAATATATGCTTGCTAGTAGACGATATCAGGGAGTTATCATTTCACTGACTATGATAGTGGTGTTTGAGATGCATAGTGATTTGCTTGAGAATATTCAGGCATGAATAAAAAGAGGAGTTAGTACTTATCAGGCCAGGTCTGCAAAGTAAATAGTAGCACAGGCAATGAAGGTCACTTTATAAGGATGTGGGCAAGATCTAGGGGAATCAGTGTGGATGGAGCAAGCAAGAGGGGGGTAACTTTCTGATCTGAAATGGCAAGGGACAGGAATGCTTAAGGCCCTAACTGTAGACAGAGGTGTGGAGTCAGAGAAGGCGGGCTGCCACGAGCTATTACTAGGAAGGAGGAGCCAGTGTCAATCTGCCAGGAGGGAGCCAGGAAAATACACAGCCAGTCTTGCTCTCCTCTGATTTTCCTGTCCCTGCTAGAAGATACTCAGAGCTGAAGAGAAAGGGAACCCCGTGAACATAGCTGTTGAGTTCACCTTTTCTGAGGCCCGGAGGGGTGAATGGAGTAGATGTTGCTTGAAAAGAGGGAAAATAAATACAAGAAAATGTTGAAGGTGTGGGAGGCAGGAGGGAGGGCCATTGTCCTACTTACTTGTGACTGGATGTTGTCATTACTAAGTTTAAACAACCGATTCCCAAGTGTGGCTCCTGATCTACCAAATCAGGGTTCCACAGGGAATGTTTTTAAAAAAGATCCCTGGGTTTTTCATCTCTCACCTAATCCATATTCCTTATGAAATCTAGAATCAGTCTCAAAATCTGCAACTGCCTGTCTTCAGCTACAAACACTGAGCTAGACTAGGCTTGTGAGATGACATCCATTGGGCTGGCTTGTAGTAGAGGACAGATCTTTTTTCTTTTTTAGGTTATCACCCTTCAGCTAAGAATGTTATTGCTCATTGAATTTAAGACCACAGATCTCAGAATCACAAGGACCTAGTCTGGGTCCTGGGTGTAAATGTTGCCTGAATGACCTTGAAAGAGTCACCCACCTCCTCCGAGCTTGGGGTCCTTGGCTATAGACCAGGAAATGCAATATATCCATCCATCCATCATAATTATTACAAGAATGAAAGGAGAAAGCATTTCCAAAAACTTGGTACATTCTCAAGCGCTTATACATATAAATTATTATTAGTAGTAAGAATAATGTCACTGGTCTTGTGGAAGTAGATGCTAGATGTTCACTATGACATTAACTTCATATAATTAATGGATCTGTCCTAGGTAACCCCAAGCCTTCTTCATTAACCTCCTATTGATTTATCATCCATAAAGGTAGGAAAACTCTCTTTGAGCCTATTTAGTTTATAGTTTCTATGGCTCAATGAAATACAGGTTCCATAAATTTACTGTCTGCTGCATCCAGTAGATTTTTCTTTTATCCACTAAAACAATCTCTAAGTGCAACCTTCTACTTAGAGCAAATTTTCCTGCAGTGTTCAGATCTTCCTGATCATGCACAGGGGTTACAGTCCCTTATCTAAAACTCTTGGGCTGGATATATGATAGAATTTAGAATTTTTTTTGATATTAGAAATATATACCATCTATTATTTAACACCTGTCAAAGTCATTAATAATTCTACATGGCAAAACATAAATATTCACACTAAGTGGGATAAATAGACCATTAATCACCTCATACCAGATGAGTTCAACTCAGGAAGTTTAGGTCCGTTTTAAGTCTGGCCACCAAATGAATTACCAAGAAAAGAAGTTCAGGTTTCAGAGTTTTCTGAATTTTGGTAAGTCAGATACAGAACTATAGATGGTACTATTTCACAGGGGTGAGCAGGAGCAGAGTAGATGCCTGCCTACTGTGATAAAACTAGTCAAGGTCCCAATAGGCAGAAGTTCAAGTGCATAAAAAGGAGTTTCCGCCTTAAGAAACTATGCCATCTGTGCTGTGCTCCTCCATGCTACTGCCCAGACTGAAGCTCTAGACCTCAGTCCATGAAGTGTCATTCCCTGACAGAACACCTTTCCATGATCCCCCAACATTCAGCTCCTTAGGCAGATACACAAGACCATTAGTGATCTGACCCCTGCCTGACCTCAAGTGTCATCTGCAGTCTTGCCTCTAGGAATGATCCTGATTGGCAGATCCTCCACGCTGGACACTCCAGTCTTTGTCCCAACTCTACCTGGAATGTTCTTGGCCTTTCTTTTATCTTGTGGAAACTATACTCAACCCTCAAGAGTCATTTCTGCTATTAACTCTTCCCTGACACCCATATTTTCCTGCATTTAGCTGGGTACATGGATCTGTATGTTCTAATCTGGGATGAGGCTGCCCTCCTGGAAAACCATCCTCTGCCGACACAATAATGCCATAGCTCTGGGTCACCAGCTTCTGGAACCACGAACAACGTAATGTGCTCAAAACACAAGTATTTGATCAGGCTACCCCATCCCCTGCTGAAAACCCTTTAGAAGCTCCAGGATTCTAGGATAGAGGTCTAAAACTTTAATAAGCCTCTCTATCATTAGGCCTCTGCCTGTTTCTCCTCTTCTGTCTGAAAGAACTTGATCCTCCCATCTGTGGAGTCCCAAATTCCCTCTGCATTTCACAAGGTTAATCCCCCCCACTGACCCCGCTCAATTGCGCATCTCTCTCAACATCAGCATCACTTTCTCATAGATTGATGTTTCTTTGCTTGATAGCCCATGTGGTAGTGGCAACTGGCTTGCCCATCTAATATCCATTCTGCCCTTCTCCTTGGTTCTAGAAGTGTGACTTTATTTCAGGGTGACAATGACTCCAACTCCAAGTCTATAATTCCTGCCTTTCTTGTAGCTAGGTGTGCCCACGTGACTGGGTTCCAATGGATGGTATATAAACAGATTTTGGATCCCTGTCTCCAGAAATGTGAAAGAATGCATTTCTGGATTTTTTTTTTTTTAAGCCAGCTAGTTTATAGTAATTTGTTGTGGTAGTCCTATGAGAGAATGAATACAAAAGGACAATTACCAGACTATTATATTCAAGTAGAACTCTGACCTACAGCCTGAAGCAACCAGTCCTGGAAACCAACCTACCAACTGCAGTAACTAGCCCAGAAGGTCTGACAATTATCTGTAGCAATTGAGTCCAGAAAGCCAAAAAATAACTCCTGTAACAACTGGCTTCAAATGAGCAGGACCAGATTAATAACCAGCAGGGTCCCTATTTTGTGCCCCTGCCTCCAACTTAGAAAAGCGAGCTGGACAAAGTCAAATATGCACCCTAGCCAATCACAAAGCATATTCCATTTCTAGTTAATCCATCAATAGGTGCCTTATGCCACTATCCTTCAATCAGGAATATACATGAAACCTCTTTTTTCCACTAGAGAGCTCTCCTTCTCTTCTGCCCATCTTTGAGTCTCTGCAAGTGACAGGAGCTGACTATCTGGCTAGAGCACACTCTGCTTGTTCCCATTTAAGCAGTCTTCTCTAATTTTTATGCCTAGGAAACGAATACAACAAGCATCTTCCAATAATGGCTACCCTAGCTCTGGCTCCTTCTCTTCCACACCTTTCTCTGACTTCATTGCTGGTACTTTTAGATAGGTGAATTTATTTTTACCATATTTTCTGACTAATTAAAACATCTCATTTTCACCATAACCAACACATAGCTTAATGCCTGGCATGTAGCAAGCGCTCAGTGAATAATGGGTTGAATGCAATTAATGGTCCTCTTTTACCTGCCTGGTTTGATGTCACCTGGCTGTAGCCTTGTACTTCATGAGGAACATGGTTGTACAGAGCAGGCATGGGCTCATGGTTATTTAATACTCTAATAAAGGGGCTTTCACACTAGATAATGTGACGTGGAGTGGACAGTTTAATCACAGCTGGTCAATATTTATGAGGGCAGAGACCCAGCTGGGCTGTATGACTTATTTACAAGCTGATGTTGGAGCCCATAATCCTCCTTGTGAGGTCCACCTGTTCCAAGGTACCGCACTAGCAGGCAGCCAAAGCAAGCAGAAAGGAACCTGTCCTCATCCCAGCAACTTAAACAATTCAGGCGCCCTCCTGCCGTCTTCCTGGAACAGGATGCATTTCCCTTTTAATAGAAAAGTCAGCTTAGCTTTTCTTCGAAGCAAACTTCAGATCTCCCTCTGCCAACCCCCTTAGGGTCACTGCCATCAAAACAGAAAAATCTGCCAGGTACCACATTCCCTAGGGCACTGGTTCTACCTCTGGGCTGTGCATCAAAATCACCTAGGGGCGCTTGTTGAAAGGGCAGGCATTGGAGCCTCACCCACCCCAAATGAGTCAAATCCCTGGGAATGGGACTGGCCCTTTGGGCTGCTAACATGCTCCCTAGGTACCTGAATACTCTAGAAGGATTAATGCTGAAGCTCCAATACTTTTGCCACCTGATTTGAATAGCTGACTCATTGGAAAAGACCCTGATTCTGGGAAAGATTGAAGGCAGAAGGAGAAGGGGACTACAGAGGATGAGATGGTTGGATGGCATCACCGACTCAATGGACATAAACTTGGGCAAACTCTGAGAGACATGAAATTAAAAGATGCTTGCTCCTTGGAAGAAAAGCTATTGCAAACCTAGAGAGTGTGTTAAAAAGCAAAGACATTACTTTGCCAACGAAAATCCATATAGTCAAAGCTACAGTTTTTCCAGTAGTCATGTATGAGTGTGAGAGCTGGACAATAAAAAAGACTAAGTACTGAAGATTTGATGCCTTCCAACTGTGGTGCTGGAGAAGACTCTTGAGAACCCCATGGACTGCAAGGAGATCAAACCAGTCAATCCTAAAGAAAATCAACCCTGAATATTTATTGGAAGGACTGATGCTGAAGTTGAAGCTCCAATACTTCAGCCAGCTGATGCCAAGAGCTGACTCATTGGAAAAGACCCTGATGCTGGGAAAGATTGAAGGCAGGAGGAGAAGGGGATGACAGAGGATGACATGGTTGGATGGCATCACGGACAAAATGGGCATGAGTTTGAGCAAACTCTGGGAAATAATGAAAGACAGGGAAGCCTGGTGTGCTGCAGGCCAAGGGGTCACAAAGAGTCAGACAGGACTGAGTGACTCAACAACAACAACAACCAAAGTTGCCTGAGTGTGGGGTGGCAGGAACCAATCTCCAGGTTAGGAGACTGACCCTGAGGACCTTCACTCTGAGTGACTGAACAAGAACAACTGGGAGATGGTGAGGGACAGGGAAGTCTGGACAGGGAAGCTGGGATCCATGGGGTCACAAAGAATTGGACACGACTTGGTGACTGAACGGCAGCAACAAAACGGTGCCTGAGTTTGGGGTGCCGGGAATCAGTCTGTAGGTTAGGAGTCTGACCCTGAGGACCTTTGCTCCTAAGGTCCTTAGAATCCTGAGCATAAAGGCCACAGGAGTATGTGGACATCCTGAGCATTTGTGGGGATTTGAATCTTGATATGTGGTGTCGCAGGTCTATTCCAAGAGGAGGCTCAGGGGACTGAAAGGGTGCGGCTTCCATGTCTGACAGACACACTGCCTGACCCTGTAGCTTCCGAGCTGTGTGGCTTCTGGCTTGTCACTTGCAGACTCTGAGCTTGCATCTTTACAGGGAAGATGAAGACACTAAAGAAGAAGGCTATTTGGAGGATTTATGAACTCAACACAACAACAACCAAAATACATTGCAAGCTCCTACCTATTCCGGGCAATCTGATGGACAGCAGAGACAAAGTGGTGAATAAGAAGACACAACCCTTGCCTTTGCAGAGCTAGGTTTAGTCAACAGGACAGACATTAAATAAGTTCACAAAGGAATCAGCCATTCCATTTGCCATGAACTCCATGAAGGAAAAGCATAGACTATCACCAGAGGGTGACACTGATGAGTGTGGGTGAGCTAGCCGAGAGTCCGTGAAGACTTTCCTGAGGATATGACACTGAGATCTGAAGACAAAGAGGGAAACCTGGCCAAAAAGGACAGGGAAGGGCTAAAAGACGCTTTCCAGGCAGAGGGGGTAGAATTTTCTCAAGGCCCTAAGGCAGGATTTAACTTGACACAATTAGGGAACTAAAAGAGGTTCTAGAAAACTTGCAAATGGTAAAAGTACTTCACAAACTTGAGACAGCAAAGGAGTCAGATGTAAATGGCAAAAGATAAAGAGTTTGCTCATTACTGTAGATAAGCCTTGAGAGTCTGGCCACTTCAACTACATCCTCTCTGAGAAATGGCCTCCTTCAGTCTCAGGAGAAGGAAGATCTTGTAGTTACAGTGGACCTATGCAAGCTCACCCCTGATTAGACTGGTAGTGACCATTTCCTGGCTTCATACCATTCAAATATTTCTCTCTCTTTGAACCAGGAAAAAGAGAAGGTTGGAAGTTTAGTGGCAAAATTTAAGACTCTGTAAACTTTTGTTCTGAGAGGTGCCTGCTTCCCAACTCCTCATAAGTCTGGTGGTTTCATATTGCCATACAAGCCGCTAAACGTGAGCAGGTTTTCATCATTTGTAAGTAAACATTTTCTAGACCCCTCCACTTCCACCTATGGAGCCTGACAGAGCCTTGTGAACTAGGAAATGCTTGGCATTCATTGTACTAGATCCCCCCAAAGGCCGGGCTTTTCTCCTCCTGATCAGATCATTTACGTTTCTGACTTCCTTGCAGGATGCCTTTCTGTGAATGGTTTCACTCTCATGGCGCTGGAGGCAGTTCACATCAGATGGTGGGTATCAGGTTTGACAGAGCTCTGTGGAACTGCACACAGGTTTCCTGAAGCTCTGCTGGCAGTGTCCTGACCTGCTGGCATGTAACCCAGGGCCTGACACAGCTGCCTTCCGCATCTTGTTGTTCGGTCACTTAGTTGTGTCCAACTCTTTGCTGCCCCAGGGACCACAGCATGCTAGGCTTCCCTGTCTCAGTTTGCTCAAACTCCTGTCCGTTGCATCAGTGATACCTTCCAACCTCTGCTGCCCCGCCCTTCTCCCCTTGCCCTCAATCTTTCCCAGCATCAGGTGGCCAAAGTATTTCCAACGAGTTGGCTCTTTGCATCAGGTGGCTTCAGTATCGGAGCTTCAGCATCAGTCCTCCCAATGAACATTCAGGGTTGATCTTCTTTAGGATTGATTGGTTTGATTTCCCTGCTGTCCAAGGGACTCTCGAGAGTCGTTTCCAACACCACAGTTTGAAAGCATCAATTCTTCAGTGCTCAGCCTTCCCTAAGGTCTACGTCTCAAATCCTCACGTGACTACTGGAAAAGCCATAGCTGTGACTATACGGACCTTTGTCGGCAAGGTGATGCTGCGCCTTAGCCCATGTGTAACGCAACATGCAGAGCCAGGTTATAAATCAGTAGCCAACACCACTTCCTCCTGGTACCCCACCCAGAATGGTGGTGCTCTGCTAACCCCTGGGAAGAGCTGAGGACCTCCTGGGAGGTGGGGGGGCGGGATTCAACACACGCTGGGCAGCTGCTCGGCACCAGGCACTGCATTAGGGTTGGTTTTTTTTTCCCAGTTGACTCTCACTGTCACCTTGTGAAGTAAATACTTTTTCCCATTTTATAGTGAGGGAACTGAAGCTTTGAGAAGTTTAGAAACACACCCCTTTACAAGTGGGGTAGCTCAAATTGCAAGCCACACATGTTCTGTCACCTCTCAGAACCCAGTGAGTCACCATTTAAATAAAAGTTACAGGGAGGTAGGAGTTGGCCTTGGAACCACTGCAAGGACAGGCCAAGGGTCCACATGATAATGGACTTCCAGGGCCATGATGGGCATATTTCTACCCAGACCCTACAAGAAGGGAACTGTTTCTACCGAGACCCTACAAGAATTTAAGGGCTGACTTTTGCTGTGGATTTTCAGAGGATAGTGAAAAAGAAACAAAATAAATATCTATATCTTTTTAGTCTTAGAAATCTAAATTCCCTACTGTTCAAGAGTGCTTTGGTTTCTTTGCATTACACTGGAAGAGTAGGGGACAGTGGTACAGTTATCAAGAACTCCAGACTATTCTGATCTTGATTTTTTCTAGCTGTGTGTCCTTGAGCAACTTTCTCAGCCTCTCTAATCCTTAATTTCCACCCTTATGAAATTGTGGTAATTATGAAACCTACTTTAGAAGCTTTTTAGGAAAGTTATTACCATTAGTTTGGAAGTAAGGGATGTGAACTCTGAAACATTTATTCTTTCTTTCCACAAACATTTGTTGAGAATGACATAATGGGAGGGTCAAGGAGGAGATGCATGTAAAGCAAAGTTTTAACAATTATAATGGACATCATGTCTTTTAAAATGGTTGAGAAACACTGTCCTAATGAAACCATGAATAAGCCCCTGTGCCCCTGTCCTGTGAAGTTAAACACTTTTGCTTTAGTCTCCCAGGTCTCCCAGGCTGACTCAAAAGTTAATGATTAGGAAATGTGAAGATGTAGAAACAAAGAATAGCTGTTGGGCTGGGAAACTGGTAACAATTTAGACTATAAATCTGCCACATAGCAGAATCACCAAACTCAGAGTTCTCTGAAAGATATGGATAAAGGCCTGACTCACATTCCTAAGTTGCTTTTACAGAGAAAAGCAGAGAAAAGTCTGGACTGGCGAGTCTCAGGGACCTCAGTGTCCATCTCCAAGAACCAGAATATACAGATACTCTCTGGTTCCTGGTCTTTCAGGAGTCTGGCGAGAACCTGGTTGAAGTCATTTCATCTCTGGAAAAAGAAAGGGATGTACAAGTAACACTAGTGGAATTACTTACTGAGTGAGGGATCTGGCAGAAAAAAAATTAAGAGGAATGATTAGGGAGACTTTTGTGAAATTACAAAGGAAGGTTGAAGATAAGCCAGAGGGCAACAATGAAACACACTGCAACTAACAGCAGAGTGAAGCTACTTCCCCAGGCCTGAACAGGGAAGCAGAAGGAGTTACTGGAACTAATGAGAACCAAGAGAGAAGGTTGATAAGAGCTGTGACCTTAGATAAAGGAACAGAGACACTGCCCTTGGATATAGCAACTGAGAAGAGGAAGCACCCTAACCTCTCTCTGCAGCCCCATTCTACCATTCTCTTCCTGGTGCCTCCCATGGACTAAGTCAAATGGAAGCTATTAATAGATGACAACAGAGCCCATTGGAGCAGTCCATGGAGGTCCAAAACAGCAAAGTTGGAGAAAACCCAGCACAACTACCTACCAAGAAGAGGACATTCTTCCCTTTCAGAGGGAAGAAAAATCCTAAGAATCCCTTTGCCAGTTGAAAGTGGGAAGTGGCTCCATCGATAGTCATGATCTAGCATTCCCATGACCATACCTCAAGGTGGGGCTTTGATTTGGAGTCTCTCTGAATTTGCCTATTCAGCATTGAAAGGTCAGTTCCAAAAGGCAAGATATTAATCACCTCCCCAAATCAATAAAGGGTCAGTGATGGGATTACCAATTGATATTCTAAATGGGGTCAGGCATGGAACAGTAATCTCCTTGAACCTTGTGGAATGTTATTGAATGGGTGCAATGATGTGCCACCCAAGGCCCCCTTCAGGAATGAAGAATTTGCTCTCCCAACTGCTGGTAGCCCAATGCAGGAATTGCCATGTCACCTTCCAGAGGAGCATGTCTCCAGTGACCGATCAGTGTGGGGATGTAAAGTTCTCCTTTTGCTTACCCCAATTAAGGTCAACTCTGAATGGCCAGCCCACCTCCAGCATGCCCTTTGGGGTTGACTTAAACCATCACTGAGATGCATCATAGCCCAACTTCTCCCTCTGCCCAATCCTGTTTCCTTCTCTTTTCCTCAGGTGTTGATCCCAAGAGCACCCCCTAATACACATCAGGCATATCTTGGATCTCCGTGCTTACTTTCTGGTACTCAAACTGCCTGTTAGAGGCTCCATTATTAGTAATCCTCATAAATAAAACTACAATTGAGAGTTTACAAGCAGTAGTAATAACAGACATCTATGATACTTCAGACTCTACCTATGTTCACTTAATCTTCTTGGCAATTTGGAAAAGTCAACAGATACTTGGAAAACAATGGCCTTGTCTATTTTATTATCTCACAAACTTAAGATGCCCAGCATGAACGGGGATCAGGAAAATCCTCTTGTAGGCAGTCATTGTAGGATTTAGGATAATGACTGTTAAACTATTTCATGGAACATCAGTGCTTAACCAGTTATTAACAGGTATTCTCTTTTAAAAAGTGGGGGCTAATGTGCAGTTACACATTTTGGGAAAACACTGGGTTAAAATTCTTGACCACAGGACATATCAGAGCCTCTACTATACAAATGTGCATTGTTAATCTTTAAGAAGAGATTTCATGTGTAGCGGTTCTTCTTTGACTATAAAACACCTATTACCATGTCTCCAGGCACTAGGCCCTGTGGAAGATGGTACTAGCGATGCTAATGTAGATGACAGGCCCATTAGACAGACTCATCTTCTGCTGTGACTTTCCTTTCTACTCACTTCTTTCTACTTTTAAGCAAAAGGGAAAGACATTCCTGGGGAAGCTCTGGAAGTGGCATCAGGAGGATGGACAGGAAGATTGTGTTCCACTGTGTCTC
Source organism: Cervus canadensis (assembly GCF_019320065.1). Taxonomy (NCBI): domain Eukaryota; kingdom Metazoa; phylum Chordata; class Mammalia; order Artiodactyla; family Cervidae; genus Cervus; species Cervus canadensis. The sequence goes on from NC_057407.1 coordinate 30,218,160, forward strand.
ACCGGCAGGGAGAGAAGCAGGCAGAGATGTAGTAACTCTGAGAGGAGACTGCTCGTAAAATAAAGGGGAGGCCTGAACTCAGCTGGGGGAAGTGGGTGGGCAGGAGGACAGAGGGCTCGAGGGCTGGGGGCTCTGGGGAGAGGAGGATGCAAAGCTTAGGGATTTCTTCAGAACCAGGTGGATCTTTTTCAGAGCCTCTGGCTTTCTGGTCAACCCCGCTGAGGCTGCCAAAGGCACTGATGCTTTCAAAAGAGCAAATGAGAAGGAGAAAAATGAGTCCAGGCAGTTCTGTTCCAGCTGACTGGTGTGGCAACTGCTCATCGCTGCTCTCCAGGGCTTCGGGCTGCTCCAGCTCACCACCCTCTAAGACGGGAGGAATCTCTGACTGACACTCAGAGGCATGAACTCTACTCTGAGCTAACTCCATCCCTTTGGCCCTGAAAACATGAAGCCAGAGTTCAACTACAAACCTGACTATCTGAAATTACAGAGTAAAACACAAACCAACACTGAATAATAATCCCCTGCCTCATATTTACTGAGTGAATTCTCAATTTACATGAATGAAGAGATCACAAATGTGGCTACTCCCAAACAGCAGATAATTCTACTCTTATTAGGTGTTGGGTCTATTTGCATTTGAAAATCAGAATCTCTGACACTGAGAAGTTTGACTTGTGTGAGTCTCAGTGGTGTCACAGTTCAGACAGCTAGCTTGGGAACCAGCACTGCTACTTCCTAGCTGTCTTCTGGGTCCTTCCAGAAGCTGATCCTGAGACAAGGATCTGAATGCAAGTAGTTAATTTGAGAAGTGATCAAGAGTACTGTTGGGGAGTGAAACAGGGAAGAGAAGGTGACAGATAAATGGTGTGTTATCAATCAAATTCCCACTATGGGCAACTAAGGCTCTATCCCATTAGGGAATCTGGGAAACCTTGGAAAACATGACTAAGAGCAATCAGAATGGCCATCATCAAAAAATCTACAAACAATAAATGCAAGAGAGAGTTTGGAGAAAAGGGAACCCTCTTACACTGTTGCTGGGAATGTATATTGATATAGCCACCATGGAGAACAGTATGGAGATTCCTTGAAAAACTAAAAATGGAGCTGCCATATGACCCAGCAATGCTACTCCTGGACACATACCCACAGAAAACTGTAATTCAAAAAGATACATGCATCCCAAAGTTCTTTGCAGCATTATTTACAATAGACAGGACATGGAAGCAACCTAAATGTCCATCAACAGAGGAAGGAATAAAGATGATGTGGTACATATCTACAAAGAACTATTATTACTCAGCCATAAAAAGGAACACAACTGTGCCATTTACAGAGACGTGGATGGACCTAGAGAGTGTTAAGCAGAGTGAAATAAGTCAGAAAAACAAACATCATATGTTAATGAATATATGTGGAATCTAGAAAAATGGTATAGATGATCTTATTTGCAAAGCAGAAATAAAGACACAGACATTGAGAAGAGATACATGCATACCAAGGGGGAAAGGAGGGGATTGAACTGGGAGACTGGAATTGACATATAGACACTACTCATACTATGTGACAGGCACATAACTAAGAGCTCAGTAATGTGAGCCACTTTTTTTCCTATTTTATAAGATTTATTGTAAGGGTTAGATGAGTCAATATTTGTCCAGCACTCCAAATTATTAGATATCATTATTACTGTCATCAATAAGAATTTACAAAACAACTACTGTATGTAAAGAGCATAGTTGGGTGACCAGCACATGATAACAACAATCATCTTCCTTCTCTTCCTGGTGACCTACTATTTTTATTCTAAGAACAAAGTAAATCCACAAGCAATAAATTTTGGAGAGGGTGTGGGGAGAAGAGAACCCTCCTACACTGTTGCTGGGAATGTAAATTGGTGTAGCCACTATGGAGAACAGTATGGACATTCCTTAAAAAACCAAAAATAGAACTACCATATGACCCAGAAATCCCACTCCGGGCATAGGTTCAGAGTAAAACATGGTCTGAAAGGATACATGCACCCTTATGTTCAGAGAAGCACTAATTACAACAACCAAAACATGGAAGCAGTCTAAATGTCCATCAACAGAGTAATGGATAAAGAAGTTGTGGTACATATATACAATGGAACATTGCTCAGCCATTAAAAAGAATGAAATAATGCCATTTGCAGCAACATGGACAGACCTAGAGATTGTCATACTGAGTGGAATAAGTCAGACAGAGAAAAAGAAATATCTTATAATATTTCTTTATATGCAGAATCTAAAAAGAAATGATACAAATGAACTTACTTAGAAAACAGACTCACAGACTTAGAGGAGGAACTTACGCTTTCCGGGGAGGAAGGATGGGAGTGATGGATGTATTGAGAATTTGAGATGGACATGTACACACTGCTGTACATAAAATGGATCACCAACAGGACCTACTGTACAGCACAGGGAACTCTGCTTGATATTATGCGGCAGCCTGGATGGAGGAGAGCTGGGGAGAATGGATACATGTACATGTATGGCTGAGCTGCTTTGCTGTGCGCTTGAAACTATCACAACCTTGTTAATCAGCTATACTCCAATATAAACTAAAAAGTTTTAAAAAAAGAAGAGAGAGAGAGAAAAAAAGAACAAAAGAAAGCTCCTTGTAAAGACCTAACTCTGGAGAGGCAGGGAACCAACAGCCGGTTTTCCCACCTGGTGCTTACCCGGCTTGTCTCCTCCCAGTCACTTCTCCCTGGGGGTAGAGGCTTATTCTCTGCTTGATGAAAGGTCTCATCGCTAACCTTCCTTGGAGCCAGGCAGGTGATACTTGGCTCTCAGCAAGCGTCTCAGCAGGTAGAGTTAAACACAGGGTATAGATATCCATAACACCATAATTAAGCAAAGAAAGGCGCTAACTACAAATCCAGAGCCCCAAATGTCCTCCAAGGGGTTGTTAGGGCTGTGTTGAATCTGTTCACTGGCAATACCTTTGAAAGGAGGGTGTGCCAGAGAGAAGCCAGAGTCGTCATAGATCACCTGCAGACAACCAGGGGCTGAGTGTACATCCAAGCTCATTTCTTCTAAGCTGAAAGCTCTGAGCCAAAGAATTCAGCCTGGTTCTGAATTAATGATGAGAATGAACAAGGTTTGGCATCGCTTCCCTCACAGAGAGGCGGGCACTTAATGAATCTTTCATGGCTCGCTCTTGATGCCATTTTCAATGCCAGATTCTCAAGACCACAGAAGTTTCAAAAGCAAGTGCCCCGCACCATTGGCTGTGAGGGGAAGTGGGGGTGGAGGGTGGGACACCTTCTGAGGGTCTGCCCAGTTGACAACCATCTTCCCTTAGCAGATATATACTTCCTTAGCTCAGTGTCATTTGGTAACATGTGGGAATGTGCAGTCTTGACTATGGCTCTTGGTGATTGGTCTGCCTTGGGTGCCTGACTCACTGGGCCCATCAAAGTCCTTTCCTTGGGAACTGTGAAGTGGAACCCAGTGAAAGTGAGTCATTCTCCTGGGGTGCCTGGATCTTTAAGATGTACTCCTGGCAGTTGTGAGTGAGGTATCTTTCATAGAGAAGCAGGAGAGAATCCTCCCGAGAGAGAAAGAAAGAAAGAAGCAGAGATGAGAGGCAGAAAGAGACAGTCCAGACTTTAAAGGCCAGTCAGTGATGGTTCCTTCCTGAGACCCATAGGCATTTTCACTTCTCAGTTCTCAGAAATACCCCTATATCCTCATAAATTCACATTTTCTGCCTAAACTAGTATAAATTGGTTTTTCTGTTACTTTCATAATAAAAATATTTCACATAATAAAGTGAAAGTGTTAGTCGCTCAGTGATGTCTGACTCTTTGCAACATCACAGGCTGTATCCTCTGTCCATGGGATTCTCCAGGCAAGAATACTACAGTGGGTTGCCATTCCCTTCTCTAGGGGATCTTCCCAACCCAGGGATCAAACTTGGGTCTCCTTCATTGCATGGAAGCAATCTTAATCTTAAGGTCTACTAACAGATGAATGGACAAAGATGTGGTATATATATATACATACATGCACACATATACACATACATACATACATACAGAATGGAATATTACTTAGTCATAAAAAGAATGAAGTAATGCCATTTGCAACAATATGGATTGACCTAGAGATTAACATACTAAATGAAATAAGCCAGACAGAAAATGGCAGTATCATATGACATCACTCATAGGTGGAATCTAAAAAATGATGATACAAATAAATGAAGTTATTTATAAAACAGAAATACACCCACAGACATAGAAAACAAATTTATGATTATCAAAGGAGAGGTAGGGGGAGATAAATTAGGAGTTTGGGATTAACAGATACATACTATTATATATAAAATAGGTAACCAACAAGGACCTGCTGTAGAGAAGGGGGAAATAACTCAGTATCTTGTAATAACCCGTAATGGAAAAGAATCTGAAAAAGAATATATATATGTGTGTAAATGTGTATACGTATGTGTGTGCTTAGTCGCTCAGTCGTGCCCGACTCTTTGTGACCCTATGGACTGTAGCTCACCAGGCTCCTCTGTCCCTGGGGATTTTCCAGGCAAAAATACTGGAGTGGGTTGCCATGCCCTCCTCCAGGGGTTCTTCCTGACCCAGCAATCGAACTGGGGTCTCCCACATTGCAGGCAGATTCTTTACCAGATGAGCTACCCAGAAAACCCCAAATGTATATGTATTTGTGTGTATATATATGTGTTGTGTGTGTGTGTGCACGTGTGTATCACTGAATCACTTTGCTATATACTTGAAACTAACTGTAAACTAAGTATATTTCAGTTAAAAAAAAATAAAAGACACTGCACTAAAACCTTCCCACTAGACTGTCCCAAGCAGAGTTCCACTTTAGGTGTTTCCAGCTGAGGCAGTTTATTATGAGGACTTGATTTGCAGGAAATGGAAAAGGACAAGAGAGAAATCAGGACTCAGTGAGGCAATCCCGGGGATGAGTCAGCACAGGAAGCCCTCAGAGGCTGGAGGGACCACATGGGGAGAGGGACTGATGGGGCCCAGGCACTGGGATCACCTAATTTAAGTTGAAATCAGGCAGATCTGCTGGTGGGAGCTGAAGCCACAGAGGGAGTGGGGTGAGATGCAACAAGGTATTACCAGAACAGAGTAGCAAGCCTCCTTGGCATCTCCTGGCTTTTCCCTTTCCTCTGCTCAATCGTGTCCAACTCTTTGTGATCCCATGGACTGTAGTCTGCCAGGCTCCTCTGTCCATGGAATTTTCCAGGCAAAAATACTGGAATGGGTTGTCATTTCCTTCTCCAGGGGATCTTCCCCACCCAGAGATTGAACCTGGGTCTTCCACATTGCAGTTTATCATCTCAGTCACCAGGGAAGCCCCTTCTTATGTTCAAAGCACAGTTGAAATGTCATGTCCTTTTGTGCCAGCTTCCTCAACCAAGGCAGATAGGAAAATGAAATACTAAACTCCATGGGAAAGCTCAGAGAGGATTAGAGAAGCAGCACAGACAATGAAGGGCTTCCCTGATGGCTCAGAAGGTAAAAAACGGCCCACAGTGCAGGAGACCTGGGTTTGATCCCTGGTCCAGGATGATCCCTGGAGAAGGGAATGGCAACCCACTCCAGTATTCTTGCCTGGAGAGTTGCTATAGAGCCAGACACAACTGAGAGACTAACAAATGAAGGGAAGGGAAGCAAAAGATAGCCACTCATGGCCACTATAGAATCATTACTTGTATGAAGGCAACAATCGTAGCTGCCATACACTGCTACCTCATTTAGGGTAAGGATTTATTTCTCCATTTCACAGGCAAATTGAGGAACAATAATGGGTGACACTGAAGCATGCAATTTGGGGCACCAAACCACAGAATTTACTCACTGGGAAGATCAGCTTCTTGGTTTTCTTGGCAATTTGCTTTCTCTAAGACCTAAACTGATCTTCAAATGCTTTTTATTTTGTCAGTTAAGGTCCTAACCAATGTATCTAATCTTATCACCTATATTTATATCATAGCAATTTTATATGACAAAGGACAAGGCTGCTAGTATCAGCGGTATATTACATGGCCAGAGGCTGGTTAGGGTTTGTAAAACCAATCATACAAACAAACATACGTCATACATTCCCTCCTTACTTCCCTCCTCCCCACCTCCCCACACTCTCCCACAGAGCCTGAAACATTAGATGGATAGTGGTTGATGGTTTTAATTACAGGATGTCTTTTATGGCTATTGGCTTCTCCAAGTTCTTAGAACTGAAGAACACTGATGGTTGTTCATGTCATCAGTTGTGGTTGGAGTCCCTGGGGAACAGTGATGCATTGGTTTTGTGGCCTTCACTTCAAATTCCTCACGTAAACAGAGGTCTGGGTTAATTTCATATGGTAGAGCTGGATGTGGGATTGGGATTAATTTCAGCCCATCTTATTTCTAAGCACTCCCCCGACATGCATCCTCTCTCTTATTTGGGCTGATCTTACTGTTACTTCTAAACCCATCATGCCCATCCATCACTTTTGTCCAGGTCATTCCTTCAACTTGGTGTACCCTTTCCGTTTTTTTCTGGAAATCTTAATCTTTGAGGATCAGTCAGAATCCACATCCTCCATGGAACTGTCACAAGTGAACCTCATGATATTACAGCACAAATGTGGCTAGTACTTAAAATACACAATCGTCCTCCTCATTAATGAGACATCTTTATTAAGTCTTTTATATAAAATAAGGGCTTCCCAGGTGGCTCAGTGGTAGAGAATCTGCCTGCCAATGCAAAAGATGCTGGAGACGCAGGTTCAATTCCTGGGTTGGAAAGTCAGACACAACTGAGCATGCACCACACACACACACACACACACACACACACACACACACACACACACCCCCATCTATCTATCTATCTATCTATAATGCTCAGTGCCAGGCACTGGGGTGTCAAAGTGATACAAACCACAGTCCCGTCCCGTCATGTGTTTACGAGCTATTCAAGGAAACAGAACATTTATTCATTTATTCTGTAAGCACTGAGTAGCTACTAAGTATAGGTATTATAATACCAGGTAGGCTCTAAGAAGAGATAATCATAACTATATACACATATACATTATATATGTATCTGTATATGTTACATACACATAAACATTAAACATTAAGCAATAGCACAGAGACACACAAATGATAAGAGACAAGTGAGATCATCTAGCAACACAGTATAGCTGTTAAAAAATGAGGGACAGAACTGGGTCTGGAACCTAGCCCTACCACTTAGAACTGTGTGACCTTAGGTCACTAAGGCTGCAGAGCACCTTTGTGTAGGTTTTGTCCTAACATTTATGCCTGACCTGGAGGGTGTGTGGGGGTTGAAATCAGCCCAGGTCCTGCTCACCAAGCTGAGCTCTCTGGTTCTGGGCTCGAGCAGCCCAGAGGAAGGCACGCCCTTTTATAACTCATCTGCTGAGTGAGTGCCATTTTGAAACCTGTCCTCCCGGATGAGGCTCTTTACTAACACACACAAGGTATCATAAGGACCCGTGGAGCCCTTCACTTAACCTCTCTGAGCCTCAGTTTCCTTATTTACAAAATGGGACTAACAGTGCCTTCTGTATGAAATGCCTTCCCTTGGAACACCATGGAAATTCTCCAGCCCACCAGCTGCCACTAGCAATCTTTTGGAGGCTTCTCAATGGTAAAGCGGAGACATGGAGGTTGCATGATTGCACCTGCATTCTTACCTCAGGGCCTCTCCAGGGAGTGGAAGAACATCACCTCATCACCACCCAGCTTGACCAGCGTCCCTACACCTTGGAGGCACCCCCAAACCTGCAGGAACACTAGAGGCAGAGCCTCTAACAATGGGAAGTAGAGGATGAAGTGAGAGTCCTGGTTGTTGGTAGGGCAGGAATCAGCAGCAAACAACAATGAAGAGCTCATGCAGGACAATCAGATTGAATCTCGGTCAAGTCTTGGCTCCACTGTTTTATAACAACTTGACCTTAAGTAACTTATTTAAAACCTTAGTGAACTCACCATTAAGCTGTGGGTGGCCACTGGGGCTGCTGAGGGGCTGCCAAGAGATCACATCAGGGGCAAGCTGGCAAGAAGCATATCCATGCGCCAGGGAACCTGCTGCACAATAAATGCTCTCTACACAGTGGTGGTGATTATGAGATCTCTTGGAGAGCACCTAGCCTTGCTTTAGAGTAGCACTGAGCGCCCAGTATACCTAGATCCCAGTGGCATGGCTTCCCAGCACACCATCTACAACCTGGAAGGTCTATTTGGGTGGATGATAAAGGCCAACTTGTCTGTTTTGCTGTTGTTCCAGCATATGGGATCTTAGTTCCCCGAGCAGGGATGGAACCCTAGCCCCATGCAGTGGAAGCACAGAGTCCTAGCCCCTGGACAGCCAGGGAAGTCCCTAACCTGCCTGTTATACTGTGAGAGGCAGAGAGACAGACAGACAGACAGAAAAAGAGACAGGAATAGACAAACCCAGACCATCTCTTTCCTGCTGGCAATTACTACCTAACCTCTTAGGAGTATCTCAGACAGTCTGGCTGCTAAATCACCACCACTGCAGTAATTGAAACAGAAAATCATGCTCCGAAGAACAACCTAGCAACACCACCATTAGCATCTGTGGTTTTTCATTGCAAACTGGGGAGATAATATGCCTCTTAATGTGTTCACGGGCACATTCAGATATATATCTTTACCAATATTTCAACAGGGACTGGGTCCTTCCTGCTCTTTCCTTTCACAGATAATATGCGGGGCTATTCATTCAGGGAGCCCAAGAGGAACCGTAAACTTTTCCACGTTAGCGGAGGCAGCTCAGCTCTGTGGCTACTGCAAGAGTTTCATTTGCTTCCCTCATCCCTCCCCTCCTTCCTCTTTCCTTCTTGAGTGTGCATTTGTACCGGGAAAACAGAAATGCAACACGTAATCACACAAATCCGTAACTAAAATCTGTAGGACATGCTCAAATTGAGCAAATAATGCCTCCAGGGGAATCACATATCTTTGGAGGAAAAAAGGGAAATGGATTTGAAGAAATGCTGAGAATGGGGTGAAGAGGGGTGGGTAAAAGAAGAGAAAAATGTTCTAGAGAAGAAGAACAGTAGGTACAAAGGCCCTGAGGCACAAGGGAATTTAGCATGTCTGATGAGCTGAAAGGAGGCTAATGTGAGTGGAGGGCAGAGGCTAAGGGGAGGGCAGCAGAGAAGCTGGGCTGGTGCAGTGGCAGAGCATGACTCACACAGCTTAAAAGCAATGGGGAGGTTTTTCTGCACATTCTGTTAGAATTGCCAGAACCCTTTAATGTCAGGATTTGACCGTGTGGCTTCCTTGCTCCATACTTTCTGTTGCTCTCTGTTACCCATGATAGTGGTTCTCAAGGTAAGGGAATTATGGAAATGCAGGGGATATGTTTGGTTGACACAGCAATAGAGAAGTGCGACGGCCATTTGGTGGAGTAAGGGTGGAGTGACAAGGTGTCAGACATACTTTAAGGTGTAGAATTATTTTACATAAGGGATTTTTAGACTACACATCACACAATTTTGGAGGGGACTTCATGTAGGTGAAAAATCAGTTTTGAGTTATCTGAGATGCAGTAGTTTTAATGCGTGCGTGCTCAGTCATTCAGTCATGTCCACATCTTTATGACCCCATGGACTGTAGCACGCCAGGCTCCTCTGTCTGTAGAATTTTCCAGGCAAGAGGGGGTTTTCCTGACCCAGGGATTGAACCTGCGTCTCTTGCATCTCTTTCATTGGCAGGCAGACTCTTTACCACTGCGCCACCTGGGAAGCACCAGTGGTTTTAACACATATCTGCAAAAGTATTGCCACTCCCCCTTCAAAGCATGGAGCCTAATTCCCCTTCCTTTGAACATGGCCAGACTTAGTGACTGTCCTCTATAGAAAATAATGTGGCAGAAGGGATGCTATGTGACTTCTGAGGGTGAGTCATTACGAGCAGAGCTTCGGTCTTTCCTTCTGTCTCTTGGATCACTCACTGAGGGGGAAGCCAGGTGCCATGCTGTAAGGACACTCAACCAGCCCTGTGTACAGAAATTTGCCCAGGGATGAACTAATGCCTCCTGCCCTCACATAGCACCGCCTTGCCAGTCTTGTGGGCGAGCCACCTAGGAAGTGGACCTTGCGGTGCCATTCAAGTCTCCAGATGACTCCAGACGTCCGCCTTCAAGTCTGCCAACTGAGGCCCCAGACATCCTGGAGGAGAGACAAGGTGCCCTTCTATACCCTGTCTGAACTCCTGGCCCTCAGAAGTTGTGAAAGATAAAAAATGATTATTATTGTCTTCCGCCACTACGTATTGGTGATAATGTCATGTAGCAGGAGATAACTAATATATGAGCCAATAACTTAACTCCACCTTTTTTAGACCAGCAAAAAAATTTTTGCACAGTTTTAACATATATTAAGGTTTCCAGGAATGCAACTAATGCATAACTCAAGAGACAGTTGCACTTTGCTTCGCTTGCCTTTATCAACAGTTGTTCTCCATCTAGTCAAAAGAGTCTTCTCACTGTTCTTCAAATAGACTGCACTCTTCTGTTTTCTCTGATGAATTTATCCCGAATTCCCTTCCTTTTCCCACCTGTATTGTAAAATCCTACTCCTCTCTGACTTACACATTCAGTCAACACACGACGACAGCGCACCTTTACAGGCCAGACCTGTGTGCGCAGCGCGGCCTGGCAATGAATGACATGCCTGGAGCCTGCAGCGGAACTTGTGCAATTACAGGAACATGATGATAGAAGGAGGCTGGTTGCCCACAGAGAGGTAGCAGCAGGGGGAATTCATCTAGGCAGCTGAGCCCTCCAAGCTGTAGTGGTTTTAGAACGCATTGCAAAGGGCAGAGTGATCCCCACCTTGTCCTGCAGGGAGTGACGGGAGGGCCGGGATTCCACACTATGCCCGAGTCCTTCCCTGTCCAGCCTGATCAGCTCCCTGGTGTTGAATCTTTGCTGTACGTACTTGTCTGCTCTCCGCAAACTGGATTGTACGGGCTCTCCAGCTGGGCAAACCCCCATCCCTTAACTCTTAAAGCTTCTTTCCTGGAGAGACCTGGAAAACTCTAGAACTGGATCTGCTTTCTCTCTGACAGCTGGCAAGTGCTAAAGCTGGTGTCTGGAGAGAGAACACAGAGTCCGTGGGATCTGGCTGCACCTCAAGAAGTGAACAGGGACTCTGATGAGCAGAGCAGCCCCTGCCTGGGTCCCAGCCTTTCCCTGTAGCCCTGCTGGTCCTGACAGCCTGACAGGGGCCTGGTGACCTCCACCAGCACCCCAGCTGATTTATGCACCCTTTCCTCCAAGCTTCTTAACTCCATCTGCCTTTCCTCTTTATTGACCGGACTGTGAAAAAACACACACCCGAGAACACACACAATGCAAATCACAGGATACATCTTTCAAGGATGCACCACCAAACAAGCTCCAAGTTGACGTGGCCTGGAGATGACGCTGCTGAATTTTCAGAACAAAATCGTGAGAAAGTGGATTTTCTTAGAGAAGAAACCAGCAAAGGGAAAGTCCTCATCTTTCCCACCCTACCGTACCACAGTTCTTTCCAGAGAGGCTTGTAATTTGTACAGGAGCCAGAGGGACTGGCTGCTTCTTGCCACTGGAGGGCAGTCTGGAATCCCGAGACCAAGAGGGATCCAATTTGTTGGGCCTTTTTTTTTTTTTTTTTTTTTTTAACCCAGAAACAGGATCCCAGTTAGCATCAGTAGACCATCTGGAAATCCATCCTCGAGAAGACAGTGATGACAAATAGGTTTTAGCATGAGTGCTCGGGGCAAGGCAGGGCAGAGGGCAGAAGGGAACCAAAAGGCTTTAAGTTCTCCTGCAGGTGGAAAGAGGGAGCCTGGCTTTTGCTTGCCAGTGTTCAGAAGAAAAGAGGTTTAGTTAGCCCAGTGGTTTACAACTGGGGGTGATTTTTGTCTCTGCTCACAAGGACATTTAATGGTGTCTAAAGACACAGTTGATTGTCGCAACTGGGGTGGTGGTGGTGAGTGGAGACCAGGAAATCTGCTCATTATAATCATCCTATCATGCACAGAATGTTCCCCTAACCCTAATCCTAACCCTAACACCAACCCAGGCAAAGGCTGAGGACTCCTGAGTTGACCCAATAGTGATTTTTAGCATTACCCACTCAGTGGGCAGGAGGCCTACATTCCAGTTTTGTTCACAGCTTCGATTCTGCCTGGAATGGAGCTGTTCCTCAGGAAATGGTCTGGTTTTGCAGATGCTGTCATGGTTCCCAGAGGAAGAAATATCAGCCCTGCATCTTCACTGCAACCCCTTTATTCCCCTGTGTTATGCTGGAATTCCCCTGTAGCAGACTCTGTGACAAGCACTGGAGCACAAGTAGTTGATCTGGAGAGGAACCCCAGGAAACTGCTAGGGGGGTGGGGGACAGTTAGGGAAGGGGGAGACTCCAGTGTAAGCAGTGCGGTCAAATAAACTACCACAGTGGGCAGAGAGAACATGATCCCTTTGGGGAGTCCAGACCTCAGGGAAAAGGTGAGGGGGTCTGGCACCTCCCTGGCTCATCAGACACTGGTGGAGAGACGCTGACTGGGGAGATGCTGGGCCTTCACTCTCTGGCAATGTAGCCCGCCTTGCTAGCAGAGAGGTTCCAGCTGCAGAGAAAGTCCTCAGAGGTAGGCGTGTGCTGGCCAGCGGGCTACAGAGCCAGAGGGCACCTGTACCCCCTCACCCCGCAGCCCCGAGGATGTCAGAAGTCCTGTGTGAGGACCTCAGTTCCCTTTCTGACCATGCTGGGGTGCACCATGGTCCCTCAACGGGTGTTAAGCAGACGTGAGCACTGCCTCAGCCAGGACTCCGGTTTCTTGGTCCCTCAGATGCCACTGCAGTGTTAGCCAGCAGCAAGCCTGACCACAGAGGCCAGGGAGCAGAGAAGGACTCACCCAAAAGCTAAGAAATTGTCAGCCTCGGGGCTCCTGGGTTCCTGGGCCCTGTGAGCTCCCTGGAGTTGATGATGCTCCATAGAGCTCTAAATCAGTGTCAGTCCACCCTTCATGTCCATATAAACCAATCTCCTAGGGCCTTGTGAAAAGGCAGACTCCGATTCAGTGGGTCTAAGGGGAGGTGGGCAATGCTGCACTTCCATTAGGCTCCCAGGTGATGCCCTTGCTGCTAGTTCACTGAACTCGGAGTGTTAGGTTGCAACCAGTAGACACATGTATGTAAACACCTCCACGTAAGCGTTCCTGGGAAATTGCCCAATGAGATCTGAGAAGAAGGGGTCTGTAGCTCTAAGGCTCCTTTTCACATTCTATATAAACTTTTACAAACCTAGTTTTCTCATTTTTTTCTTAAAGGACCCTACTTCCACCACCTCTGCCACCAATTAATAAGCCTCAGTTCTCATAAAACTTGGATCTTCCTTTTCTAACAGCATTTTAAAGGGCTAGGATCTAGCTTGGACAGTCTGGTCCCCATGCATTTTGATCTGCATATCAGAAGTTCTGGAACTTTCTGCTTCCATTTCCTGCTCCATGATCTCAGACAGCTTCCAAAATTAGAGGCTCAGTAAAGCAAAGGAGGATGTGAGATAAGTGAGGAAAGGCATTTAGTAGATTAGGTAGCTGGTGGTGTGAATCCTGGAACTTAGGCCAATGAATCAGAAGGGGGGTCTGGCCCTTTCATCATCTTTCATGAGCTACTTTAAAACTCTGTACATTGTAGGTGTGAAATCAAATTTATGGTAAGACAAGGAAAAATTTAACATAAAATTTTTTCTCTGCCCTTTGGCCTCCTCTCTCACCTTTACTGCACACTGTGAATCTGCATTATGCATCAACCCAATCTACCCCCCATCAGCGGAAACACCAGCTCAGTTACAAAAAGCAACATTCTCCCAGCATCAACAAAACAACCCTGTAAAGGATAACATTCCTTCTCGATCATGTAAAGGCCACAATGACCCAGGACCCACTTCTTACTAGACTGTATAAACTGTCAATAATATGTTATTTAATGTACAGCCCTCAGTCTCAAAAACTTAAATGACCTCTGATAGGTGGAACAGTTCTTGGAGGTTTCTGAGAGGTTGTTTATTTGGCACAAATAAATGTTTCCATTTCTTTTTTAGATCGATTGATTAATTTTTGTCAATACAGGAAACTGACCATATAAAGCAAATAAATTTTGCCTAGGGTAGATGCAACTGATCTCCACCTACCTCTGGAAGAGGAATATTTCATCCATTAGCAAGCCCATTTTGACATTTCTGACTACCTATGTATGGACCTGCTTTTTTTCAGTCTTCTTTGAGGTAGTTGAAATAACTGATTTGTTTTTCACTGCTTAATGGGTTAAAGAAAATCCTGGATCTGTGGTCAGTTTATGTATATAAGAATCATTATTTTACCTTTCAAAAATATTTCCCTTTAACATGGTCCCCTTGCATGTACCCCCACCCTACCCACCCTGCAATCGACTGACAGTTTCTCCCTTCGGGATTCCTGAGAATAGAGGGAAAGATAATGACTCCCAGTTTCTTCTCCTCCTGGGAACTGGCGTTAGATCTCAGAGTACTGGTTTTCAGAGTGCCATGTCCTAGGATTCCCTGCTGAGCCCAGGACTCCCCATTTCCCTATGTTACCCGATGTCTCTTAGACCTGGTTTCATCGTTTGCCCTCTGGGCAGTATTCCCAGAAACTGAAAAGGTCCTGAGGATTAAATCTGCAACGACAGGTAAAATGCTGAGCATGAGGTCTGGAATTAAATGAGTATCTGTTTGGCCACTATTGTTGAGGCTATATCTTATGTATGCTAGATATTTTCCACTTTCTGCCCTTATTCACTCTCCACCACTCTTCCCTTTGCTGTGTGCCCCAGGAGGCTGACCTTCTTCTTTTGCATCTTATCAGTGTCTACCAACTGGACCCTCCCTTCCCTCTCTGGAGTGGTCTTAGGTGGGCAGCATCCCTCAAATGCCACAGGTCCTGCCAGGCAGCCACTGCCGCCCCCAGGTCCCATAACTGCCCTTCCCCCGTCCCTCGGGCCTTCAGCGTGGTCCTACGTCCATGTTCCTAGGCTTGTATGACTGCATCTCCACAGCCAGATGTGTCCCTACACCTGCCCACTCCTTTAAAAATATTCCCTTTACCAAACACTCCTCCAGTCACCCACGCCAACAGCGCCATCTGTCACGACCCCAACACAGTGAATGCCATTTTTAAATACTCCTGTGTGTTCTTCTCTAAGTGAGCAATGCTCCTCTGAACTTGGTGGAAACAGAGTCAGAACCTTTGTACCTGTTTCATCTTAACTGTGAGTGCTTTGTGGGCAGGCCACCAATGTCCTACCCCGGAAGCAACATTCTTATTCACAGCTGACCGAAACATAGGCAAGGTCCAGAGAACGCTGCAAAATAGAATGCCTTTTTCTCTTCCTCCAGGCACTCTGCCTCAGGTGTCCAAGAGTCCCATTAGTTTCTCCCTCTCCTCTGATTCCCCCACTGTCCTTGTTTCTCTTGACTCTGACCTCCCTCTCGTCCCCGCTCCATCTCAGAGCAAGAATGGTGGGCCCTTGTGGTGGATCCCACACTTCTTGCAGAAAAGAGCCTCTTCAACTCTTATACACCTGTCTCTTGTGAGCTGCCTAACATCCATATGTTATGAGGCAGATGTCACTGGTTTATTGAAAAGTCTGGGTTCTATAAGGCTACAAGCGACTGTTACATTTTCTCCACTTACTACCTTCAAGTGTGCTGCCTAATCTCTCTTAGTGAAACAAATTCCCTAACTTTCCATTCGTTTGAAGGATTTAAAAGTCCAGTCCAAGTTCGTTTCAATTTGCGACTGCCTATCCTGGTAAACTCTCACATCTCACCTCCCAGAAAATGCCTGACTTTGACCCTCAGGGTCATGTAGCAAAAGGGTATGGTCCCGCCTCAGCTTGTCCCCCTCCATCTCAGCCTTCCTCCTTTCTGCAGTGGGGCTTGAGAGGCAGGCTGGGGAAGAAGAGATAACTGTTTCTAAACTGGTGCTGTCCTTCCTGTGTGAGGCTCTCTCGACTTCTCTGGCAATGCCTTCTGCTGGGCTGGCAGCCAGCACAGGCTTGCTTCTGGGGCAGATAACTAAGTTGTACCGGAAGCCCAGAAAGAGGGGACTCCCACCCCCATTTCCCTGACCTGAGCCATACCTCCTGGCTAGACACCTGCCAGATGCTTCCAGGGTAGATAAAGATGGCTATGGAGTTTCTGCTACAGCTTCCAGCAAAGGAGGAATCTCTTTGTTCTCCCCTTGAACCTGGGCTGATGGGATGCAATGGAAGGGGCATGGGTATGTGCTCAGTCACTTCAGTTTGTGACCTTATAGACCGCAGCCTGCTAGGCTCTTCTGTCCATGAGATTCTCCAGGCAAGAGTACTGGAGTGGGTTGCTGTGCCCTCCTCCAGAGGATCTTCCCCACCCAGGGATCAAACCCACGTCTCCTGCATTGGCAGGCAGATGCTTTACTGCTGAGCCACCAGAGAAGCCGTAGTAGAAGGGATATTCTGGGACTTCTCAGGCTAGGTCATAAGAAACCTTGCAGCTGCCATGAGGATCTCTTGGGACAGACTCTGAGAGACCCAGCCCACCAGGTCTGACAATTCTGAGATCACTGTGCAGTCAAGGCAGAGTGCAGGCGCGCTGATCAACAGTCCCCACTGAGCTCAGCCTTCCAGTCATTCCCCCGAGTCAACAATCCAGTCCATCCACCAGCAGCTGCACACAACCAAGGGCCTTGGGCGACACCACAAGGGACGGAGGAATTCTCAGCAGAGCCCTGTCCAAATTCCTGACTCCTAAACTCATGACATATAATAAAATGACTGATGTTTTTAGCTGTTGCAATTTGGGGTGGCTTTTTCGCAGCAATAGGTAACCAGAACACCTCCCTCAGCTCCTGTCTTTGCTGCTGGAATAAAGCCTTGAGTGGGTCAGTGGCAAGATGGTCAAATCAAATCACATCTCTTGGTGTCTACATGACCCACCGCTGCTCTGTGGTTTTCTTTCTCTTTCCATCTCTCTCTCTGATTCTTCTCTCTCTGCTCAATTTTGGGGTCACCCTTCTGGAACTCATTTCATTGGCTTTGGGGATGAAGTACTAACCTTTCCATCCTCCATGGGGAGCGATGAGAGAGGCAGCCACGTTACCCCTCGGTTCCCATCAGTAAGAAATAACTCCAAATACATCTGGCTGATGACTGGGTGGAGGATGGGAGGTGTTGCCTGGTGGCAAACCAGTTCATCTGCTTCTTAATGATCTCCGAAGACAAGTTAGTTTAGTATCTCTTTGATACTTCTTTGCCTTCAATTTTGGGTCCCTGTTGATTAACTTTGAGGTTAAATAAATATAGCTTCTTTCTTTTCCACTTTAGGCTGGAAGTTGAGCAATGACAAAGGTGTAAGGCAGGCAGAGATCAAAATATCAGTTGTATTTCTGATAAAACTAGAGCAGATGACACATTGAGATCTCGCCAAAGGTCTTGCTAATACTGCAACCCAGAATTTGATGTATTTACCTAGCCAATCTCAGACAATCCTGGAAACGCATAGGTCCTTCTCCTCAGAGGCAGGGATTTATTACTAAGAAACCCTCATAACCAAGAGAGCACTGGAATACACACTTTGTGTAGATAGGCAGGTCCCCAAGGGGGACAGACAGGGAAAGGGCGGGGCTACCATGCCTGGTCTGTCCCTAGCTTGTCACTCAATAAATTCTTCCTCTTCTAAATGAAGAAGCAGAAGGAAGTCAAGATTCTCCTCATTAAAAACAACAACAAAGTATTTTCTCCAACAGCTAGCTCTTAGGAAGCAAGTCATTCCCACTTGGTGTCCTGCTGTACCTGTCTCTATTTCATTGCTCTGTGCTGTTGGATAGCTTTGCTTCCTGCTTGAGACCGGCCTCCATCCTGGCCCACATGCTGTGTGCTGGGGAGGTTGCCCCAGAAATGCACCCTGTGAGCAGGGCTCCTGTGCCCTTTGGGTTTTGGTTGGCTTTGGCCAATGGCAGGCAGTGGCAGGAGAATGAAAGACGGGAGGGGACTGAGGCTAGGGGTTTATCCCCTGGCTTCCCCATGCTGGTTCACTGAAGCTTGTCTGTCTACGAAAGGCCACAACTCCCATCAGGCAGCCATCTCAAGGGTCACCTTCTCTGGGGACCTGAAACCATAGGTCATCTTTCCCTTCACAGCTACATGAGGTAAACAGCTCTGATTTGTGCCTGACTCATTATTTTCTCCCACCTCTTCCTGGCTTACTCAAACTATGCCCTCAGCTTTGTAGAGTCCCTTCATTAAACAATCCCCAGATTACCTTGTTTGAGTCAGTCATCTGTTTATTGTTAGAACGATGACTCTTACATCTCTTCCTGAAGACTGTCCTTGTCAGGGAAAAAGAGATCACCATTCTACCACACCAGCTGTTAGAATGTTGTGTCCTCTCAGAATTCTTACGTAGAAATCCTGACCCCTGAAGTGATGGAATTGGGAGTTGAGGCCCTTGGGGGATGATGAGGTCATGAGGGCAGAACTCTCATGAGTGGGATAAGTGCCTTTATAAAAGAGACCCCTCTTAACCTGTGCCATGCTAGGACACAGGGAGAAGAGGGCCGTCTAGTAACCAGGAAGTGTGATCTCACCAGATAGTGAATCTGCTGGCACCCTGATCTTGAACTCTCAGCCCCCGGAACTGTGAGAAACGAATGCGTACTGTTTTGTTAGAGCAGTCTGAATGGACTATGACAGGAGCCTCCTCTCGAAGCCTTCAGTGGGTCCATACAGTTTAACATGCACTCTATTCCATATTTCCAAGACAGCAGCAGGCAAAATGATAATTAAGAATTCATTCCTAGGGGAACATACTTCATAAGAGGTATTGACAGGAGTAGCCTCCAAATTTTGAGAAGTGAATGAAAGAAAGGTAACATAGTGGTTAGAACCTTGAGCTCTGGAGTCAAACAATTTGACCTTGATTTCCAATAATCTATGTGGCCTTGGACTTTTCCTCTCTCAACCTCCTCTCCGTCATCTTTATGGGGAACAACAGTTATAAAGATGAAATGAAGCAAAGCTTGGTGCATAGCAAATACTCACCAAACACTAGCAAGAACATACAACTGAGCAGACACCAGAGGGTGAGTAAGGTTAAAATGTCACCCCAGCCCTATTCACCAAGCCAAGGGGTACCAAGCACCCTGTCCCAGGTACCTGGAAACTCCCAGTAAATAGTGGCTGCACTGGCTCAAAATGTCCTTTTGCAATAAATATCCCCTTCGTGAGTTGACACCAGAAGGCTTACAGATAAACGGATTCTCCTTTCTATCAACCAAGGCTCTCAAAGTTCTTACCTGACCCCAAGCCAGACCAAAGATAAGATAGAAGAAAATCAGTCAATGACAGAGGTATAACTGCTCCTTAGTGTCTTTTGCATGCATGTGTTAGAATGCGAAGAGATATTTGATCACAAGAGTTCCAATTTAGTGGTTTCTGAGAACTGGGCACCCCAGAAGCCCAGCTACAAGCATGGAAAAGGTTCTGAAACCAAGACTGATGGGTGAGCAGCTTTAATTACCCAAGGACTGTGTTAATGGCCCTTGGGGTATCTTATTGCTATTCTGACACTTGGGAACATGGCATTTTCCCATTAAAATGCCAATTATCCTTGAGCACTTCTGCAAATCCATCAGCTGGAGGCTGCCGGGTTGTCGAGCGATGCGGTTTGATGGTTTGAAGCAAACCTATCAGATCAAGGGCATTTTATCTGGTAGTTCATGACTGCTCAGAGTGCTGTCCCACCCCTGCCTGCCCCCTCTCCCAATGAAACACACATATACACACACACACTCCACTAAGCACAAAGATCAGAATCTCTATTTCCAAGTAGCCAGTGAAGAGGAAGTGTTCAGGAGCTGGGAATCAGCGAGAAAATCAAGATCTGGCAAAGAGCCCCCAAATGAAATTTTTTTTCATCTGGATAATTGAAAGCACAAGCTCAAACAGAAAACATATCTCACTGGGGAAATCAGTTGATTTATCTCATCTGACTACCAGGACAGAGCATCAGCTTGCAAAATACCTACTTCCCTACACGGCTTCCCTGCTGCAGATCGGTTACAACTAAAGGGTTTGCTAAAGCTGGAACGTGGGGCCTCAGTTAGAGGTGCTCTCCCAGGATACCTCCACCTTGTTCTGTACAGCGCTGGGTCTGCCTTGCTTCTGGAAGAATTGCTTATGCAGGGGTCATGCCCCAGTACACGGACCTTCTCGGGAAGGTGGTTATAGATCGATTTGGTCCTTAACTTCTTGAAACTATGTTTAAGCTCAACCATAAATCTAAATGATTTATGTAGTAGAAGATTGAGTTTTGTTTTGTTTTCACCAGTTCGATTAAAGAATAGCAGTATGGTAGTAATTGGGGAGGCCTGGATCATGTGAGGCTGCTCTTCCCCAGGGCTTGCCCAAGGATCTCTGGCCACATTGACCCTCAGGAGGGGAACTGCACACATCAAATTCCTCAGGACCTCTTGCTGTCACCCTTGCCTTCAACACTTGGCTCTGGCTCTTTGAGTTGCTGCATTTTAAAATATATCCACAAAGTCTTCTATACTTTTCTTTTCAAAAGGTGGAGCCTAACGATCCTCCTTCTGAATGTGTTCCTAATGCAGTGACCTACTGTAATAAACTGCATATGGCGGATCTGACAGTATGTGCTAAGACTATGCCAGAAAAGAGGTTGTGGCTTGCTCCTCATTCTCTCTCTGGATAACTCACTGTGGGGTCAGCCAGCTGCCATGACATGAAGACGCACAAGCATCCCTAGAGAGAGGCTCACACAGTGAGGAACTAAGGCCACCTGTCCAAGGCCAGTGTGGTCTTCCAACAGTCTCAGGAGTGATCGGGATGGTGTGATGGTTTTGCCGTGTGTCAACTTGACTAGGGTGAACCACAGAATCTACCTTTTTGTATGTTTCCAGGTAGGGTGGGCCACAAGGGAAATTCTCTGAGGCTTGGAGGGTAGAAGGGAGGCAGCAGCAGTTTTGAACCACACATGCTTTGTTGTTGGTGTGCTAATTCACCCTGTCAATGTGATGCAAGGGGCTAGGTCAGGTGTGTGTGTTTAGATGTGTCTCAAAAGGCCCTGGTTTCTACAGGATGTCCTCATCATCAGGATAAAGACAAGTTTCAGTCTGTCATTGTAGGGTTCTAGTTTGTGCCTGTGACTTTTTAGCCTGCTAGTGATCTTTCCACCTTGACTGCTGCTCTCTGGATTACAGACTCTGGCACCAGATGTGGAGAGAGCCTGATAACCAGCTGCTACAGCTCCCAGATAGATCTCTCTCCTGATGGCTCTGCTTGTCTGGTTGAGCACTGTCATATATACTGCACTGTCTCAGAAACTGCTCTGCCAGTCCCAATCAAGCCTTTAGATAACTGCAGCCCCAGCCAACAACTCAACTGATACCTCTTGAGAAGCTGAGCCAGAATCACCCAGGTATGCCACTTCCTAATTCCTAACCCAAAGAAACTGTTGGACAATAAATAAATGTTTATTATTTTAAGTACTAATATAGAGGTAATTTTTATGCAGTTATAGATGAACTAGGCACATCATCATAGATGCCCTGTTGGATCACACCCCTATGATGTTGCTTTTTTTTAAATTTCAATATCCTATTTATTCCTTTTAAAGCATTGATCACAACCTGAAATTATTTCGTGGACTTACATGCTTGCTTATTTCTCATCTGGCTTTCCCACTAGAATGTCACCCTCATAGCGACAGGCACCTTCTCTTTCTTGTCCACCTATATCCCCAGTACTTAGTTAGTCTAACTCCATTTCTTACTAGCCATGAAACTTAGGGGAAATTGCTCTCAGGGTCTCAAATTCTTCAGCTATCAAATGGGATGATGATAACTGTATCTACCTTGTTGGGCTATTGTGACTCTAAAATGAATGAATGCTTATAAAAAGTTTCAAACATTACCTTACACATGGTAAGTATGCAGGAAATATAAGCTGCTAGTATTTTAATACGATGGTAGAAATTCAATAACTATCAACTGAGGGACTAAATGAAGGAATTTATTGATCTCTTTGACCCATAATCTTAAGCATCCAAGACATACTGAGAAAGTCCCAAAGGCCTCTGGACAGTTAAAACAGATGTCCCAAAGGCTAGTAGCAAAGCCCATCTAATTAACTTATAGGCAAGCTTTTAGGCCATTACTCAGAACCTAATTACTTAATAGTCTTAGCAGATATTTATTAATCACCTAACATATGCACACATTGTGCTAGATGTTGGGGAAAGGGGACAGGAAGACACAGAGGTGAATTAAGCTCATTACCTTCTCTCAAAAGACCATGCTGTCTTAAAGGGAGACAGATACAAGAGCCACCTATCACACAACTACAAGGCAGTAAGCAAGGCGAGTGGGGGTGGAAGAGAGCAAGGCTGACTATCAAGGTGGCCAGACTCAATTAGTCACAATTAGAACATGCATAACAAGCTTAATTATCTGGTTTCCTAGCCCATAATGAATTAGAGACAGCATATTAGCAGAGAAAAAAGGAGGGGTTATGGCTAGAGGCAGGTAACGGCGAAAAGTGATAACTAACAGGAATAAAGAATCATAATTTTAAAAACATTGAAAGCAGAAAGTAGATAAAGCACATTAGTTTAAGTCCATTTAGTTAGGGGTAACTGCTGCCTAAGAGATGAGAGGCAGTATAGCACTGTAGTTAATGGATTCTGGAGCCAGACTGCCTGGGTTGGAACTGCAGCCCTATCACTTCCTATCACATGGGCAAGCTGCTCAACTTTTCTGTGACTCACTTTCCTCATCTATAAAATGAACAAAATAAGGCAGAGCTTCTTCATAAAGTTGTAAGAATTAAATGTGTTACTATTTGAAAAGTGCTTTAAAGAGTTTCTGGTACATGACAATTCTGAGAACCTGTAACAGTCAAGATTGGCTGGCTTGTTGCAGTAACAAACAATCTCCCAAATCTGAGAGACTTAAAATAATGAAGGCTTATTTTTCACTCATATGTCCATCATTGGTAGGCAGAAGATTCTACTCTGAATCACAATTACCTTCATTCTAGGATCCAGGCTCACATAGGAGCCACCATCTGTTACAATGTCTGTTGCCACAGCAAAAGGAAATGAGCACCTTCCTGGATGTCTTACTGACCACCGATTATTTAACCTAGAAGTGACATGCTATCTGGCTCACAACTCATTGGCTAGTACTGGTCTCATTCCCCTGTCCTTCCATGTGCCCAGAATGAGGATGGGATGATCAAAATGCTTGTCTAACAGCATAAATCATTACCAAAGGGTCTGTCTGTTTTAGGACATCTCACAGTCAGGGCTGGGCCACAGAGTTTAAAAACTGTAATAAACCCAAGAGCTTGTTTTGAGAAAGTGAAATCAAGATTCACAGGGATTTCATGTTTCTCAGTAAGAGCATCACTGGAGTTTGGTGGCTTGAGGACAAGAGTGGTATTATATGAGACCATTTGCTCATTTGTGGGACTCCTGGGTGCACTGGAAGGCCCCTAATGCCTGCTCACTAAATGCCATCAGTGTCCCCCGTCCAACTCTCTGTGACAATCAATACTCCCCTAATTTATTTCCTAGCACTCTTGTGAGGTAGAGGGGAGCTATACCCTTCCTTGCTTAAGAATCGCTAGCGAATGCTTGACTTTGCGGCATTAGTTACAGCCAGAGCTCATTCCCAACCTTAGCTTCTTACTCCTCGGTGAGTAATCAGGACCCTGAATCCTGTCCATTATAGTTTGTTATTGAGAATTAGAGATCAGTGGATGCGTGGTCCTTGACACTGTGAGCTGGGCCAGTGACTGAACTATGATTTGCCTGTCCCTCAGGAAATCTCAGTCAGTTTTGCCCTTAGATTCCAGGAGATACCACTGTACTGTTCCATAAATTCCCCATTTTCCTTAAGGTAGTCTGTGCAGGTTTCTGTCACTTACTACCAAATTATTTCTGACTTGGACACATACCTCTTAGAAACATTTCTTTCAAATATGATTAAACATTTTAAACATATTGCTTGCAAGGATAAGATTCATTTAGTTGAACAATTTACTTTTGGGGAGTCCTTCCTTTTTCTACTGAGTGGATCACTGAACTATGGATGTGTGGTTATGTATGCAAAAACCAGTCAGGGGTGTGTGATGTGTATGCTGCTAAGGAACAGCATGGAAATAGCCTCAGGAGGGTTTTGAGAAGGGGCGGGGCAGAGGGTCAGCTGCGGGATTAGTGTCTTCATGTCCCACCCCCAAATGAGCACATAAAACAAACGTGAGATAGTGCATCTCGCTGTGCTGCGACAGGGTGAGTCATTTAACGATTTTCCCTTCTGCTAATGGATAGCGTTTCTTTCAAGCTCCAGAGAGAAACTGACATGATTCATAAAACAGAAAAATAAGATGATATTAAACCTAATACAAGTGTTCAAACCAAATCTATAAGATATTTTGAAAGTCAGAGATCTGGCTGTAGCATTATAATCATCCAGTACAAGGATGAGGTTTCCTGCAGAGGTTTATTTGATCCCCATGAATGATCAGCAATTATCCAAACAGCTCTGCTCTGTCCCTCTGGTGTGTCGGCTCACTCAATTTGGATTTCACAGAAAGTAAATGGGGGTCACTGCGTGTTCAGTCACTAATCGCTCCAACACTCTGTAGCTATGGGCACTGCACACTTTGGGCAGGTAGAGGTGATCAAAATTAAAACTTGAAAGAAGCTAAGTGTGATTCTTTGTGGCCAAAAAAACCCAAAATGTATTCTATTCAAAGAGCACTGTTTTAGGTAAAATGAAATCACTTAAAAGTTATTTGATAATAATAACACACAAAATGGAGTGTGTGTGTTTATTTGGAGCTGGACACTAAGATGAAAACTCTCTGATATATTTCACAATGTTTGTTCTCATAAAATGCCAGTGAATGCTCACATGCATCGTACAGATGAACAAACAGGGCCCCAGGGATGGCCTCCCTCGTTCTAGGTCCCACGGCTGACAAGGGATGGAGTCAGCATATACTTCTGTATATTGTAATGGTATTCTGTGTCAAAGGAAAATGGCCAAGGAAGCATCCTATGGAACTAGGCTACCCGGGTTCAGAGTTGGGCTCTGAAAGTTACTAGCTGAGTGATCTTAGTTGATTAGAACTCATGGTGTTCACATTTCATTTTCTGAAAAATAGATTAAAAAATGGTACCAGATTACAGCTAGCTAGTGGGCAGCTGCGGTATAGCACTAGGAGCTCAGTTAGATGTTCTGTGATGACCGAGGTGGGTGAGATAGAAGTGGGTAGGAGGGAGGTCTAAGAGAGAAGGGATATGTGTACACACAGAGTTAATTCACTCTGTTGTACAGCAGAAATTAACACAAGACTATAAAGAACTTACAAGAGTGTTGAGTGCCAAGTAAATGCTCAAAAAATTTAATTCTTATCCAGAGTCCCTTCTTTCCTACAGAAATTGCATATCAAGTACCTTGTACGGATTTTGAACTCACAGGAACAGATCATCTCTTTGTGACCTGGCCACTATTAAAGAAAAAAATTATTCTGATACTTGTTAAAAGTGCTAAGAAAGACACTATTTAGGGGAACTACCATACTGGGGCTTTGCAGTAAGGGAGTGAGTATTGGTTCCACTCTGAACACAGCAAGAAAAAGTAGGGATTTATAACCAAGGAGGAAGGTGAAAGATGTCAGCAGATGGAAAATGACTAAGAGGATGGGGCCACTCTTTGCTAAACTGACACAACAGGATTCTTCCTGAAGGCAGGCACCCACCTGGCGGGTGGAAGCGGGTAAGAGAGTCTACCAAAATTGACTTAACAGGATTGTGGCTAAATTTGAGCTTGTGAGGACATGCTCAAGGACGGGGTCTACTTGAAACAATACTCAGAACAGCCTGACTAGACTTTGGTCAAAGAGCATCTTTGTCACCACCCACCAGAGTATGACCTGAGAGCCCTCACTCATGACCACATGGCTCTCCTGCCCCCTCCCACCCTAGAGCATCCCTCTTGCTGCTGAGACGTGAGATGCTTCTGTACCCCAATATAGGCAATAGCCCTGGAAGTGTGTACTGGGGAAGGCTAACACCCTATGGAAAAACCGTTTGATGAGTGGGGAACAGGTGCTCAAAGATAAATTCTTCTCCCGTCCTCTTGACCAGCACTTTGGCCTGATAAGTTAACACGGTCTCTCTGAGGACGGTGACCAGAGGTGAAGCAATTGGTTGTTCTTTGTGCCAACTTGGTTTACACATTTCCTATTTGCTGTCATTCATTCCCAGCCTCAGTCCCCTTTCCTCTCCCACCAGAATTCCTGGGCTTGCACTTCCCAATAAAATATTAGCATGTAATTATTTGCCTCAGGCTCCATTTTCTAGAGAATTTGGGCTAAGACAGTTAGCATCATGATTCCCACAGGAGACTGGGGTTCAAAGGATATTATGTTTGAAGACCTTCTTCCTCAGTAAAAACATTAGGTGAAGCAGGATTAAGTAAGGATTGATAGGCAGACCATGCCTGAGGCTGTCTGTATGTAAGAAGCCTTGTGCATGTAGTCCCTCTCTTGGGCTCTTAATATTTAGAAGGTTGGGAAGGTAGAGTCCATTTCCTGAACAATTTGGCTTCTAGGTTAACATACCTGGCTGTGGCCAACCACACCATGAAAGGCCACAGGATGACGCAAGCTGTCTCCATGGTAACCACCGGTCCATGGATGGACTATTTTGATGGCCACAAGGAATGGTCTCCTCTGTAGTCTCCCTCTTTTTCATTCTCATTGGTTTCTGAACCCCTCTGACTAGCTGAATACCTCCCCACTTTGTCCTAGTTTATTGTGGACCAGGACCCTGAAAGGGAAGGAGTTACGCATGCATCCTTTTTAGTACTGTGATGTAATAAGAAACAAATATTTTGGTTTTCATCCCTGGCTCCTGGTCAGAGCTCTTCAAACCTTTGCAATTTCCTAAGTGATAAAGATGCTAGGAACATCTTTTGTTCTAATACTCAATCTTTGTCTCTAGTTCCTGATATAGAGTACCCAAATCCCTTGGAATTTCCCGGGCGCATCTTTTGTTTTCACAAGGCAACTCTTGATGTGCTCTTAGATAGCTTCTGGATGGGGACTGATTAACTGGAAACTCCAAGTCATGCTTAGAGGCTTGGAACTTTCAGCTCCATCCCCCATCCTCTGGGGAGGGAAGTGGGGCTGAAGATGGAGTTAATAATCAGTCACGCCTATGTGATAAAGCCTCCGGAAAAAATCCCTAAAGGACAGGGTTTGAAGAGCTTCTGAGTTGGTGAACGTTTCACATATTCAGAGGATGCATAACCTCAACTCAATGGGAACAAAAGCTCCTGTGCTTGAGACCCCTCCCAGCCCTTGTCCTGTGTGCCTCTTCATCTAGCTGTTCATCTTCATCCTTTATCATATCCTTTGTTTATAATAAACAGGTAAATATAAGGCTTTCCCTGAATTCTCTGGGCCATTACAACAACTTATTGAATATGAGGAAGAGATCATGGAACCCATGATGTGAAGCCAAGTCAGATGGAAATATGGATACCCTGGGGGCCTATTACTCACAACTGGCAGCTGAGGTGGAAGACAGTCTTAAGAGATGGAGCCCTCAATCTATGGGATTTTATGCCATTTTCAAGGAGACAGTGTCAAACTGAATTGAACCGTAAGACACTCAGATGATGATGGAGAATTGGTTGGTGTGCTCCACACATTTGATGTCAGAAGTGTTCAGTAGGCAGAAGAATGGAGTTTTTCTTTTCACCCCCAATTGTATGCTAACATATGCAGCTATATTCCAGGACTCACTTAAATCATGAAGTATCAAAATGAGTGCAGCACTTCATGTCTTTCCGCAGATTCTCTGGGACTTCAAAGTTCACTCAGATGGTATCTACAGTGTCAGTGCTGTGCTTCCCCTACACAAGGCATGCATTTAACATTTCACAAGAGTGTTTCATTTTGAATCAAACCTTGTTAAATAATTATTACACTCAATTTGCAAAGGAGGAAAATGAGGTTGAGAGAGAGAACAAACTTGCCAGAATCTCACAGTTAGCTGAATCAGGCTTTGGATCCAGGACTTTGTAACTGCAAAGCCCACAGTCACGGGCACTGAGCCCACCTAAATACTGTTGGTTCTTAGTCCATTCATGCCTGAGGCGTCTTCTGTGAGTACCTGTGATTCTGCCTAAGGGACTTGTCTCCCATAACACGGCTTAGACTGTAAGCGCTAGGGGAGGAGATAGTCCTAAGAGCAGCCGTCAGCTAATGATGACTTAGAGGTAGAGGATAAACACCCAGCTCCTCGCCTCTTGGGTGGCTTAACTCTGAAGTGTGTTCTACACAGTTCTCTCAAGTCCCAGCAGGACTGAGACCCAGTTGGCCACAGTGATAGGATGATCAGTAACAAATGTGATAGCTTCCTTTGTTCTCTGTCTCATTTCCCCGTTTCCCCAGTGGGATCCTCTCCCAAAGAAACACCTTGTACTTAAATCCTTCTCTCAGAGTCTCTTCCAGGGGGTGGTGTGTGCGTGTGTAAGATGCGTAAGACAGCCCCTGCGGGAATGTGGTTCCTTCTTCCAGAAGAAATCATAATATTCTTAAAGAGAACACACATGAAAAAGAGAGAAAAAACCAAGACTATCTCCTGAAGACAGAACTGTGCTGAACTGTGTATGAAAGTATCAGGGAGAAAAAACATCTCTCTGCCCTCTTAGGTTTTGTCCTTGGGGGCTTACAAATTAAATAGACAAATGACAGATTAGCAAGAGAAGAGACAGAGCTAATCACGGACAGAGAGAAATTCGTAGACAAATGTGATTCAGTGGTGTGGTTAGAGTTTGAGGCTTATATACTATCTTAATAGGGAAAGAGGAGGCAGAGCAGGGCACTGACTGGAAAACAAATGGCTTTGCAAAAGGGCAAACTGGCCATTAGGAGAATAGATGGGACTAGAATAGATTGTTGTTTTGTGACAATCTCTTTTCCATGTGGTGTGGAAACTTCTGTCTCCAGTAATAAGAATTAAACTTCCCTGGTAGCTCCTGGTGAGGGGACTTTTAACAACTTTCATGTATTTGGGGGAGACTCTGCTTTTAAGGAAGAAGGAAATTCAGGAACTCAAATGTCTTCTGCTGAAAATAATTTTTATGTCACAGTGGTGTACTGTGGACTCCAAATGATAGGATGGGCCCTGATGGTACAAAGTTAAAGGTGGCCACATCTTATTTTGCCTGACCTTTTTGGATGATCTTGGATCCTTTCTTTTCTGCCACCACCTAGGAGGGTACAAACAAAACCAGTTTCTGGCCTCTGCACCGTTCCTCTCCCCTCTCTGAGGTTTCTCCAGAAAAATCATAATCTTACAGCACACAGGGCTAGCTTTGCACAAAAGCAGAGTTTATTTCCCTATGGGAGGGCTTGTGGTCACTGACGTTTTACCACTGAGATCATCTCAGAAGTTTCAGCTTCAAATCCTTCAGTCATCTTAGTTCAGGGGGGGGAAACCTTCAATCACCAGGTGTTAATATAGCTGACAGCTCAGGTCTTAAGGCAGAAACAGTATGTTTTGGGAATGATCTGTCATGTCTCCATGTTTATTCCTCTAAGGTGTTTCTCACATGAGCTCCAAAAACACCCCTCAGGACTCAGATCAAAACAATATTGGCGGCATAGGTTCATGTGCCTGACTCACACAAGCTGAATGACTCATTATGTAAGGCACACCCTCTCCAAATCCCCGTGTCCACTGGGATTACCAACACAGAAATAAATAAAGGGTCTCCTGGCTTGGCTATCCAGCATTCAACCCCTTTCTTAATTTGGGGTGTGTGTGTGTGTGTGTGTGTGTGGAAATAAAGAGTTACGTGGTGGGTTGAATGGTGACCCTCTAGAAAAATGTCCACCCAGAACCTGGCAATCGTGACTTTCTTTGGAGAACAGGTCTCTGTGAACATAATTCAGTTTGAAGATCAAAATCAGATCACCCTGAGTTTTCTGGGTGAGCCCTAAACTGAATGACAACTGAAGAAAAGAAGACAGAAGAGGAGATCATGAGAAAAATAAAAGGTTGAAGTAATGTGGCCGCCACGCAAGGAATGGCAGGATCTACAGGAAGCTGGGAGAGGCAGGAAACAGAATCCCCCACAGGGAGTGGAGCGCTGCTGACACCTAGATCTCAAACTTCTGGCTGCCAGGCAGTGAGTTGATAGATTTCTGTTGTTTCAAGCCACTTTCACTTTTGTGGTCATCAGTTACCGCAGCCACTGGAAATGAATACAAGTTGCTAAATAACTTCTGGCACTAGAAATGAGGGCTCTAACCAAAGTTCATTTTCATAACGGTACATTATTAAACTAAAGCTTAATGATGCCCTATTTCACAGATAAGGAAACTGAGAAACAAGAATGTAAGTGACTTTCCCAAGTACACTTAAGGAAATGGCAGGGTTGGGATTCAAATCCGGGTCATCTGATCCCAGGGCTCGCTGTTTAAATGTGTTCTCCAGTTCCAAGTGGAATTACAGGCAAAATCTGCAACTCCCCTGCCCCACACAGCATTAGCTGGAGCAGGGTTCCTCCCCTGCCAGGACGACTACGTGCCTGATGTGGCTGGGCTAGTTGGACTCCAGCTTAGCAGGGTGTGAGGCAGAGTCACAGGTGGCTGGTTCATCCATGGCAGTGAGTGGTAGTGTCCCAGACAGATGCTTCCTGTTAAAATCCATTGTACGTCTTCCTGTTGACTGACCTACTGGAACTGCCTTGGTGTCTGCCCATTTTGTAATGTCCAAACCTCCAGTCCCCCATATCCTTCTGGATTCCTTTTCACTGAAGTGAGCCAGGGTTCATTTCTGTTGCCTGAAATCAAGAATCTGAGCGGCTCAGGAGAAGTGCGGGCACCTGGTGAAACCCATGAAGACCAGACATATCTGTGCAATGCCAGCTGGCCCTGTGCCCACTTGGAGCCTAGACTCAGCACTTAGGCAAATGCCTCTGCCCTAAATAAGTCCATTTTACAGCATATTATGTAGACGTTGCTGAGGGTCTCAAAGAAAGTGGGGAAGAATGTTTATAGCTCAGCGCAGATAAAACTTCATAAAACTCCTGGAAAATCTTTTCTATTTTCCCCCTGGGAATCTCATAAGGAGATGGCTATCCTGTCTCTCTGTGACCCCCCTACCACTCTGCACAGGTCCACCTGGCCCTCAGCTCACATTCCCTACTTAATAGACTAGTGCACTGGATCTAGCCTTTTAAAAATCAGTTCAATGAACATGTGTTTTTTCCTAACATAGTTGGATATTCAAGCTGTGTGGGACCCAGTTTATGGGCCTTCTCACATATACTCAGCTCCACCACTCTAAGCTTCATTCTTCAGGCAACCTGAGCCAAAACATCTCCCAGTAAAACAGGTATTTCTTGGATGATCAGGCATATGCTACACTAGAGAAAATAAAACTTCCCTCTCAATATTCGGTCAGTGAAGGGCACACCTCCATGTGCCAGGCCCCCTGATCTTCATCCCCACAGCAGCCAGTTTTTCTTAGACAAAAAGCAAAGCTTTCACATGGTCTCCATCACACCTGCTCTGGGGTCCAGGACTGCCTTGACCCATGGAGACTCTGGCTGCTCACACCATGTCTGAACCCACAAGAAGTAGCACACTTTAGGGTTTGGAATTTGACTTCCTCAGCAGCTACCTGGATGGGACAACACAACCCAGAAACACAGTAAGTCAATGCCCCACAGGGCTATCCCTGACCACTGAGAGACATGGATGTGAAGGGGCCAGCATTCAAACTCCTGTACACGGTTCTCCTGATGGACTGCTCCAAAGACCAAGGATCCTACATCACCTATCGGCAGTGCCACCACGTGACCACCATGCTAGCTCTCCTTGTGACCCTGTGGCTGGCTCAGCCCTGCAGACCTGTATTTACTTTCCTTCCTTCTCTGTTTTATTTTTTCCCCTCACTCTTGTGACCGGGGATTGCATTCCCCGGTAAGTACTGTCAGATACATATGGTCTCAGGCTCTATTTTCTATGGCATGAGAACTAAAATATCTCCTAAGAAAAACAGGTCTTTGTTGGGCACCAGGAAAGATTTTGCTCTGAAGAAAATAATAAATTTACCACCGTATTATACCAAGAAAGGGGCCCATATCTATATGGAGAACTTGAAGAACTTCTGAAAAATGCAATAATACAAGAGCAGATTCAAAGACTGACTTGATCCAAAAGCAAAGAAATAATGGAGTTGGAAAGAAAGGCAAAGAGTCTGTATGAATGAAGTCTGATCATGATCACCACTGTCAACATTGTCGTCATCATCACATCATCATCATCACCACCACCATGACTATCACTATTAACCTCATCGTCACCACCATGACCACCACTATTCCCATCATCAAGGCTAATGCTTTATCAGAGCTTACCCTGTACTAGGCACTTTTCTGAGCACCATGTGTCAAGGCTCAAGACATACCCCAGAGGCCAGTATTATTATTCCCATCTAATAGAAGAAAAAACTGAGGTTTGGAGCTATTAGTGAATCACCCATAATTACACAAGTAGGGAGTGGCAGAGTTGGGACCTGAAGGCAGGCAGTTAGCATCAGAGTCCAGCCTGCTAACACTACTGCCCCACATTCTCTTTCCCCTCCATCTCCTGTCAGTGACTTAGACATGAACAAACACAACCTCTGGAAGAACCCACCCTGACTCCTAATAATTCAAAGAGAGAACTATTCTCTATTAAAAAAAAAAAAAGAACAAAAAGAAATTAATATCTGTGGCAGTGGAAAGAGGACCTATCTGAAAAAATAAGCAACCGTCTTCTTATGGAAGATGAACATTTCGAAAACTAGGAAATTTTTATTAGTACTTTGAACACAACTCAGGATACATTATATCTATAAAGTAAAGGCAGATAGTCATAAGGGAAAAGCATAATTCAGTATCTTATAAAGATTGAATGGAGATGAAAATTATGGGTATCACATTCAAAAAACAGTATGTCAAAGATATTTCAATAAAGCTGTTATACAGACACACACTGGAAGCAGTGTCTTTCCTGGGATACTGCAGAACACTGAAATCAGATAAATATGCTTAAGAACTTCTTTAAACATTCTGCAGACCAGGTTTAAAAGGTGCAGTGATAGAGAAAAGAAGTATAAACAGTAAATCCATAATATCCAACATGCATATAATAGAACCCCAAGAATGGACGAACAGGTCAGATGGTCTGGAAGTCAAGCTGAGAACCTGAGTTATGCTCTAATCTATACACTACAACTCACCCGCCTCAGAGTGGACACTGTTCTACACCACAGAGTAGGATCCCAGTCAGGTTAGTGCATTGTAAAGGATGAGTCCCAAGGCTGAACCTCTTAAACTGAC
The DNA here is from genome assembly GCF_019320065.1 of Cervus canadensis. NCBI lineage: Eukaryota > Metazoa > Chordata > Mammalia > Artiodactyla > Cervidae > Cervus > Cervus canadensis. The sequence continues at coordinate 30,251,704 of NC_057407.1, forward strand.
CTCCTGGCAGTGAAACTGAGGTCAATCTAGCAGTCTGTGAACCTTCTGTCTCTGTTCCATTGTAGAAGCAACTTGATTCTCTGGGAGGTGTGAGGACCTCCCAGGACACTCTGTTCCTGCTCTCAAAAAAGTTCCAATATACTGAGGGACTTGGTATACTCCTAGGATACCCAAGATGCTATATAAGGAAGATGGTCCTCACAGACCCAGGATTACACATTTCTGGCTTCTCTCTTTCTTGCCTGTCTTTCGGCAAACTGCTAAAAAAGACTCTTCTCCACTTCCAAGTTTCCCTCAATGACATCAGCGCTAAATCTCTTAGATACTGTTCTGAATTAGCCAGATCACTTTAAATATGGTATTATGAAAACGAGAACTCATGGTTTGTTTACAATTATACTTAAACCTGTAAAGAATATAGCCTTGGGATCAGTCGGACCCGGGTTTGAGTCCTGGCTCTGTGTGACCTCTGCTAAGTGGCTTGACATCGCTGAAGGTCAGGTTTCCTCATCACGATAAGGAAACAGTAACAGAGTAGCATAGTGTTTCTCTAACTTCACTGTGCCGGGGACACAGACGGTGATTTAGTGCTGAGGGGGTGTCTGCAGTTCTGACAAGCTCCCAGATCCTGCTACTGCTGCTCTGGAGCACAGGGGTTGGCAGTCTATGGCCTTCACCCCAAGGTTGGTCAACTCACAGGCTAAGGATGCTTTTCACATTTTTAAAGTTTCATCAAACAAACAAAAAAGAACATGTGACACAGATGTACATGGCATGCAAAGACAGTAAAACATCTGTTATCTGGTCCTTTATTTTTAAAAAAGTGGGCTGGCTCCTTCTGCTGTAAATGCTGTTTCTGGTGCTGCCCCATCCCTTGTACCTTTGCCCATCTGACACCAACAGCTGCAAGCAAAGGATTTTCCCAGCATGCTGACATCTTCCCACCTCAAGTACCTGAGCTCACCCTTCTCTGCCTGAAGGCCTTTGAAGGCGTCATGAGAGTTTAATTAAGGTTATGGAGGTCTAACTGGAGGTGGAGGAGGATTAATGCCTAGGGGTGACCACAGTCAATAGAGAAGGGAGTCTGACAGATGTTTGGATTTGACATTAGTGGATTCCCAGAACAACCCCATGTGACTGAGTGTCCATGGTCCACAGCAGGGACCTGCTTCTTAAGGCATCCTTCATTGGTTTTAACCTTTATCTCCCTTTTGACCCTCTGGAGCCAGACTGCACTGATTTATGAGAGGCACGGGTGCATCTCCTCCCAGCTCTGTGTTTTGTGATGTCATCACGGCAACCTGAAATTGGCCCTGGTGGCATATTTACACCACGGAGATCACCCAGTGCTACAAATCAAGCGGTGGTTGTTTTTGTTGGAGAGCTGGTTGATAAACACTTACTAACCTACCACTTCCTCACTTGTTCTTCCTGGAATCTCTGCACAAATAAATAAATCCCTGTCTCCAAGTTCTGACTGCAGGTCAGCTTTAAACAGAACCCAAAGAGAAGTACCTACCCACTTCATCATTTTGGCATAAGAGAAAAACATTTGCGATCACATTTGAGAATCACAAGTCTTTGTACATGATAGTCAATAAATGTCAGTTTCTTCCTCTCCCCTCCCTCTCCCTTAGCAAGGGGAGCCCTGCCAGTGTTTCCCAGGACACCTGCACTATAAGCTTTCTTGTCAATGGCAGCTCCAGCTCACAGTACCATCTGGGGGTTCTGGGATGACTTCCTTGGCATGTATCCACACACACACACACACACACACACACACACAACCACACACAATGGGTAATAGGAGATGGCCTGAAACTTTAATTGGCATCAAGAAGGAAGCATATCCATTGCAACCACATGAAACTGAAAACACGTGTGCAAGGCAAGCCCGGCATGCTTGGCCACTGTGACTAACATGATGGAAACGATGTCCCTTGTGTGGAATCTGGGATGTACACCAGGGCTGGGACGCTGCGGCTCTTTCAGGTGCTGTGCACTAGAGTTGCAACTCCGAGCAGAGAGAGGAAAAGATGAAAGCCAGAGAGGCACAAAGGAGAGGGAGACAGACAGACAGACAGAGAGGAAAATGTATGTACAGAAAAAGAGTGGCTTGGAAGAAAGTGCAGGTACCACCCAAAAGCCATTTCCCCTTCCTGCTTAGCAACAGACCCAAGTTTTAGTATAGTCGATGGATCACATTAACAAACTTCCCTTGTAGTTGGGTGTGGCCCTCATTCTGGTGAAAGAACTAAAGAGTGGCAGTTTTCAGTGTGACTTTCAGGAGGGTCCCTTAAAGGATGCTGACTCATTTGAGGCTATTTTGTCCTCCCCTGTTTTTTCCTGGAATTTGGTTGTGACAGCTGAAGCTCCAGCAGCCCTCTAGGATGGTGAGTTGACCTACAGGATGGAAGCCCGTGCTGAGGACGATGGAGCAGAAAGATAGAAGGAACCTGGTTTCCCGATGACAACGTCGCTGACCCTGGAATGCTACCTCAGTATTTCTCAGCAGAAGAGAGAAAATGATTTCTTTCTTGTTTTTGCCCCTGATATTTTGAGGGTTTTGTTGGTTACATGTGACTTACCTAAACCAAACTAATTCAGGAGATGGGATGATAAAAGGAGGTGACAGAAATAGGAAAGTAGAAAGAGAAGAGGAAGATAAGACATATGGAGTAAGGCTCAGACTGCAAAACCAGGTCAAAGAAATAAACCTCCCTTTGTTCTGGATTAGCTCCTTAAGCTTTTTCGGGAGCTCCTATCCCACAATGGGACAGAAACTTAATTTCTGTCACTTCAGAGTCTGCCCCTTCTTGTGCGGAACTGCCTCTGAGTTTCCCAGAATGAGGTCTGTGTGCAGAATGAGATGCTGTCCTCTCTCCACCTCCACCCTGCCATCTGCTGACTCGCCCCGACATACCTGGCGGAGGGGCTGCCGGCCGCTCTATCTCCTCCTCAGAGACTGTCGGGCCCCTGTTCTCCAGCCGTGGAATTACGCAGGCCCGTGGCATCCTTGGGTCCTTGCCGTGGCCCTGGATTCTCCCCAGAGGGAGGTACAATCCTCTTTTCAGGTTCTCTGAATCAACACAGGGATCCTGCCATTTCCCCACCCCTCTCTGGTGGGGAGGTCAGGAATGCCCACCATCTGAGCCTCCTTCTCTTTCTCTCTGGTTCTGACACGTCCAGGCTACAGGAACTTTAGAAGCAGCAGTGGGGACAAAACAAACAAGACAATCTCTCTCTTTTACTTTATATAATGCTAAATTTTAAAGTATGTATGGCTTTTGAAACACAAACGCCTCAGAATTACCTGCCTTGTCCTCCACATAACCTATCTTCTTTCCTTGTCTCGGGACAAGGGGAAAAAATAAAAGACAACAGGTGGCTGTGCTGTCCAAAGTGGGGAAAAGGGTGGGAAGTCTCAGGAAAGACTACAGAGCGGCAGTATTAGTTTATCTCTCAGAATGCCTTACCGCCTAGAGAAGATGGGGAAGAGGCCAGGAGGAAAGTGGAACAACCCGAGAGTCTCTCTTGCAGCAGGTCTGTGTGGCCAATGGCAGCAGGATGTGGTGAAGAACCCAGGGTGGTACTGTCAGTAACCAACTCCAGATGGGGGGCCCATGGGTCTGCTCTGCCTTCCCTCGATGCCAAAACCCACAGCAGAGACTTCATCACTCTACATGCGAGGAGGCTGATCCCGAGCTCTCCTTCAGGCACTGCAGAAAGGAGCACACTTTCAAGGATGCCCAGAGAACAAAGGGAATCTGGGCTCCCAGAAAAAGGGGGTCACGGCCAGATGTTCTAGACCCTTTAACCAGGCAAGGGGTCCCATCTTGGAACTTGGCTCACTCAGGAGAGGAGCACTCCTTGGGGGTGGAGTAACTTTCTCCTGATACTCCGGAGTCAAGGAAGCCAGCGTTTGGACAACATCAAAGTAAGTGATGTCTGATGACTTCGGGAACCATCAGCCCCTGCTGAAACAACTAGGTAAAAGTTTGCTGGTGAAGAGCTATTCACCTCATCTCATATTATGATTTTCATGTGGTCTCCAAGGCTCTTTCCACAGAACTTGTATTATCAGTACATATAAAGAGGAAAATGGTCATTTAAGGTAAAGAAATCGGGCACACTGCCCCTTAATCAAGGCTGGCAAACTTAATGTCACCAATTATGGGACAAAAGGACACTGTGTGCCTTCTGATGGGATGCATTGAGAAAAACCACATCACTTTTGTGACATTTGTGCCAAAAATATATAACCTGAACCTAATTGTGAGGCAACATCGGACAATGCCAAATGGAGGGATTTTCTATAAACATAGTAGGAGCCTTTCCCCCTGAGAAACGTCAAGATCTTGAGAGTTAAGGGAACACTAAGGAACTGCTCCCAACGGATGAGGACTGAAGGCATGACATTCAAAAGCAATGGGGGATCTTGGATTTGATCTGAGACCAGCGAGGAATGGAGGTTTATAAAGGACAATATAGAGGGGGTCTGGATGCCATGGGGCAGACATCTCAATGTTAATTTTCTGATTTTGGAAATTGTATCTATTTATAAGGAGACAGTTCTTAGGAAATAAACACTAAAATATTTAGTGATAAAGGAATACTCATTCCTTTTCTGTCTTTCTCCTATTCCTCCTTTTCCTTCTCCTCCTCTCTTCCCTCTATTCCCCTCCCCTTTTCCCTCTCTCCTCCCTCCCCCCTTCTCCTCTCTCCATCGCTCACCCATCTCCCTTCCTCCTCCCTCCCTTCTTCACAGCCCACCAACCTCTGAAGCAAATGTAGTAAAATGCTTATCAGCGGGAAATCTGGGGGAAGGATATATATATGTATATATACACATAGATACATATATATGCATATAAATGTGTGTATTGTGTATATATATATGCATTATTCCTATAGGTTTTCTATAAATCTGAATTCATTTCAAAATAAAAAGTTAACACCTCAGCCCCCACCCAAAAAAGATCTGAGGAGAAAGCGGACCACCAAGGGAGGAGCCCTGAGTGCTTCCTACAGGTCAAAGGCCAGACCTGAAAGGGGTTTTAAGGACATGAAGCCTGACCCGTTTCTTTCTCCTCTAAAACCCTGAGATGCCACAGATGGGCAGCTACTTAGCTTTGTAGAATCCCCAGCCCAGGTCTTAGCCCTGTGCCCCTTGCCTTCCTACACTGAATCCCAACCTTGCCACTTCATGGCTGAGAGAACTTGGGCTCCTTACCCTTTCAAGCCTCCAGTTTTCTCACCTGGCAAGTGAAAGGCTAGGAAGACCGCGTGGGGAGAAAAATAGTATGCACAGGACTTAGCATGGGACTGGCTTGCTAAGCACTCTGTCAATGTCAACTGTTACTACTGGTTTTGTTGTTATTATTTGACTCACTGGCCTGGATTTACAAGGAAGGAAGTGGACCTAGGTTAGCTGTCAGAAGCTGCCAGCTTCCAGAGAAAGAAAACATAAGCGAAAGGTTTTTTTAAGTAAAGTAAAGATATAATCTCCTGTAACAGGAAGTCTGGTTGTGAGATAGCTCCCAGGAGCCGGGGTTCATCAAATGACTGGATGATGTCATCAGGATACAGATCTTTTCCCACTAGCTACTCTGCCAGTCTCTGCTCAGCCTTGGGATGGGTCCTCTCAGTATCTCAGGATCCCTTTCACATAATATGTAAATAAAACGCATCATATGTAAACAAGAAGACAGGAAAAGAAAGGGCCTCTTTTTGTCTCATTTTTTAAGTTTGAGAGAGAAATCCCTAGAGTCTCATGAGATATCCTCTCATATCGCTGTTCAGAATAAACAGATAAACTCTATTCACATGTAAAATCAACCTTATCAGAGGAGTATCAAACTAGTATGTATGTAAGTAAGAATTACACTTGATTGAAAGTAGTAGAAAATCTCATATAACTGTGACTACATTATATAGAAGTTAACTTTCACATTTGGAGTCTGGCTACTCTGCCCAGAACTCTCTGGCACCTCTAGCCTCAGGAACCCAGGCTTTTTCTCATCTTATGCTTCTCTGTGCATGTTTCAATTCCAGTTGCTTCATACCCCAAGATGGCTGCACCAGCATATTCCAAGATGGCTGCACCAGCTCCAGTCCTCTAGTCCTCATTCCAGCACAGAAGAAGGCAAAAAGGGAGCAGAAAAACAAAATCCCTTTCTATAAAGGATGCTTACTTCTAGAAACTGTACACATCACATCAACTTAATTCCATTGGGCAAAACTCAGTCACATGGCCTTATTTAGCTATAACAGAGTCTGAGAAACATCTTAGCTCTGCACTGCTATGGGCCAAGCTAAAAATTTAGCAGAGATGTCTACTACTATAGAAAAGGATGGGGTGGGGAAGCCTTGATGAATATTGGCCACCAACAATTTATGCCACACTATGACTCCAACACAGGACTAAGGAGGACCCAGCCCCCTTGAAGCTATGGGTGCCTCAAACCTGTACAAAATCAGGGTGCTGCTAACAGGGCAAGGTGGAGAATGGGGTTGGCTAGGAAACAGCAGGTTCCTGAGACTAGGAAATGCCTATCACTCCTTAGCAGGTTACCCATCAACAGAAACGAGCAAGCCCAGCTTTAAAAAGAGAGCAAGGATTCCTTTTGACCTTTTCAAGGTACCACAGCTTCCTCCTACCTTCTTCCTTTCCTTTCTCCTCTAGAATAAAATCTGCAAACCATGCTGTAGGCATTTGCCTTGCTCATGAGTCAGGCACATGGTTTTTGTGTTCAGTGAGTGCCTGAATCACTTGCAAGACTTGGAGCACAGAACATTCCATCTCCATCAGAGCTCCTTGGGGGAGGAGGTGATATTATCCTAAAAGTCATTTGTATTGTACTCATCCACCCTCCTTTGCCAAAATGATTCATTCTTAATCCTCACAATCATTCTTACAAGAATAGCACTGCATGTGTGTGGGAGGGGGATTCTTTACCTCTCTCAAAGCTTGACAACTGTGGATCTGTTTATATTATTTCTAGAATTCGGAATGAACTGAATCACTGGGATAATAGAAACTGAGATTCCACGATGACAGACATCTGGAGGAGAGGGACACTGACTCAGTCAACCAGATGCTTTACCTGTGTAGTATTTATGTGTGGTTTATCGTGGGTTTTTCATGAAGGATGTTCTGTCTGGCTGTTCCATCTTTAGAGAAGGCATTTATGATTTTTTTCCCTCTGTTCAGTGTTCAATTTCTCAAGTTTTGTTTACAGAAACCATATTTCCCTTGGGAAACCAATCCTCCTATGGATTCAGTCTATGCTGAGACTAACACCACCTTTGTCTTTAGGGAATACGTGTCACTCAGGCTGGTATCCTGAGCACAGTATCCCTTGTCCACTATGACTGGTTCATAGTTGGTAGGATGACCAAAATTATCCAATGTAGTTCATTACCAGGGTTTTCTCAGAACAGCAGCAAAGACAGAGGCTCTGTTTTCTGCTTGACTTGGGTTTGAGAGGATGCAAATCTAGAACTGCTGGCACCCTTGATACGAAGAGAAGATACATCAAAGTAGGGGGGCTTCCTAGGCTTCGTGACCTGTTGGCATCTAGTACAACAACCATTCCCCAGCCATTTGCCATGTTAGCAAAACCCTGATTTTGTACAGAGAAGTAGAGCCAAGAGGTGTAGGGAGCTCTAGCCCTCAAGGCATATGTTGAGACCCTGGGTCCACCATACTTGCAGAGATGCTATTGGGATATTCCATTATGTAAGTGAATGAACTATTTTTGGTGTACTTGGGTTTCTGTTACTTGTAACAAAAATAGCTAAGAATTAATACAGTCATCTCAGTCATTGACAACCTCCTAGATTTGACATCTTGACACAGTCTGCTCTTCCTCAAATTCTTTCTTTCTCTTAACTTGAGTATCCTGCGCTGAACTTAACCATGGGCATTATTCAAGGCTTGACTTTGGTTTTCTCATTTCATCTTTCTACAATCCCTTCTAAATGACCCATATCTTTTCATTATTTCAGATTTTACATCTAAACTGCTAGGCACTAAATAATACCGGCTACAATTTTTTAAAATTGTGAGTAGATACCCACCCAATAGGACAAATAAACGCCAAAAACAAAGAATGTCTTGATGTATGAAACTCAATGTTACAAACAAATGAAACTTATGACAAGATAATTTGACATGGATCTGATGAAATACAAATGCATCATAGCATTGTATGGTATTAAAAAATTTATCCTGACACTTGTCAAAAGGACAAGAAAAACTTTATTCAGGACTGTTGCCATAGGTATCAAGATTATTGCAGTAGGGGAGAAATAGGAGTGGGTGTGGATGGGAAATTATTAAGAGGAGACATCAACAGTAAGGTGATTTTTGCTGAACTGAATCAACATAATTCTTACTGAAGGCAGGCTGAGATGAGCAGATATCAAGGGTTTATCTCTGTAAACAGAGTTAATAAGTTTCTTGCTAAAACTGGACTTGGAAGCTCAAACACAGGGCTCACAGACAAGGTCTAGTCTAAAAGAGGGCTCAGAAGAGCCTAACTCAAGTTTGGCCAAGGACAAAACTTTTGTCAAGGGCACGCCAGATCACACATAAATGGGGAGTCTTCAGAAAGGTGAAAGAATATAGTGGGAATTACCTTTACCAAACCATTTCTCTTTATTCATTTCTCCTTTATTACACTGCTTGTATCTCTAGTTTCATTTTACCCTCTTGTTATTCTTCTACATTGCCACTCACACACTATACCAGGCCACTGGATAACCTGTTCCCCTGGTCTCCTTTCCATCCCTTGGATTCTTCCCCACCTGAGACCTGTGTGTGTGGCCTCTTTCTGCCTGGAACTCCATCTCAGACATTTCACTTCTAATCATCCTTTAGTCTCTCCTTATATGCAAACTGGGGGTAAGGGAAGGAGGGCTTCCCCGACATATCTGCCTAGTGTACATCTCACAATCACATCATTTGGGAGAATCATATAAACTCTCCATCATCCTACTCACCATAGCTGCAATTTGCATTATTTGTGGCGATATTTGAATAATATGTCTCTTCCATTACATTTTAGGTTCTAGAAGGGCAGAGAGTGTCTATTTCTGCTTACCCTTGAATTTCACTGTCTGGCAGAGTCTCTGGTCCACATTGGACACTTCATATTCAGTTAATATTTACAAAATTAAATAGAACTGGGAGGAGAAAGGAGCTGGACAGAAGGAGGTAAAATGGTCATTGCCCCAAACCAAGTGCCTGGAGCATCTCTGAATACCCCTGATTCAGAGAGTAGGGTTGAAGAAAGAACTAACCTAACTGAGTTTCCCAAGAAAGACTTCATGAGAGTTGGACCCCAGCAGAGCTGCCATAGGCCCCAGTGACCCCAGGGATGCAGACACAATGACAGCCTTGGCCAACCTCACTGGGGGACCTGGAGCTGGAATGGCATTTCAGAATCATCCAGCACTGGGCCAGGAAGGTCAGGCCCTTGGACTCCCATGTCCGTCAGTCACTGAATACGGGCTGGACCAGGAAGGAACACGACCGTGGCAGCACGGCACAGCCAGCGGCTGGGTAGTTGGTCCTTTACTGAACGAGATCTGGGAGGTGTATATCACAGTGGTCCCATGTAAGGCGACCCCTTCTGCCTTCAGGTTCTGAAACATGCCCACTCACTGCCTGGCCCTTTCATCGCGTAGAGGCAATGACACCTCTTTGGTTACCAGCTCAACCACCCCCACCTCCATCCTGTACCACACCTGCTGTGCCCCTCCCGCCCATATCTTTACAAAGAGGCCCTTGATTAAACTTTCCTCCAACTGCCACTTTGTGGGTGCTTTCTGCTTCCTGCTGCAGCCTCCTCCTCTGATGTGACCCTCGGAGTCCCTGAGCAGAGGGTGGGAAAGGTCATACAACCTATGTGGACAAGGGCCATCTTTATTCAGGACTACTGTGATAGATGTCAAGGCTGGTACAATAGGTGAGAGAGATCGGACTCAAGTCCACTCCAAATACAATGAGACAGCTAGGGATTTAGAGCCTAGGAGCAGAGGCAACAAAACTGTACACTCCCCAGCTTTCTTTGTGCCAGGAAACTTCCTAGTCCTGGAATGATGTCACCCTCTGTCTCAGCCAGTGAATGCCCACCCCTTCTTTAAGGTCCATCCAGATCCTGCCTCTGGGAACAACTCTGACCATCAATCCCACCTTCAGTCACTGACCTTACCTTCCTATGAATTCCCATAGAATTTACTGCCTAAAATTCTAGAAGAGACTTGTATCTTGCTTTGTATGATAACTTTATTATCTGACCCTTGCTCTTTTTCCTATTTCTTCATGGGTGTGCACATCACAGCCTGAGTTATTAATAGGATGCAACACAAGAGTGTATCTGTGTATTTATCCTTTGCTGTTCCTAACACAGAGACTTGCACATCTGTTTGTTTTGACAAACAGACGAATGAATGAGTATAAAATTTGGAAGCTAAAACATCTCTCTGGATAACTGTCTGATTTCTCTATCCCTCAACCTTTTGGCTCTTTTGAGCTTAGTTCTACTCAGAAGTCAGAAACAAATTAGCATTCATCATCAATATATACCATGCTCTATCTGTGAATCTGTCCCCTGTGTAGGAAGTGATACATGGTACCTCTCTCTTGCATTCTAACTCAGAGAGCCTGTAACATGAGCTGGAAATATGAGGCAATTAACCATGTAATTCAGACAAAATCGCCTGGAAATGTACTTCGTGAGTAGGTACACAGCCCAGTAATGGAAGACTTGAAAAATTCATTCATGATAGATTCGGAACCATTTATTAGCGGAAGCGTGGGATGTGCCGGGAACATTTCTAATCTGTTAAAGTCAGAATCTTAGAGGGAAGCAGGCTTGATGACACAGTCTCCTGTGCTGCTACCACTAGAGGCAGAATCTGGAGCTGAGATGAGAGGACTCTGGCTTGCGCAGGGTCTCGTTTTGTATTTTCTGCTGGTTAGGGTTCAGGGGTGGTCAGTGACAGAGACTGAGTCAAAATCAAGCCAAATTAAAGAACTGACCAGAAGCTACATTATAGCCCTCAGAATTGAAGGAAGAGCCAAAAACGGGGCTGTGGGAAAAACTAGAACCAAGGAAGCCCTAACACGTGGGCATTTTCACGTGGACATTCCAATGGGAACTACTGTGTTCCATCCTCCCCCAGCAGGATGAGACAGTTCCGGCCATTTTCTCCATGTCGCTTGCCCACTGCATGGGCCTGACAATAGGCTTCTAATATATACAGATTTACACTTGATTTTGATGGACCTTACCAGTATTCATTCATTCATTTAACAAGTATTTCTTGAAAATCTTGCAAATAGGTGCTATGGAAGACTCAAGAGTAAACTCATTATGGGGTCTACCCTCTAAGGGGGATACAGGGAGATATGTGTTCAAATACTTGTGAGATAGGACAAAAATCTATGCATCAGTTAGGATCTCTTCAGGACAAGGCACAGAAATTCATTCCAAATAATCTTTGAGAAGGAGGAGAGATACTGATCCATAGAAAGGAAAGTGCAGGAACAGGGCTAGCAAGATATGGCTGTATGCAAGGGTCACGGTGGGGTCAGAACGTGGTCCCTTTCCGCATCTGCCCTGCTTGACCTGTGCTGGCTCGGTTCTCAGGGAAGCTTACTGCCGCAGATCCTGTGAGTGCGGTCTGCACTGGGTGTTCCTGTGTGCATGTCGCTGGCACACAGAGGCAGCTCCTGTGATGCTCAGCCCTGGGGCCTTTTCCAGCCACAGGAACAGGTTCAGGCTGTAGCAGGCGGGCAATGCCAGGGAGCCAACAGCCCTGGGAGCAGGCATCAGCCAATGAAGGTCAGATAGTGGATTGAGAATCAATGAGTTCTCTGGGTGGGACAACTCCAGAATATACTTTTCTTCAGATGCTTCCAACAGGGCTGAGCCTCAGGTGCTCTCTACTTTGGCTCATAACCTGCTCACAAATGTTCTCTACTTTGGCTTCCTTCACTTCCTGTCTCACTTCTTTACACTCCTACCTGTGCCTTCTAGGATCACCTCTAAAATAAACCTCTTGCACACAAACCTTTGCTTCAGGGCTTTTCTCTTGGAGTCCCCACCTAAGATACCCCGGCTATCTGGAGCTATATGGTGGCAACAGCTGGAGGCTTGCATCCTCCAGAGTCTGACTCAGTGGAGAGAGAACTTCCAAACATTTTCATCTAGGTGACTTCCCTGGTGGTCTAGTGGCTAAGGCTCTATGCCCCCAATCCAAGGGGCCCAGATTCCACCCTTGGTCACGGAGCAAGATCCCACATGCCAGAACTAAGAGTTTGTACACCACAATTAAAGATTCCACGTGCCACAACTAAAAAAAAAATTCCTCAAGCCGCAACTAAAGAAAAGATCCCGGAGCCCCGGCGAGAACCTCACCCGCCCGAGCAGGAGAAGCAGCCTCCGCAGCACAGCAGCAGCTCCAATGGCGTTAAAATAGAGAATGATGAATCAGTCAAAGAAGAGAAATCTGAATTAAAAGAAAAATCTACAGGGAATAAGAAGGCCAATAGATTCCATCCTTATTCAAAAGATAAGAATTCAGGCACTGGAGAAAAGAAGGGTCCAAATCGTAACAGAGTTTTTATTAGCAACATCCCATATGACATGAAATGGCAAGCTATTAAAGATCTAATGAGAGAAAAAGTTGGTGAGGTTACATACGTGGAGCTCTTTAAGGATGCGGAAGGAAAATCAAGGGGTTGTGGTGTGGTTGAATTCAAAGATGAAGAATTTGTCAAGAAAGCACTAGAGACAATGAACAAATATGACCTTAGTGGAAGACCTTTGAATATTAAAGAGGATCCTGATGGAGAAAATGCTCGTAGGGCATTGCAACGAACAGGAGGATCATTTCCAGGAGGACATGTACCCGATATGGGATCGGGATTGATGAATTTACCACCTTCCATTCTCAATAATCCAAACATTCCTCCTGAGGTTATCAGTAATTTGCAGGCTGGTAGACTTGGTTCCACAATTTTTGTTGCTAATCTTGACTTCAAAGTTGGTTGGAAGAAGCTAAAGGAAGTGTTCAGCATAGCTGGAACTGTAAAGCGGGCAGATATTAAAGAAGACAAAGATGGCAAGAGCAGAGGAATGGGCACAGTCACTTTTGAACAAGCAATTGAAGCAGTTCAAGCTATTTCTATGTTCAATGGGCAGTTTTTGTTTGATAGACCTATGCATGTGAAAATGGATGACAAGTCTGTCCCTCATGAAGACTACCGTTCACATGACAGTAAAACACCACAGTTACCACGTGGTCTTGGAGGCATTGGAATGGGACTTGGTCCAGGTGGACAACCTATTAGTGCCAGCCAGTTGAACATAGGTGGTGTAATGGGAAATTTAGGTCCAAGTGGTATGGGAATGGATGGTCCAGGTTTTGGAGGAATGAATAGAATTGGAGGAGGAATTGGGTTTGGTGGCCTGGAAGCAATGAATAGCATGGGAGGATTTGGAGGAGTTGGTCGAATGGGAGCTGCCTTTTGACTTGACTTGGCAGAAACTAAAAGAGAAATTCAGTCAGTGTGGTCATGTAATGTTTGCAGAAATAAAAATGGAGAATGGAAAGTCAAAAGGCTGTGGAACGGTCAGATTTGACTCCCCAGAATCAGCTGAAAAAGCCTGCAGAATAATGAATGGCATAAAAATCAGTGGCAGAGAAATTGACGTTCGCTTGGATCGTAATGCATAATTTGAAACCACGGTTGGAACATTCTTATATCTGTTTTGCTGAATCTCCTAGTAAACGTCATTTTTTAAGTAATACTGTCTGCTTACAAAAAGTTGTAAAAATGAACTTCTAAAACTTCCCACCAGTTTTTAACAGTATAGTGTTAAATATACTGTGATTTTTTGTTAATCTCAAGTTTGGGTTTTTAAGACAGCAAGTCTGGTCATTCAGTTTAAATGAATGGTTATACTAGTTTTAATGAAGTAAGCCATTTTTTTGTTATTTTCAGTTCTACATAGTGGGATTTGTTTGTTAAAAGTGTCCCCAGTTTTTATCAACTTATTGTAAGGTAAAGCATAGATGGTTTTTTCCAAAACTTCTGTTTAATATATGTAATTGTCCTTGAAAAGAAAGGGCTCAGACAAATTAGGATATGATTTTGGTTGACTTTAAATTACTTTTGTTGATTAAAAAATTACTGTAAGGAAGTTTTAGATCCTGAAGTTCAGAATATTTTTTATTTGAGTTAAATGAAGAAATGGAGTTTTTCTTCAAAAAAAAAAAAAAAAAAAAGAAAAGATCCCACAAGCTGCAACCAAGATCTGGTGCAGCTAAATAAATAAAGAGGTAAATAAAACATATATTTAAAAAAATTCCATTTAAAATCCTGAGCCCAACTCTCATGGTGCAGGATTGGTCACATTTTCATCCCTGGTTTGAAACATACCCATCGACCAGCTCTGGGCACCTACACCATAAAACCGAGAAGCTACGGCTAATTTCATTCAATCTCATGGTCTGGAGGAGGAGGAGGGATGGATTCTGAATGAATAATCATGATGCTGCTATAGAGACAATGTTGATGGGATCATCAGCAGGTCAGATCACTAAGAATCCACAGCATGTGGGGCGCTAAACAAGGACAAAGTTCAGAGAAGTTTGACACAAGTTCTAACTTGGTGGGGAGGGTCACGTGAGATTAAGGCTGAAGTGAAAGTTGCTCAGTTGTGTGATTCTTTGTGACCCCATGGACTATACAGTCCATGGAATTCTCCATGCCAGAGTACTGGAGTAGGCAGCCTTTCCCTTCTCCAGGGATTTTCCCAACCCAGGGATTGAACATAGGTATCCCGCATTACAGGCAGATTCTTTACCAGCTGAGCCACAGGGACGCACATTAAGGCTGAAGGAACCTGAAACATCACCTTCTGAGTTTCCCAAACTGGCACCATCTCCTTGATAATTTTCATCCTTGATAATTGTCTTCTTCATAATAACCCTGTGTTTTGTATTTTGAAATACCACGTCCTCCAAACAAAACAGCATGCATTCATATAATTAATTCATCCTTACATTTTAAAAAGTAATAAATGGCATTATTGAGTTCATGTTCTTAATTACAAGAAAACATAGCACTTGCAATTTTTCTTGGAAATATTTTAAAAAGTTTCCACTCCTTTCTGTCCTTTTCAGTCCTTAGGAGCTGGGGAATCCCTTCATTTGATGTCTGAGGTCTACTGCATTTATGATATTCCAAAAGGAGACTGGATAACAAATTGGACCATTTCATTTACATTAAGTAGTTTTCATAGCTTGGTGAATTATACTTCAGGTCACATTTTGCAAGAAAATCCCCATGCTTCATTATCACAGACTTTGTATTAGAAGGAATCTGGGAGATTATGTAATTCAACTTCTAGCTAAAAAACTTGACATTAAGTGATGAACCTAGGTTCCCACATTCATTTATAAGCCCAGAATATTATGCATCTTTATGTGCAAGGCTGTGTTCCAGGATCTTGAGAAAACACAGTGAAATAATGGAGAAGGTTTCTAACAAAGTAGGGGAGGCAGATCCCTCCCCCAAAATTTATTGGTTGTTGGTATAACACAGAAATAACTTGGAAGCTGTCATTTTCATCAACACAATAAGACAAAGTCTAAACAAAACAAAAGTAAGCAAGACTAAGATCCATAGAAGAATTGAGATCAGGGGGCAAACTGCTGCCTGGAAAACTGGAGAGACAGACAGGTGGATACAGAGCACCACAGTTTCCTGACAGCAGAAATCCCAGGACAGGAACCAGTACAGGCAGCGATAACTTATTCTGTAATTGATGAATTGTTGGGGCTCAGCATGGACTAGCTTGAGAATTAGAAATTCCAATGGACTCCTCACACTTGTGTGAGCTTTACCTCCAGGAGCCCCACCAGCTCCTCAGGGTGAAAGTACAAGAAAAATCTCCTCATTCTTCTGGCAATAGAAAGGGAAAGGAACCATTTCGGAAAAGACTGTACTTAGCACTATGGAGGAGATAAAATAAATGCCGAAGGAGTGGTGAATGAAGAACCAGATAAAGGGAGTGGCAGGCACAAAGGCTGTGGGTGAGAACTCAGCCTGTCCTAGGAACTGAGAGGAGACCAATGGCTGGAACTAGCCCAGGGAGGGATGACTGAGCTGATGTGGTTGTAGGAAGGCAGGGTCAGATCCCTCAGGGACATAGAACGACATTTGTTCCTCATTCTCCTAATAAGTTGAATCCCTTTTATACAAGTTTGATAGCAGACGAGCTGGGACATGAGTTCAGGCCTCTCTGCTTTCCATCTAGTGTCCTACTGCCCCAACACATAAATGATTAATCCTAGAACATATGGTCCAAAACAAATCTATTTAGGAGCAGGCAAGCTTTTCAGAAGCTTCAAAATAAGGCGTCTCCTACAGGGGGAGAGAAGTAGTGAAACAACCTTGTACAGTGTGTAGCCTGGGTAGAGACTAACTATATGCAGACCTCATTCTACTGCAATTTGCAGAGAGCACATTTTTTAAAAGTTGAAGGTCTGTGGCAACCTTGCATCAATCAAGTCTATCAGAGCCATCTCTCCAACAGTGTTTAATCACTTTGTGTCTCTATGCAACATTTTGATTATTCTCACAGTATTTCAAACTTTTCATTATTATTGTACTTGTTATGGTGAGCTGTGATCTTTGTGACTATGGCAAAAAGATGACAACTCACTGAAGGCTCAGATGGTGGTTAGTATTTTTCTTTTTAGCACTAAAGTATTTTAAATTAAGATATGGACATTCTTTTTAGACATAATGCTATTGCACACTTAATATAAAGTACGGTAGGAACATAACTTTTATATGCATTCAGAAAAAAAAACTCATGCAATTTACTTTATTGTGATATTCACTTTATTGAGGTGATCTGGAAACAAACCCAAAATATCACTGAGCTCTGCCTGTATATTCAAATTCTGGGTCTGCCACTGATCAGTGTTGTGGTCAGGGACAAGTTACTCTACTTTTCTGGGTCCCTGTTTCCTCTCCTAAGAAAAGGAGATAATAAAGTACCTCTAGATAGGGTTGTGGAGACCATTGCATTAAATGAGATAAAGATTGATTTTTGCCCAAGTCTGTTTATTTCCTAGTTTTCTATCTCTGGAAATGGTACTACCTCCCATCTAGGTTAGTGGCTCAAGACAAAAACTCTTAGAGTTACCCCTGATTTTTCTCCTTTCCTTGGATGCCAGATCCATCAATAAGCCTAGATGACTCTATTTCTGAAATACATCCTAAACATGTGCACTTAGGTTTCTTTCAATTGCCAGTACCTCAGACCAAGACAACATCTTATCTTCCCCAGTCTTCTGAAATGGCACCCTCCCAAGACTCCCCGCTTTCCTCTTTCTTCCTACAATCCATTCTTCACAAAACAGTCATTTATCATTGCTCAACGTAATTTGATTATGTGTAACTCCTCAGAGTAAACTCATCCAGTAGCTTCTCAGGACACTTAGAATAACACCCCCAGTCCATGGCTCTCTGATCTTGCCCCAATCTATTTCGCAGTCCCACTCCCATCTCTACCATGCTCAGGGAGATGGAGAGGAGCAAGGTACTCTATTCTCAGCCTTTCTGTAATAGCCCAGCCATGGATTGAAATGGCAATGTGAACTCGCCCATATTGGACTAGGGGCTTGGGTATTAGCTTTGCCCAGTGGCATGGGTCACATACATTCAGCATAAACAAAACCAGGATCTGACTGTGGCTCAGATCATGAACTCAGATCATGGATATGGATATGATATGATATGATAAATGATATGGACCTTCTTAAGCAGAGGAGATTAAGAAGAGGTGGCAAGAAAACACAGAAGAACTAAAAAAAAAAAAAAAGGTCTTAATGACCCAGATAATCACGATGGTGTGGTCACTCACCTAAAGCCAGACATCCTGGAATGTGAAGTTAAGTGGGTCTTAGGAATCATCACTATGAACAAAGCTAGTTGAGGTGATAGAATTCCAGTCAAGCTATTTCAAATCCTAAAAGATGATGCTGTGAAAGTGCTGCACTCAATATGCCAGCAAATTTGGAAAACTCAGCAGTGGCTACAGGACTGGGAAAGGTCAGTCTTCATTCCAGTCCCAAAGGATGGCAATGCCAAAGAATGCTCAAACTACTGCACAATTGCACTCGTCTCACACGCTAGCAATGTAATGCTCAAAATTCTCCAAGCAAGGCTTCAGCAATACGTGAACCAAGAACTTCCAGATGTTTAAGCTGGATTTAGAAAAGGCAGAGGAACCAGAGATCAAATTGCCAACATCCATCGGATCATTGAGAAAACAAAAGAGTTCCAGAAAAACATCTACTTCTGCTTTATTGACTATGCCAAAGCCTTTGACTGTATGGATCACAACAAACTGGAAAATTCTGAAAGAGATGGGAATACCAGACCACCTTACCTGCCTCCTGAGAAATCTGTATGCAGATCAGGAAGCAACAGTTAGAACCGAACACGGAACAATGGACTGGTTCCAAATTGGCAAAGGAGTACATCAAGGCTGTATATTGTCACCCTGTTTATTTAACTTACATACAGAGTACATTATGCGAAATGCCAGGCTGGATGAAACACAGGTTGGAATTAAGATTGCTGGGAGAAATATCAATAACCTCAGATATGCAGATGACACCACACTTATGGCAGAAAGCAAAGAGGAACTAAAGAGCCTCGTGATGAAAGTGAAAGAGGAGAATGAAAAAACTGACTTAAAATTCAATATTCAAAAAACTAAGATCATGGCATCTGGTCCCATCACCTCATGGCAAATAGATGGGGCAACAATGGAAACAGTTACAGACTTTATTTTCTTGGGCTCCAAAATCACTGCAGGTTGGTGACTGCAGCCATGAAATTAAGAGACGCTTGCTCCTTGGAAGAAAAGCTATGACCAACCTAGATAGCATATTAAAAAGTGGACATTACTTTGCCTACAAAGGTCCATCTAGTCAAAGCTATGGTTTTTCCAGTAGTCATGTATGGGTGTGAGAGTTGGACCATGAAGAATGCTGAGTGCCGAACAACTGATGCTTTCAAACTGTGGTGTTGGAGAAGACTCTTGAGAGTCGCTTGGACTGCAAAGAGATCCAACCAGCCAATCCTAAAGGAAATTAGTCCTGAATAATCATTGGAAGTACTAATGGTGAAGCTGAAGCTCCAATACTTTTCCACCTGATGGGAAGAACTGACTCATTGGAAAAGACCCTGATGCTGAGAAAGATTGAAGGCAGGAGGAGAAGGGCACGACAGAGGATGAGATGGTTGGATGGTGTCACCAACTCGATGGACATGAGTTTGAGCAAGCTCTGGGTTTTGGCGATGGACAGGGAGTGACTGAATTGAACTGAGTGGCATGGGAGTGGTTACGATGTGGACAGGGCCCTGAAATATATTTTTTAAATAATTTTATTTATCTTGGCTGTGCTGGGTCTTCATTGTTGCACAAGCTTTTGTCTAGCTGTGGCAAGCAGGGGCTACTTTTTAGTTTCACTGGGCAGGCTTCTCATTGTAGTGGTTTCTCTAGTTGCAGAGCATAGGCTCTAGGCACATGACCTTCAGTAGTTGCAGCTCCTGGGCCCTAGAGCACAGACTCAGTAGTCATGGCACTCAGACTTAGTTGCTGCACGGCACGTGGGATCTTCCAGAACTAGGGATCAAACCCATGTCCTCTGCTTGGCAGGCTGACTCTTTGCCAGTGAACCACCAGGGAAGCCCAGACCCCTGAAATCCTGTGTACAGTCCGGTGTAGCCTTTTATGCTTCTGTGATCTGCCAGGAAAAGAATGTGCCCCAGGTAACTGCCTGTCCAAAAAATGTGCAGCACATCTGAGTCCAGCCTATAGTCTGGAACCATGCCTGAGTTAGCAGTGGTTTTGTTGCCACAGCTCTGGAAGACAACAAAAATTAGTGCCTGCTGCTATAAGCCACCAAGTTTAATGTCTGCATTGTAGCATTACTGCAGCCAGAGTTCATTAATATACCCAGGCCCTCACTTTTCTTTCCATTACCTGCAATTTTCTTGACTGTTCCCTCTGTGTGAAGCTATTCTCCTCATTGGGAACAGAGTTTCTCAATTTGGCAGTACTGACATTTGGAGTTGGATATTTGCTCTGGGGGCTGGCCTGTGCATTATAGGATGTTGAGCACTATCCCCGACCTCTCCCCACCAGAGGCCAGTAGCTACTCCTCCTGGTCCCCAGTTGTGACAGCCAAGAATGTCTCCAGACATTGCCCAATGTCCCTCAGGAACAGAATCACCCGTGGTTGAAAACCAGTATTCTGGAACATATGCCCCATCTTCCTAAACAGATCTCCTTCCAACCATTTAGATTCCCCCTCTAATATCCACAATTGATAATCCATCCTCTTAACTCATTTCTTTCTGTACCTGTTTTCCTGCCTCTCCCTCTTGCCACCCCATAGAACGTGGCACATGACAGGCATCAAATAAGCCTATTCTAACAAATGAAAGGCTGGAAAACACCCTGTCGACTGTTTTGACTGTAAAGCATTATGCAAATTAATTATCAGAATAATAAAAGATAGGAAAGTCATCAGAAGCAGACCCACACACAGTTTAGCAGCTGTGAAGTTTCTGATACTATAATTTTCCCTTCTGCCACTGCTGCCCTGTGAGTTTCAGACAGAACTCTGGAGCCTGAGCTGGGTTTGATTGACTAAGACAGAAAGAGCCCTCACTGGTCTTAGGATATCTTTAGAATGGATTTAAACACCAAAATAGTTCCGTGGGTATGATTTAATTTGTTTCCCCCAAACAGCTGTGCCCCCTACTGATAACTCTAGCTCTGTTGCACATGTAACCTTCAAACAGCCACAAGTTAATAGATGGGGGGAGGCATGTCAAAGCAGGTGAAGAGTGGTGCCAACCTGTTTCTTAATAACTAATTGTGCACAAAATTTATCATCACCCTCACACATCCTCTTTCTTAATAACAGTTGACAATGCCAGTTTTCCCAGTGGTGTCAGCCCATCGCTGAGTTGTTGTTTGTTTGTTAGTCTTTTCAAATAAAGACATCATTTAAACACAGAAGCAGCAACATCAAAGGGTACAAAAGGGGTTTCGGTGGTTTAACAGGCAAAGACCAGGCGAAGGCAGGTGGGCTGGTGCCCGGTGCCCAGATCAAACTTTGATCTGCAAGCTGGTGAGATAAGAAACAGCCCTCGCTGTCCGGGGGGATGACAGTGAATAGGATTTGGGCACTGGGGAAAGGAGGTAGAGACAAAGATGAATGGCTGACAAGGTCTTCCTGGAGCCCAGAAATGACTGATCTGTTTTAACTCAATCTCATAAGACCAGATACCACACGGTAGACTCTCGGAGCTTTACAACTCCCCTTGGAAGTTTTTACAAACGCCTGATTTAAATTCCTTGTTTCCAGTTTGAGTTTACTTCATCTCAATCTTTCTTTTCGGAAGCTGTGGAAAGTTGCTCCCCCTGATGATCCAAGTCCCACTGACACTGAAAAGCCATCAACAGCTCTACCTTGACCCTTCCCCTGCAGAGGGGTTCGCAGCTTCTGCTTAGACCCTCCTCTTCAGGGACTACCCTCTCCGTTTCTCTGCTTACCAGGAGCCATTGAGTTATCCTTCTCAAGAACATCTGGCTCCAGCTCAGCCAATCGAATCCTGTCCCTTTAGAACCAAGACATACAGAAGGCAGCTGAGTCACATTACAAGAAAGTGCTAAAGCAGGAATCATAAATGGGACAGATTCAGCTGGCAGATGTTTATTTTGGCCCGCATAGTTTCTTTTCTTTTTTTAATTTACCAACCCCCCTGACCCACCAGATTTTTACTTCTCTTAGGAAGTGGACGATCTGGCTATTCCGGGCCTCTGTTGCTAGAAGGCGTGCCATCAGCTGGAGCTGAGTAGTGCCCTCTTTAGACAGGGCTCCTGCTCTCCACTTGTCCACTTCCCTGCCCTGCCATGATTATGACTGTCCTCGTTTATGCTACCTCCTAGGGCTCGGAAGCATTATAGTTTGAGGTTTCTGCTCTAGAAGGAAAAATCCCAAACACCAGTTGGAGCAGTCCTGGCTCCACTCTGCTGCAGCCATCATCATATTGATGGAGTCTATGAGATAGCCTCTAACTGTGACGGGCTGAATTATGCCCCCTCAAATTCACACATTGAAGTCCTAACCCCTAATACCTCAGAATGTGACTGTACTCAGAGATAGGGCCTTTAAAGAGGTCCTTAAGGTTAAATAAGGCCATGAGAGTGTGTCCTAATCCAACATGACTGTATCCTTAAAGGAAGAATGAGACACCAGGAATGGACCTGCGCAGAGGAAAGGCCATGTGAGGACACAGCAAGGACACACCCTCTGGTGGCCGTCTACTTGAAAGGAGAGAGTCCTCAGAGGAAACCAACCCTGGTGACACCTTGATCTTGGATGGACCTAAAAGCCTCCAGAACTATGAGACAGTAAATTTCTACTGATGAAGCCACCCAGCCTGGGGTACTTTGTTATACCATCCAAAATAAACTGAGACAATATCTCATCAGTGACCGCCACCCCAAAGAAACTCTTTCTGTTACTTGAAAATAAAGAGTCCCAATGAATAACTATGCTCTCTCTACTCTTCTTCATTTTACCCAGGCCCCTGTCTTGAACTTGTCATTGTGTTTTATGCGAAGCTCCACATGTGAAAGCTTATAAACTAAGGTAAATGAGTCAGTCTTGGTGAAAATAGACATGGAAAGTCAGAAATGGAGGCAAATATTCATGCCCTCTTCAGGAACAGGATGACACATCTGAACACTGTTCTTGTTGTTCAGTTGCTAACTTGTAGCTGACTCTTTGTGGCGCTATATGGCCTGCAGCATGCCAGGCTTCCCTGTCACTGACTCTCTTCCAGAGTTTGCTCAGATTCATGTCCACTGAGTTGGTGATGCTATCTAACCATCTCATCTTTTGCCGTTCGCTTCTCCTTTTGCCTTCAACCTTTCCCAGCATCAGAGTCTTTTCCAATGAGTCGGCTTTTTGTATCAGGTGGCTAAAGTAGTGGAGCTTCAGTTTCAGCATCAGTCCTTCCAAAGAATATTCAGGGTTGATTTCCTTTAGGAATGACTGGTTTGATCTCTTTGCAGTCCAAGTGACTCTCAAGAGTCTTCTCCAGCACCACAAGTCAAAAGCGTCAATTCTTTGGCACTCAACCTTCTTTATGGTCAAACTCTCACAACTGTACACAACCACTGGAAAAGCCATAGCTTTGACTATACCAACCACTGTCAGCAAAGTGATATCCCTGCTTTTTACTACACTGTCTAGGTTTGTCATAGCTTTCCTTCCAAGGAGCCAGTGTCTTCTAAATTCCTGGCTGAAATCACTGTCCATAGTGATTTTGGAGCCTAAGAAAATAAAGTCTGTCACTTCTACTTTTTCCCCTTCTACTTGCCATGAAGTGATAGGACTAGATGCCATGATCTTAGTTTTTTGAATACTGAGTTTTAAGTCAGCTTTTTTCACTCTCCTCTTTCACCCTCACCAAGAGGCTCTTTACTTCCTCTTCAATTTCTATCATCAGAATGGTTATCATCTGCATATCTGAGGTTGTTGATATTTCTCCCAACAGCTATGATTCCAGCTTGTGATTCATCCAGCCCATCATTTCACATGATGTACTCTGCATAAAAGCTAAATAAGCAGGGTGACAATATACAGCCTTGTCGTACTTCTTTCCCAATTTGTAACCAATCCATTGTTCCATGTAAAGTTCTAATCGTTGCTTCTTGACTTGCATACAGATTTCTCAGGAGGCAGGTCAGGTGCTCTGGTATCTCTTGAAGAATTTTCCACAGTTTGTTGTGGTCCACACAGTCAAAGGCTTTAGCATAGCCAATGAAGCAGAAATAGATGTTTTCCTGGAATTCCTTTGCTTTCTGTATGATCCAATGAACATTGGCAATTTAATCTCTGGCTCCTGTGCCTTTTCTAAACGTAGCTTGTACATCTGCAAGTTCTTGGTTCAAGTCCTGCTAGAGCTTAGCTTGAAGGATTCTGAGCATTACCTTGCTAGCACATGAACAGAGCACAATTGTACGGTAGTTTGAATATTCTTTGGCATTGGAATGAAGACTGACCTTTTCCAGGCCTGTGGCCAATGCCGAGTTTTCCAAATTTGCTGGCATATTGAGTGCAGCGCTTTAACAGCATCCTCTTTTAGGATTTGAAATGGTTCAGCTGGAATTTCATCACCTCCACAACCTTTGTTCATGGTAATTCTTCCCAATGCCACTTGACTTCACACTCCAGGAGGTCTGGTTCTAGGTGAGTGACCACACCATTGTGGTTATCTGAGCCATTAAGACCTTTTTTTTTTTTAAAGTTCTTCTGTGTATTCTTGCCACCTCTTCTTAATCTCCTCTGCTTCTGTTAGGTCCTTACCATTTCTGTCCTTTACTGTGCCCATCCTTTCATGAAATATTCCCTTGATATCTCCACTTTTCTTGAAGAGATCTCTAGTCTTTCCCATTCTATTGCTTTCTTCTACTTCTTTGCATTGTTCATTGAAGAAGGCCTTCTTATCTCTCCTTGCTATTCTCTGGAACTCTGCATTCAGTTGGGTATATCTTTTCCTTTCTCCCTTGCCTTTCACTTCTCTTCTTCCCTCAGCTATTTGTAAAGCTCCTCAGACAATCACTTTACCTTCTTGCGTTTCTTTTTCTTTGGGATGGTTTTGGTCACCACCTGCTATACTATGCTAGAAACCTCTGTCCATAGTTCTTCTTTCACTCTGTCTACCAGATCTAATCTCTTGAACCTATGTGCCACCTCCACTGTGTAACAATTAGGAATTTGACTTAGGTCGTACCTGAATGGTCTAGTGGTTTTCCCTACTTCCTTTAGTTTAAGCCTGAATTCTGCAATAAGGAGGTCATAATCTGAGCCAGAGTCAGCTCCAAGTTTTATTTTTGCTGACTGTATAGTATTTCTCCATCTTTGGCTTCAACAAATACAATCAATCTGATTTCAGTATTGACCATCTGGTGAAGTCCAGGCCTAGAGTCATCTCTTGTGTTGTTGGAAGATGGTGTTTGCACTGACCAGTGAGTCTTCTTGACAAAACTCTGTTAGTTTTGCCCTGCTTCATTTTGTACTCCAAGGTCAAACTTGCCTGTTGCTTCAGGTATCTCTTGACTCCCTACTTATGCATTCTAATCCCCTATGATGAAAAGGACATCTCTTTTGGTGTTAGTTCCAGAAGGCCTTCTAGGTCTTCATAGAAATGGTTAACTTTAGCTTCTTCAGCATTAGTGGTTTTGGTATAGGCTTGGATTACTGTGATGTTGAATGGTTTGCCTTGGAAATGAACCAAGATTGTTTTGTTGTTTTTGAGATTGCATTCAAGTACCACATTTCAGACTCTTTTGTTGACCATGAGGGATACTCCATTTCTTCTAAGGGACTCTTGCCCACAGTAGTAGATATAAATGTCATCTGAATTAAATTCACCCTTTCCCTTTCATTTGAGTTCACTGGTTCCTAAGATATGTATGTTCACTCTTAATATCTCCTGCTTGACCATGTCCAGTTTACCTTAATTCATGGACCTAATATGCTAGGTTCCTATGCAATATTGTTCTTTACAACATTCTTCTTTCACCACCAGACACATCCACAACTGGACAGAGGTTTCCGTTTTGGTCCAGCCACTTTTCTGGATCTATTTGTAACTGCCCTCCACTCATCCTCAGTAGCATATCAGACACCTTCCAACCTGGGGGGACTGTCTTCCAGGGTCATATCTTTTTGCCTTTTCACACTGTTCATGTGGTTCTTGGGGCAAGAATACTGGAGTGACTTGCTATTCTCTCCTCCAGTGGACCACATTTTGTCAGAACTCTCCACTGTGACCCATCTGTCTTGTGTGGCCCTGTATGGCATGGTTCATAGTTTCATTGTTACACAAGCCCCTTTGCCATGGCAGGGCTGTGATCCATGAAGGGGACCTGAATATTATGCTTGGACAAATACTAATATCCACCTCTTTGGAAAATATGAGTATCTTTCTCTTATATGTGAAAGAGCTCAGAAAGGGATCTAGATCTTGCTTTCTCAACGAAGACTATCTCGAGTCAAGGAGGGGAAAATTGAGTCTTGGGTGTAAAAAAACCAAACTTTCCTCTTTCTGTGTGTAAGTTACAGATATACATATGGCACACAAACAGACACACATTTGTGGTTTTAAAATTTCATGAGAGGTTGACCAGGAAAAAATGTCTAATCTAAAAAGGCTTTTTGGAGGGGATGGTAAAAATGGTGAGAAACCATAATCTGTATATTTGGTTCAGTATTAACACTCCTTTCTTGGAGGGCACTGTGCTGTAAGGACCATTTGCTTTCAGGGTCTTTACATAGTGACGCTAATGTGGGCAAATTTTAGGGATTTCCAAGTAGAAGAGAGATTTCTCAACTCATTGTGTAATTCAAACATAGACAAAACTATTCAGTTTTGCTGACTGAAGTACAAGGTTAGAAACAAGGAACTGCAAAGGGCACATCAGACACAGTTGAATGCCTGCCTGAGAGTGTCACCTACGCTCTTTTTCTTGCTGGCAAAGTTACCTCCCAAAATGGAGGTTGCAATCTGGTAACTTGCTTTCCTAGCCTCCTTTGCACCTAGAGCATATGCATGTGTGATCCAGTCCTAGGGATGGGGAATGGGGTTCCAACAAATAAAAAGAATCTTAAGACAAAACCCCGTCTCTCCTTCAGCTGTATATAGTCTTACCCTGTGTGTTACTTGACACTGTAGCAGCTATTTTGCGCCCATAAGGCCATGAGGCTAAGGAACTAAGGAGCTAAGGATAGTGAAAAGGAAGGAGCCAGAGATCGAGTCATGGATGACATTGATCACCATGGATGGAAATGACAACAGAAAAGAGCAATCAATAAAATTGACTATGTTTTATATTAGAAACAAAGCTAGATTTAGGAACAAGGGCTCAAGTACTATGGAAAAAGAACTAAGTAGAAGTCCTGCATCTTAGTTCTGTTTCCAGTACCAGCTGGATGAATGACTTTGGACAAGCTTCCTTAAATGTGGGGGGAAATGCTTATCCTGCTTTTTTAAGAGGATTTGTAGACCTCACTATGCTGAAACTACATTTCCCAGACTCCTCTTCCCTGTGTATAAAAATTTTTTTTCATGAAGCTTGAGAGGCAGAAGTGAAGCAGTAGCCTTTAAGTGCTGAAGGTCATTATGCTTGATGCAGTGAGGAACATATGGGAAGTAAGTACCAGTTGTTTCAGCTTGTTTCTACTTTCTCTCACCCCACTTTCAGCTATTCTTCCTGACTGCCAGCCCAGCTCACCAACATAGACCCCAGCACCCCGCCTCAGATGCTGGTAGACTTCATCCCAGGCTCTCCTTTTGCTGAGCCACCATGGCAGTGGAAAGTTCTTGCTCACCCATACTCCTTTGTAAGCTCTTACTCTCTACCTATATCAGAGTTTCTGGAGGAGAGGTTGTGGACTGGTTACTGACTTTACTCTGATACTCCAACTACCTGTTTTGGACCCTTAACTTCTCCCACAGTTGTTTAGGGTCTTCTTCTTAAAATAAATCCCTTATTGCATAACATTCACAGTGCTTCTGCTTTCCTGATTAAATTCCAAGAGATACATGAATCAAACGAAATCGTGGATCTGAAACAATGAGGACAGCACGGGCACATGGCAAGAACTTAATAAATCATCATCTTCGTCATCACTATCATCAATGTTTCCAGTGCTATTAATGCAAAAGAACTTAGAGAGTCTACTTTCTAATTTCCTACTATGCAGAAGATTAAACTAAGATGCTATCGGGTTAAATGATTTCTCTGGGGTCATATAGTTTCATCATGACCAGCAAGAATCAGAATTCGAGGCTTCTGATTCCTAATTCTACCCTTTTGCACAAACTTTGGCCTTTGCCCAAACAAACCTAGCATTCTGGTTATCACCTAATAGTTAGGATGCCATTGGTTGCAAGCAACATAAAACCCAACACAAATTGGCTTAAACAATATGGAGGGTTTCTTGGTTCATGTAACCAGAAAGTTGAGAGAGAGGGGGCTAACCTCAGGCATATTATCATGCCAGCAAGCTAAGCCCTGTTTTTTGTCAGACTCATCTCTCCTTTCTGCTGTGTCTCTGCCATGGCTCTCCTCATGGAAGAGAACCACAGTTGTCCTGAGAAAGACAGAAAACTTTTTTAAGCTAAGGTTCTGCGATTCAATATGATTGGACTGGTTTAGATCACCTGTCCACCTTCATCCAATCTCTGTTGTGGTGGCAGGGATGGTATGCAATGATTGGCTTAGTCTTGGTCATGGGCTGCCAACCTAGAACTGGCAGGAACAAACATGAGGGAGGGGGAGGGTTAGCTTGCCTAGAACTACGTGTATGCTAAGTTGCTCATTCATGTCCAGCTCTTTGCAACACCACGGACTGTAGCCCACCAGGCTCCTCGGTCCATGGTATTCCCCAGGCAAGAAAGCTGGAGTGAGTTGCTATTTCCTCCTCCAGGGTATCTTCCCTAGAACTACATGGACCCCTAAATGCAAACTGGGAGTGGTGATTGGGGACATAGGAAATAAATGCTGGGGAAGCAATATTTGTAGGGTAGTTATTCCATTTCTTGCCTTAGTATCTTTTCGCAGGGACCCGTTTTGGCTATCTGGATGAAGCCAGATGAGCACCATTTCCAAAAGGAATGTGCAGTCCTGGGTGATGTATTTAAAAACAGTGGTCATATGATTAAATATTTATGATCACTTAGTTTAATGTAAAACACCCATCAACCTGTCCATGAGTCATGTGGTTGGCAGGGGCATTAGGGCTGCCTATTGCATTTAATTAGTCCAAGAAAACACATGCCCTTGACCTACTCTTGGGTTATATCCCACAAAATGAAAATAAAGAATAAGGAAGCTGCCAGGACATAATAATTCTGTTCTTCTTGATGGTACAGACCCATACAGAAAAGCATGAAATTTCTTCTTTACCTTCAAAATGGGTTCTTTGTGGTTTTTTTCATTTTTACAACTAATTTGACATATAAATAACAAATGAGATCCACCAGTCTCAGGTTTTCAGCTTAACAAGGCTTGATACCCATAACAAGATAAAGGACATTTTCATCACACCAGAAAGTGCCCTCCTGTCCCTTCCAAGTCAATTTCCACCCCCACAACCACTATCTGATTTCCATCACCACAGATTAGATTTTTGTCTTTTCTTGGATTCACATAAATGGAATGAGTTAGTATATGCCTGGCGTCTGCACTTATATTGCTTTGAGATACATTCACATGTTTGACTGTGGCAGTCAGGTATTCATTTTATCACTGAGTAGTGTTCTACTACCTGACTATCATAATTGTGTTCATTTATTTTTCTGCAGTGTACATTGATGTCACTCCCAATTTTTGACTATTAGGAAAATAATGTTATAAACATTCTTGTATAATTCTTTTCATGCAGTACTGTTACAGCTCTTGACTAAGTCTCTAAGAGCAGAATTGTTGGGTGATAGGCTAAATATATGCCTAATTTATCAGAAACTGCTAAACAGTCCTCGAAGGTGGCTGTTCCACCATTATACCCTTAACAGCAGCATATGAGTTTTAGAACCTGATCCCCATTGCTGACACACTCGGTGATGACATCTTTGGATCCCAAAGGTCCATTTCTTCCCAGGTGAGAAAGGGAGTGTTGCGTGTGGGAACCCAGAAATGGTAGCTTCTGGATGACTCGGGTATGCAAGTCTTGGGTCTGGTGGCTCTCTGATCCATTCTCCCCAACTCTGGTTTTGCTATCTATCACAGGTGGCTGACCACTTCAGGCTGCCTTCCAGGGCCAGTGGCTCAAGGCTTTTCATTGGGTGTGACCACTGGGAGGTGCTGAGTTGGGTGTGGCCAACAGAGGGGCTGGATTGGCAACATTCTCTGGATTATAGAAAAAGCAATGGAATGTCAGAAAAACGTCTATCTCTGTTTCATCAACTATGCTAAAGACTTTGACTGTGTAGATCATGACAAACTGTGGAAAGTTCTTAGAGAAATGGGAATACCAGACCATCTTACCTATCTCCTGAGAAATCTGTATGCAGGTCAAGAAGCAACAGTTAGAACCCTGTATGGAATAACTGATTGGTTCAAGATTGAAAAAGGAGTGCGACAGGGCTGTCTGCTGTCACCCTGTTTGTTTAACCTATACACTGAGCACATCATGAGAAATTCTGGGTTGGATGAGTTACAAGCCAGAATCAAGGTAGGCGGGAGAAACATCAACAAGCTCAGATATGTGGGTGATACCATTCTAATGGCAGAAAGTGAAGAGGAGCTAAAGAACCTCTTGATGAGGGTGAAGGAGGAGTGTGAAAGAGCTGGCTTAAGACTAAATATTTAAAAAACTAAGCTCATGGCATCCGGCCCCATTATTGCATGGCAAATAAAAGGGGAAAAGGTGGAAGTAGTGACAGATGTCTTCTTCTTGGGCTCCAAAATCACTGCAGATGGTGACTGCAGCCATGAAATCAGAAGACGATTGCTTCTTGGCAAGAAAGTGGTAACAAACCTAGACAGTGTATTGAAAAGCAGAGACATTACTCTGCTGACAAAGGTCTGTAAAGTCAAGGCTTTGGTCTTCCCAGTGGTCATGTACGATTGTGATAGCTGGACCATAAAGAAGGCAGGACACCAAAGAACTGATGCCTTTGAACTGTGGTGTTGGAGAAGACTCCTGAAAGTCCCATGGACAGGAAGGAGATCAAACCAGTCAGTCTTAAGGCAGATTAACCCTGAATGTTCACTGGAAGAAGTGATGCTCAAGCTGAAGCACCGGTATGCTGGTCATCTGATGTGAATAGATGACTTATTGGAAAAGTCCCTAATGCTGGGAAAGATCGAGGACAGGAGAAGAGGGAGTCAGAGGATGAGATGGCTGGATGGCATCACTGATGCAATGAACATGAACTTGGGCAAACTCTGGGAGATGGTGAGGCACGGGGAGGCCTGGTGTGCTGCAGTTCATGGGGTCACAAAGAGTTGGACAGGACTGGGTGACTGAACAACAACAGCAAGAGGGACTGGGTTGACCATGGCCAACAGGAGACAGCTGCTGTGAGTCTGGAAGGCATGAAGAAGGAAAAGGTAGGGTTTTTCTCCTCCTCTGGTCTCCGGTGGCTTCTGTCACATAGACCATATGTCCTTCTTGGCACTGGCTTCCACTCACCACAGCTCTAGCCTCCACTGGGTGACACCAGCCCTGGACCTAGGTACCACCACCTGCTCCTTTTGTCTCTTAGCCTCATCATAGTGGTGTCCTCAGGCCCTTGGAAATCCCTAGGTTGCCTCCTAGTTCCTTGTTGCTTGCTTTTCAGCCCCTTCCTTCATCTGTGTAATCAGTTCCTTGTGTTAGATTCCCTTTGTTCACATACCGAGAGTGGGCTCTGTTTTCCTGCTTGGATCTTGACAGATACACACAGCATCAAGGATTAACAGAGATGATTTTGAGGCCAAATCACATCTGAGGCCTGCCAGGCTGATTTATTGTCAAATCCTAAAACTGCAAAAATAGGACAACCTTCTTCAGAAACACCATCTGGTACCACAATATTCCCCCTAATGTCTAGCCTAAATCCCTGCTGTGACAAAGTTTGCATCTGATAACCAGACACAACCAAGTCACTTGGCCTCAGGAGTGAATACGAGCATGGATGTTAGCAGGTATGGGGCCATGCCTTAGTACTGGCATGAGCCACAGTTGCATAGTAGGAGAAGGAAAGAGGGGGACTGAGAGGAAAAGGGATATTTCCAAGCAGCCACCATAATTGAGGATTGACCCAGATTCTAGGTCATCAGGCCACAGGCTTGGCTTTCAAGGGAAGCAGTTGTTTCTGCTGCTCCTCTGCTTCTTCCTTTGGATCTTAAAATAGCACCTGCCACATAGTAGATGATAAATATTTATTTGCATCATGGCATTTGTTTGTGCATTCATTTGTTGAATATCTACAAGTATGTGGATGATTTAGGAGTCTTGATTGCAAGTGATAGAAAGCCAAAACGAAGTGGCATAAGGGAAAAAAGTCACCAGAGTAATCCACACGGTTGAGGAGTTGAAGGATGTACTGGGTTCAGGCAAGTCTAGATCCAGATTCTCAAATGATGCATTAGGAGCTGCTGTCTTGCCATGTCTCGTCTCTGCTTTCTACTGTGTTGGCTTCATTCTAGACAATCTCTTCCAAGGGAAGGTAACAAGAAGGCTCCCAATAGCTCTTGGCTGATATTCTATCAAAACAATCACCATGGAGGAAAGAAAGAACCCGTCTTTTAAAACATTTTCCATGAAAACCTAGGGTTCATCACTCATCAACTCTGATTGCCCTGGCTTGAGTCTCCTGCCTCCCTTTTTGCCACAGTAGGAATTAGGACAATGAGCAAACTCTGGGAGATAGTGAAGGACAGGGAAGCCTGGCATGCTGCAGTCCATGGGGGTCACAAAGAGTAGGACATGACTGAGCAACTGAGTAACAACAATAACCCATAAGACTATCTGTAATGAGGAATGCGTGGTTACCCAAAGGAAAAACAAGATTCTTTTGTCAGAAGGACAGTTGGAGGCTGGACAGGCAGAAATCACAAATGGCCACTACAAGGACATCTGTATGACAGGAACTGTGGGCCAGGGAGACAGGAGCAACATGCCACCATCTGCTTGTCCTCACGGTGCTGACACTCTAGCAGGGAAGCTGCGTGGGGAAGTAGGCAGTTAGAATCTTCCCAAGGGGGCAGTAGAGGCTGCAAAAGGAGCAGTCTTCCTCACACGTGATTTCATAGACTGCTGTTTGAAAATGCAAGTGTCCTCAGATTTGGCCTGTCCTGAAGCTGGTAAACCGGTTTTGTGTCTACAAGGGACACTAAGAGCTGCCGTGAGGTCTTCCAGAAAGTGGGGAGGTCGGGCGGAAGGGAGGGCTTCCCTGGTGGCTCAGATGGTAAAGAATCTGCCTGAAATGTGGGAGGCCCAGGTTCTATCCCTGGGTCAGGAAAATCCACTGGCAAAGGGAATGGCAACCCACTCCAGTATTTTTGCCTGGAGAATCCCATGGATGGAGGAGCCTGGCAGGTTACAGTCCATGGGGTCGCAAAGAGTTGGACACGACTGAGCAACTAACACACACTTCCAGAAAGCTCGGCTAGAGCTACAGTCTGTAACAGATTGTGTAGTTTATGCGACATGCCAGGAGTCTCCAGGAAAATCGTCCTGTTATGGGGTGAGGGAGGGGTTGCGGGGGTGGAAAATGGCAAGGAATGCACCTCAGGTCATCTTCCAACTTTTAACCAAGCTGGAAGACATGAAAGTTGTTTTTTCTGATTAACTTTTTTTCTGACAATTGGTTTCATATGAAATTGTAAGACATAATACAGAGAGATCCACTGTAAGCTTTTCTGCAATGGTAACATTTTGCAAAACTCTAGTGGATTACCACAATCAGGCTCTTGACACTGATGCAGTCCACAGTCTTTATTGCGATTGCCCCAGTTTTACGTGTATTCAGCTCTATACAATTTTATCACATGTGTAGAGTAGCATGTGCACCATCACAACAGAAGTCAAGAAGAATCCCATCACATCCACAAGGATCCATTCAGTTGCTTTTTTATAATTGCCTACACCCATATCCCTTCCAAGTAACTCATTCTCCCTCTTCCCTAACTCTGCCAGCCACGAACCTGTTCTCGAGTTCTAGAATTTTGTCATTTCAAGAGTCTCATGCTCCTTTTGGACTGGTCTTTTCCCTCAGCATAAATTTCTGGGGATTCATCCAGTTGTTACCTGCATAAATAGTTTGTTTCTTCTGATTATTGAATAGTATTCAACAGTACGGATGGACCAGTTTATTAACTATTTACCTGGTGAAGAACATCAGGATTGTTTCCAGGTTCTGCTACTATGAGTAAAGCTATATAAACATGTATGTATAGGTTTTTGTGTGAGATGGATGCCCTGAAACCTGTGTTTAATTTGCACTGTAGCTCATCCACGTATTACCTTCATTGACATGACCTCCTCTCTGTTGGCCTTTCTAACATTGAATTACTGCCCCTGGTGCTCATAAAGTATCTTCAGCCATTCAGAGCAAGCTGACATTGGTCATGTCATTATATCTTTACAACAGACTCAGCGAAGGGCATTTTCCCCCTTGTGGTCCCATTGCACTTTGCTTTCTCTTCAGGGGTCAAGTTTTATTCCTCCTCCTACGCTGGTCTTATCTCCTTATCTGAATGTTGCTCTCTGCCAAGTGGCACTGTGTCTTCTGGACTTTATACAGTGCTGCACGCTGAGCTCTGGGTGTCTGGCCCCTGATGCCTCCACTCATGCCTTCAGTACTTGCTCAGTGAGACTTCCTTTGTGCCAAGTGCCAGGGAGACCGTGGTACACCAGCTCTTCCTAAAGCGGTGCAGTGTGCAACCTGCCCAACCGTACGTGAGAGTCAGCAAATGCTAGTCTTGGTCCAGTTCCCATGTAACTGCTTCTCATTGCATTAAGAACGTCCCCCTGCTAGCACCAGTACCAAATGTAATTTACAAAGTTGATTAATATCTCTTTGAAGTGAAGAGTTAATTGCTTAGTCAT
The DNA here is from genome assembly GCF_019320065.1 of Cervus canadensis. Classification (NCBI taxonomy): domain Eukaryota; kingdom Metazoa; phylum Chordata; class Mammalia; order Artiodactyla; family Cervidae; genus Cervus; species Cervus canadensis. The sequence goes on from NC_057407.1 coordinate 30,286,438, forward strand.
GTCTGACTCTTTGTGTCCCCATGGACTGTAGCCCATCAGACTCCTCCATCCAAGAGGAGAGATCCTCCAGGCAAGAATACTGCAGTGGGTTGCCATTTCCTTCTCCAGGGGATCTTCCCAACCCAGGGATGGAACCCTTAACAGGGTATAAATCAAGAATCTATCTCGTTTTCTTTATGCTTGAATCTCAAGGATCTAGGATTACGCTTGGCTCACAATAGACATTTAGTTAATGGCTGAGAGCAGCTTTCACCCCTATACAGTTCTTAAGTCCATCCATAAGAGCTCTTTCCCTGTGTGTCTTTCCTGACATAGAGTGTTTCCCCAGAGCATCCTGTTATAACACATAACACATAGTGCTGCCATTTCCTGGCTTTCTGTCTCTATTCAACCCACCCACTCCCTAACACACCAAGAAACTCAAAGCTCTGTCAAAGCTAGAGTCATGCATCTTTTGTTCATCTTTTGTCTCCCTGTGACTTGCCTGGTACCCAGCTGGTGGTTAAGAAGTAGGTGCTGAATGAAGGGGAGGAGAGGGTTCTGCTGGTCTGCCCCAAGACTAGGAGATGAGAAGGAGGATGTCATGGCATAGGGGCTTCTCACCCAGAGACCTTCACGCTAAGCAGGCCGGCTCCCAGCTCACTCCACAGGGCAGAAGTCCCTGTTGTGTCAGCAATTACTGTAAATTACCAAGCCACTTCTCACTCAAACCCCATTGACTGATCAGAGAATGAATTTAGGGCATTGTCTTTCAAAGAATATCTTTATTCAGTCCCTGGAAATTTCCTACAATGTGTGCCCCTAACAAGCTGGAGGCAGGCTGGTGCCCGGAATGGATCGAACTTGCAATCCTGGGGCAGCCCTTGAACCCACACTCCCAGCCTTGCAGTCAGATCCCTGCAGAATAATAAGACTCACAAATCTTTTGTCTGCAAAATTATCTTCTTGTAACACTGGAACCTGTTACCATGGAAATAAAATAGCCTATTAGCCCAAACCTACCAAAATATGGGAGAGGCCCAGCTGCCTTTCTGAGGCCCTTCATTAATAAGGAGAAAAGCAGATTAACCTTTAAGAGAATTGACAAGAATGGCCATGACTTGCTGGATTATGATTTTCATGTTGAGTTTATCTGGGCTAATATCTCAGCCTGGAGCAGCCATGCTGGGTGAATAAAGACAAGGCTCAGTGTGAAGATTCAGATGCCTGCCTGGTCTGGTCTGTCGATCTTGGCCACCCTGGATGGCTTTTGGCCCATGGACTCCTGGAGAAGGCTCCCTCCCTGACTGGTCCACTGGAAGGAGAGCAATTTTCCTGTCCCCTGTTGAGCAGCTGCCGAGAAAGGCAGGGAACTGCAGAGGGCTCCTAGCTCACAGCCAAGATGCCAAACAGGAGCCAGAGACAGATGGAGCTGAAGCCAGTCTATCCTGGTTTGCCTCCTCTCCTCAAGGGTGCCCAGTGCTGAATCCCAGACACACAGGTTTCTGGGAAAGTCCTGCCACATGGACTCTGCCCCTTCCTGTGACCAGGCACGGAACTTGTGAGTGCCCAGTAAGGGGACTTGGCAGCCAAAGCAGCCCTGGGCATCCCAGTGTCCGGCATACAACAGAGACCTGATCCTTCCACAACTCTCTGCTCCCACACTTGGCCAACAAGAGCTGTCAGCATCTTAAGCACAGGCAGGTGGGAAGCGCCAGTGTCTTGACAGGTGTCAAGAGGGACTCGCTTTATCCTCAGGAAACTGACAAGAGACAAAAGAAACTTGGGTTGCTTGACAACAGCTCACAGATTTCCGGGGATTTTTTTTTTCTTTTTTGGTCATCCTGTTTTTGGTTCCAAATTAAACGAAGAAAGGGAGGGAGAGGGTCCTGGTAAACATCAGCCCTCATTATTAAAGGCTCTGCTGCCTGAGGGACAGCATTACATTCTTTCCTTGCCTCTGGTTACTGACACCAGGAAACACAAGGCACCTGTTAACCTCAGCGGTGGCCTGTGGTCAGGGACAGGAGGTGTGAAAAAGGAGAGGTCAGCTCTCCATCTCCATTCAGACTATCAGCTGATCAGGGAGTTCTCTCTGAATGACTCCTGTCTGTCAGTCTAGGCTCAGTGCTGTAACAACTGAGCCCCAAGTCTCAGCAGCTTCAGACAATTGTGGGTTAACTTCTCACTCCTCTCCAGGCCACACAGCTTTTAGAAGCCTGGATCCTTTCCACCTGGTGGCCCTACCATTTCCTAGGACTTTGAGGTGCCTCACTGGATCCTAGCATCTGGCTGGGAGTTGAGGGGGAAAGAGGATGGAGGACCTGGAGATGGTTTAGAGACATCCTGCCTCTTGCTCTCACTCTGGTGACCAGAAGAAGACACAGGCCCTGACACTAGAAATAAGAGAGGTGAAATAAAGTGACAAGGAAGGAGAGAGACCTCAGGTATGGGAGAGCAGCAAGCGCGTAAATACAAATGCTGAGTATACAGTTGAGAATAACTGCTGCTCACTACCCTGTATTCACCACAGAGATTCTGAATGTAAGGGTTTCAGGGGGGAGGCAGTGGCTAGTTATGATACAGCCCAACATTACCCAAGGCATATGTTGAGGGACTCAAGTCCTACAATGTGCTTCTCAGAAACTAGTTTCCTTGAATAGATATGTTTGGGAGATAATGAAAAAGACATATTCCTTCTGGGCATTCACACCGGACAGTAGCCTATGAAAGGCTCTGATAAGTTCTGCATTAAAAAAAAAAAAAAAAAATCTTAATTTAAAGCATTTCCCACATATATTTGACTAGAGACCCTCCATTTTTGGGGGACAAAAATCTAGTAATATTTCTTGGCAATGTTTTAAGGGGCATAATTTGAGGGGAAAAAAAAGACCTAACGCAATCTTTTCTTTTTTCAAAAAACAAAATCATGCACTTGAAGCTCAGAACGAGAACTTGACTTACTCAAGATCAAAGAGATTGTGAGAAACTTACAGGCCTGCACCAGATCCTATGTAATGTGCACATTTCTCTAAACATCTCAGCTGGGGTCATCATGCCCTGGAGCATGTGGTAAGTAACTATATGCCAAGTTATAGCATAGCACAGCTTGGGCAGGGGGGTGAGTTTCTTTATTCATTTAGAAAATAAGTGAATAAGCTGTTCCTCATTTTTCTCACCTGTAAAATGGGGATAATGAGAATAACAAGAAGGGGTGAATTTCTTTAGATGGGATGGAAGACTCTCTGAGAAGGTGATACGTGAGCTAAGACCAGAAAAATGAGAGGATCATACTATAGCAAAACAAAAGAAGAGCCCCAGAATGAGTCTAAGAGGATAGGGTAGGGGGTTCCTGCAGAAAGAGAACCAAGCATGTCTTTCTTGACATAAGAGAAGCCATTTTTGGCCTTAACCATTTTGTGATCTAAGCCTGCTTGCCCTTGAAGAGGTCACGGTAATAAATGGTCGTTAAGGGAAGTGAGGAAATGGAGGAACAAAGGAAAAGCAGTCAAGAAACAACATTTCAGCAATAAAACAGTCCTCAAAGGATATACATAACAATATGACACATATTTTTGAGTTCTGCAGGAACTAAGGTCCATACCCAGGTGGAAGATGGAATATTGACCTACTCTAAATCTCATGGCTTCAATCAACTAAAGCTTGGACTCTGTCAACCTTTGCCCCAATTCTATGCTGGATTCTCTTTTGCTGAGGCCCCTTCATGAATATGCATGTACCCATAGCTTAAAGGTCCCCAATTTTGCTGTTCAGGGAGACACTGCATCAAGAAAAATCCTATGTCTGACTTGCTATAAGTAAAAAATCCTTCCTTCTCCTGATCTTTGGTTTGGTTGTATCTTCTGGCTCAACACTCATCAAGAGTTGAACTCAATTTTCGTGTAACACAGGCATGGCACATAGGCACAGAGCAAAAATGCTCAGTAAAGCTTAGTTAGATGAATGAAAAGATAAATGAATGAGTTGTGGATTAGCATATAATGTAATTAGAATTCTTACAACAAGTTCAATTTGTGGGTTTTCCCAACACCACCAAACAATTCTCTGGGGTTCTACAATTCAACTCTTGACACTATCTGGAAAGAACATCAGATCCCACAGGTTAAGGGTTCAGTTCCATGGGACTGCCCCCTCTGCCCCCACTTCAGAGGCCAATTGCAAATCCAGGTTGTCATCTGTGGGCTTTTGACCAACCAGCTAAAGGTGAGAGGTCCAACCATCCTCTACTTCTACAGACTGGAGATTCCAATGACCATGGGTTTCATTAACTTGCTAAGGTAGCTCAGAGAAACATTTTATCTGCTGGGTCATGCATTTATTATAAAAGGATATGACTCAAAAACAGCCAGATGGGCAAAGCACACCACCCTCCCAGCACCTCCATGTATTCATCAACCCAGAAGCTCTGCAAACCTAGCCCTTTCTGGGGTTTTATGGTGCCTTCATTACACAGGCAAGTTTGGTTAAATCACTGACCATTGGTGACTGAACTCAGTCTCCAGCCCCTCTCACCTCCCTGAAGCTCTAGTCCTCTAATCACCGGCTGACTCCCCTGGCAACCAACTCCCAAACGCACCCATTCTGAGGCACCTCCGCAAAATCACCTAATTAAAATAACAAAAGACATCTTTCTAGATCTCAGCATAGGAAATTCCAAGAATTTTAGGAGCTCTCTGATAAGAAAAGGGATGAAGACCAAAAATAAATTTCTTATTATAAATCACAATGTCAGAGTAATACTCTGCAATTTTCAGATAAAACACTTCAAAGATACGTCACCTTGGCACCCTGAAAACACAGTATATATTTTCTGTTTCCACTGCTCTCTGATGGTAGGATTAATTTGGGAAGAATATTCAAGATACTTTGGCACTACTGACATTTGATCAGATGATTTGTCCTGTGCATGAAGGATGTCCAGCCTCTATCTACTAAATTGTCCATCCCCATGCCCCAGGGGGCAAAGTCAGTTTCAGGGAAGAACCGCTGCTGGGGATAGTCAAGCTCTTACACTGGAAAGATAGGAAATGTGGGCCATAACATTAGCAAACCTTTTCTGTTCTCCCTCTTCAACCCTGTGGGCTCCCCAACAAATATTGTGCAAAAGACATGTCCACACAGCATCAGTTAGCATGGAACCAGCTTTCCAATCACAGCAGGGCCTGATGAACCATTTCTGTACTTCTGTCTCCTCCTTCCCATGCCCCAGAAAATTCCAAGTTAATTTCCAGCCATCTTGTTACAACCTCCCAAGAGAAGGAAGCAAAGTTTCCTGATTTTGCATTCCAGCAGCAGTGCAACCTGAGCCCTTTGTGTTTTTGACATTCTGTTTCTGATTTCCGTGCTGAGCTGAGAGTAGGGAATAAATACTTCCTTGAAAGCCCTGTGCTTTCCCCTGAAAATCAGCCAACAGGCTTTGAAGAAGAGAGCAGGGGTCCAGGGACTTGCTGGGAGAAGGTACTAGACTGGTCACTGGACAGGGAAAGAGAGAGAGAGAGAGGGCAAGCTACATGCAGGTCCCGACACGCGGCTCCTCACTCACTGGGTGTCTCTGCCAAGTCACTTGAACTGAGGCTTAGTTTCCTCACATGTGGCTACTGTTTACCTACTGCCCTGAGCACTGCAGCCTAATAACTCTTGTCCAGATCACAGAGTCATGGTGAGAGGTACATCAAACAGATTTAAGGGCTTTGTCAGCTGTAAAGTGCTTTACAAATTCCAGGTCCAATTAGAATTGCCACCTACTTCAGATATTTATACCTGCAACTGAACAAACTTCTAGGAGACAAAAGAGAAGAGCAGGTAAGAACCCAAGTTTCAGAGGTAACCAACCCTGACATCAAATCCCTAATGGACCACACTAGCTGTGTGACACTGGGCCTCTTATTCAACCTGTCTGTGCATTTAGTGTTCTCATCTGAAAAAACGAAGCTAAATGGGATTTTAAACAGAATTTAATTTGATCCTCATTTAGAGCACTTAGGCCTGCTGCTTAGTCAGTCTAGACCATGACTGCAGAGAACCTGTGTACTGAGGAGGGATCTTTACAGAGAAGAGCAGAAAGATGGGGTACAGAGGGAATGGAGTTGGAGGGATTAGGGAGCCTCAATCTGTGAGTGGAGGGGAAAAAAGCCCAGGTCACGGCATTGATTCTGACATATTCTGACTCAGAAGGAAAGGCATAGTAAGACTGGGGCTTTGAATATGTTATGCCAAGTGTGAACAAGTGGGAGAATCTTGCCAGTAACTCTTGTTGAACTCTGCATCTGTCTCTGCTGCCAGGATGGGCGACTTGCCCATGTTACCCCATTTGTGCCCCTCCCAGGGGAGGCTGAGGCTAATCCTTGGACTTTTTCTTGTGTTAAGTCAGCCCCCAGGCCTGTGCACACGCACAACACATACCAGCTATGTATACGGGGATCTCAACTTTAGCCCAGCTGGGCTTCCTGGCACGTTGCCCACCCACCAGAAAAGGCCGAGCAGGATGAAGGCAGATGGCGGGTGCACTTCTGAGAAGGGCCTTCAAGCCTCTGACAGTATGAGAACAGAGATATTCCTCCTGGCAGACACCGAGCCTCTGAATCAAGGCCTCCTCTGGCTTTGTGCTTCTGGGTGGGTCTTTCCTGAACCTTCCCCTCTAATGTTATTGTGGTTACTCTCTGCTAGGTTTCTGACTCTTGCTTTTCAATTTGGATTTCCCCAGACTCCTCTCTGCCATGAAGCCCTTTTCCTAGATGCAGTCCCTGAGGCAAAGATTAGAGTACAGAGGTTTGGGGAGGAAGCACCAGGGTTGTGGGGAGACAGTGAGGAGGGAAAGGGAAGGGAGCAAGTAGGGGGCATTATCAAGTAGCCTCCTTTTGGGGGCTCGTTCCTTGGGTGAGCCCTGGGAGATGATGGAGATAACACCTCAATTTCTCTCACCAGAGTGTGCAGAGCTGGGTGTGGTCTATCCATTCATATTGGTGGAGGGTGTGTCTTAGTCCATCCAGGCTGCTATTATAAAAAATACCATAGAATGGGTGGTTGATAAACAATGGAAAATTATTCCTCAGGATTTTGGAGGCTGGGAGGTCCAAGATCAAGGTACTAGAAGTTTCAGTATCTGGTGAGAGCCTACTTCCTGGGCCATAGATGGCTGTTTCTCACTGTGTCCTCCTGTGGTGGAAGGGATGAGGGAGCTCTCTAAGGCCTCTTTCCTAAGGGCACTAATCCCATCCATGAGGGCTGTGCCCTCTCTTACGGTCTAATCACCTCCCAGAGGCTTCTACCTCCTAATACCATCACTGTGGGGGTTAGGATTTCAACATATGAATGTTAGGGAGGCACATTCAGTCCACAGCAGCCTTCCAAAGACTTCACTGTCTGTCCTGCCCAGAATCTCTGTCCTAAAAGGAGAGTGCACACGAGCAGAGCCCCAGCTGGTAGCCCCAGCTGGTAGCTGTCTTCACAGATAGAGATGAGTGCTGATGGCATCTGGTGGGACCCCAGTGCTGTCTCCTAATTCCCCCCCACCAATTCCTGACCCTTTGGGCCCTTGACAGCATTGGCCATGTGGGGAAAGGGAGAGGTCAGGGATCCCAACCTTCACCACAGCCTCCCAGAGGGGCAACCACATTGAAGCTGTCAAAATATGGATGGGACTCTTAAAAAAAAAAAACAAAACATGAAATCCACTAGGGAAACTGGAAAACATCAGTCACAGTTCTGTTTATTCGGTGCCTCTCTAACCATGGCAAATTTTTCATCAGGAGAGAAAATTAAAACAAAGTAAAACCATGAGCACTCTCTCCCGGGAGAGGTTCAGGGCTCATTTCTCTGTTCCCAGCTAGCCCCCTAAAATGCTAATATTGAAAGCGTTTTTAAAGTCTTATTTATTTGTTTGTTTGTTTCAGTATTAAAGATTCCCCTCTTGTTCCCCTGAGACTGGAAGGGTGGGCTGCAAAGGAGAGGAACTCTGCTCCTCAGTATGTGGATGATCTCTCCCAGCCGATAGAAAGCCATGTTCCCAGAGGGTCTTAGGAAGTCTTGACTCTCTGCCACCTGGGCACAGAGGCTTGCTACCTATATTTCCTTGGGCAGATGCCTAATTCCTTTGAACCTTAGTATCTTGCCTTTAAAGTGCTGGTATTCATAGGACCCACCTCTGGGGTGACTGTGAGGATTCAGTAAGATGATACAGGCCTACCCAGGGCACCATGCATGCAAACAGCCCCGTCTTGGAGGCTTGGGGATGTACTTCCACCCTCCACTCTTTTCCTTCTTCCAGTTTTAGTCCTCTGAGCCTCACTCAGTGCTGGTGATCAGCTCTCCTAACAGGACCATGAAATCTCTGTGCAAATAAAACTGTGGTGGTCTGCCTATGACCCCTAGCATGCTGGACTCAAAAGGGGGACCCTGCAGGGAGACTGGCCACATTTTCCCAGGAGTCAACAGAAAAGAGATGATTCTCAGTCAAGTGCAACTGTCCCTTGGGATCTGGCTTTATCCTCACAATGATCCCAACACTGGGGACTCAGTGTTAAAAGGAACATAGAGAAAGGAATGACAGGTGATTCCAAAAGAGAAGATGATTGCTTAGACCACATCTGCCCTATTCTGTTTCCTCCTGGATGTTACACTTGGAGGGATGCTGGCACGTGACATATTTTTTAAATATACAGATGTATTTCTGGGCCATATAAAATGTGACATGGAGGCAGAATGTGTACACAGAAAGGTAGGAGGATGTCGGGGGAGGTAATGACTTAAATTCCTAAAACATCTAATGCAAGGAGTTCAGTAAATACTAATGAAATCAAACTAATGAGAATATTAAACCACAAGGCTGTGCATATTGGATCAGACCAGTTGGCTGTGCATAATCATATTTTAGAAGCAGGTAACAGCTCAAGATCTCAGGAATATTAAGCCCAAAATGGAGGGAGAAATTCCTTACTGATATCTCAAACCACAGGACTCACAGAAACTGGCAGTTGGGAACTACCCCATCTCTTCCTGCTCTCCCAGTGCCACTAGCATCTGGTGTCCTGCTCCTGGGATTTCAGTTTTCCTGTCTAGAGTAGCCGTCTCATGGGACTGGGAATTCAGCAGGCTCCTGCTCATTCGTAATTCTATTTGCTTTGGCCAAGACATCAGAACAGAGGTGTTAGATGTGGTCCCTGTTTAAATGTGGCTCACATGGAAGACTGATTAGGGAATCTGAGCCGTTTGTGGTCATGAATATTCAGGACAGAGAGTAAAAACAAACAGGGTTTGTGGGGCATGAAATTGAAGACAAACAAATATTCCAGCAAGTAACAGGACTGGAGCCCAGGGATGGTGACCGCCACTTCACCAAGGGGACTCCCATGGATGCCCTAGTGACATGGAATCTGGGAGTTCAAGGGCGAGGTCATCTGTGTTGTTTGCTGCTGTATTCCCAGGCAGCATAGTGCTAGCACTCAATGAGCAATCAGTTGTTGGATAAAGAAAGAAAGGACCAAAGGTTAGAAGCCCCCAACCCCTTTCCTTAGATGTTTTGTTTGCCATAAACAAGATTTTTAACACTTTTTAAAGTGCTATGGTAAGCAGAAACCTAAATGTGGCCCTACCCCCGAGAGGCCCATCCCCTGTTATTCAATCAAACAGAAATCTGAAAATACTTTGTACATGGAATTAACTTTAATTCCCAAGTCAGTGGCCTAATTAAGGCAAGTATCTGGGTGGACCCAACCCAAACAAGTGAGTTCTTTAAAAGCTAAGAGCTTTCCCTGGCTGTAGCAGAAGGGAAGTAGAGAGATTCAAAGCACAAGAAGGATTTGACAGGCTGTTTTTCACTTTGAAGATGGACTCGGTTATGTTTAACCACCCAAGAGCAGCTTCAAGAGGCTAAGATACCCCCAGGCCTATAGCCAGCAGGGAAAGGGGCATCCAGCTCTACACCCACAAGGAACCAAGTTCTGCCAACAATGTGAATGAGCTTAGAAGCTGATTCTTCCCTGGAGCCTTGAAATAAGAACCCAGCCAACTTGTCACCTTAGTTCTGACCCTAAGCAAAGAGCTCAATTAAACCGACATCAACTCCTGGTCTATACAATGGTGAAATAATAAAAAGCTGCAATTTTAAGCCCCTAAATTTGCAGTTAACTTGTTATACATCAATAGAAAACTAATACAAGTATGAACCTGCAGAATCTAATAGTTTCTTTTCTGACCAGCCATAGAGCATGGTGGTTAGGAACGTGGATTATGACTTGGAGCCACATTGCCTATTTCAAACCTTCACTCTGCCATTTTCCCAGGTGAAAGATCTGAGCAAGTTGTTTAATCTCCCTGGGCTTCAGTTTCTTCATGTGTAGAATGCGGGTGATGATAATAATACCTTTGTCCTGGTGCCATGGAGAACCAAATAATGTAAAATATGTAAAGTTCTGAGACCAATGTGTGGCACATTGTACATATTTTATCAATCCTGTGATTAGTACTATTTAAAAAAAAAAATAAAGGTTTCTAGAATCTCCCCCCAAGGCCCAGGACCTGGGAAAGCTAAGCTATAGACCCACATGACAACCATTGGCTGAACCTGCCCCCTTCTTCTGGTTTTCTCATATGCATTCCTCTTGGCACCTTTATGCTTCCTGCTGGCCCCTGTAGGCATTTGGGTTTGCAATCTCTGACCCAGGATTGATTAGCTGGAGAGTCAAGCAAAACCTCAATTCTGACCTTCACCTATGAAAACAAGCCAAGATCTTCATTCATTAGCTGAGCAGATATAGTCTTCTCTGAAGCCCTCCTTAATTTTTCTTTGGAAGGATTTAGAAGCTGGCTGGAGTATGGCTTGAAGAGAAATGTGCAAGGACTCTTGTGGGTCTTTGAACTGAAGATCCCAATGGGCGGAGAAGTGGCTCAGAAGGGCTCTTGAGCATCCAATCCATTTGTGGCTGTCACTGCCTCCTGGCTTCATAAAATAAAGGACAATATGAAGTCTGTGAAAGATGCCATCCATCCTTCTGGTGGCCCCGAAGTCCAAGCCCACTAGACTCTTTGAACTGTGAGTGCTGGCCACTCAAGAGCCCTCACACCTCTCTCTTCTGTTGTCCTAAATGATCCCTTGGCTCTGGATCCTTGCCAAGAACCAGGAGCACAATGCCACTTCAAGCCCAAAGTCATCTCCCTGTCTCAGCTCCAATTAACTCAGAGCTTTTGGGAAGCTGTGTGTGAGAGCAGCAGGGCAAGCAAAGTGCTGTCCAGCTGGCGGGCAGATGGACAGGAAGAGGGCCAACTCTTGTTTTTAATCTATAAAAGAGCCCAGGGTAGGGAACTCAGGCAGCTCCCATCCTGTCTCTGAATGGTAATCTCTTGGGGCCATGAGAAAATGCTTCACTGCAACAGTACCTGTGTTTTCCTCTTTAGACCCTATGACCTCCCCAGGCTGTGCAAATGGACTATTGACAACAATTCTTCACTGTCTGGTATTCAGTCCCCCTTGAAGCAAAAACAGAGGATTTGACCAGTTGGCTACACACAACTCTCTCTCTCTCTCTTTACCAAACTTGTTCCTAGAACTCAAGTCTGTGTGAGGTACAAGAATGTCTTGAAATATTAGAATCATCTAATATTCTATTATTGTATGATGTATCTAATCTTCCTTGCTCATCCCTCTTAGGATTTCACTTTTTTTCCCACTTGCTATTTGAAGTGACCATCTTGGGCCTTACTTATTGGTATCACTCTTGACATTTGTTAGAAAGGTTGTCTCAGACCTGCCACAGACCTACTGAATCAGAAACTGTAGTTGAACAAGATCCCCAGGGGACTGACATGCACATTCAAGTTTGAAAAGCAATCCTTAGCCTAGCCATTTTTCTCCCTAGTTTGGGCAGATACACTGAATCACCCACTGCTTTGGGAAGAAGCAATGCTATGGAATCAGAAAATAAAGTGGGGGAAGGGAGGTTCCTGACTATTGAGTTAAAAACATCTATAGGTTTAAATTTAAAGTAGTATTTCCATGTATACTTACAGCACACATTTTTGTCCCCAGTGCCATAAAAGTTAAAAGATTCCACCCCTGGAGGAAAGAGGGAGAATAAGAACCACGGAGACAGCAGCTAAGTGAGATCAAGAAAGTCTGGGTCTCTGGGAGTTCTGCCATCCATTCCAACGCCAGGGAGACGCATGGCAGCCCCGTCAGTCATGGCCACCTGCTGGGGAACGCTCATGGACAGGCTGCCAGACAATCATACAGGAGGAAGACAGCTCTTCTTTGACCAGAGAGTTTGCTTCAATCCCTGAGACCCTTGGTGATCCCTAGCACCTTGGGGCCATAGATACATAAGAGGTAATGTGACCTGGAAGAAAAGCTCCACTAAGACCAAGATGGCACTAGTAGATCCAGCTCTCAATCCCTCATTAAGTCAGGGACAGTAAACCAACTCACCCTACACTTCTGATCTGTTTTCCTCCTGCAGGTCCATCATGGAAGAGGAGGCCCTGAAGCTTCCAACTTTACCCTTCAAGGGAAGAAGTAGAAATGATGAAGTGGACTTATAGCATAACAGACTGTCAGAGCTGGGAAAGAACTCAGAGTTCACAAAATAGAACCATCTCTTCCTTCCACCTGTCCATTTATCCATCCACCCTTCCATTGATTTGACAAACATTTATTGTCTCCCACAAGTCAGGGATCATGCTAGGCACTGGGAGATTCAACACTATGCAAAACCAGACCCAGACCGTGTCCTCAGGGAGCTGACCTCTAGTAAAAAGAATGTCACTAAACACCTAAGAGAAACTATTAGATGTGGTTCATTCAAGGTCATGCAGATGGTGATGGAGTGTGAGTTTTCAGAGGGAGTTTAGAGAAGACCTTCTCAGGAAAATGGAGTGAAATCAGCTTCTGAGAAGGGACAGGTAAGCCTAGATAGAAGCCATGTCACTGCCTTCCAGCTTCTCTTAGAAGGCTGGGCCCAAGCTGAATCTGTAACAGGAGTAATGCTTTGCCAGCATGAAAGTCTGGGTGTGGCTAAGTCGTCCACTTTCTTATTTATGTTGGGGGAACCCTGCCCACTGGTTTGTTTTATTCAGCCATTCATCAGGTCCTGTGAAGAAAGGAAATGGAGGATCCCTGAGCCTTGGAAAAGTGTGAAGAACTCTTTCTTCAAGAGATAAATGGGGAAAAGAATGCCTCCCTTTCAAAGTCACTTTGTGAGCAACATCTAACAGTTTTTAAGTCTTTGTTTTATGCCAAGCACCAAGCTAAACCCTACTTGCAACATCTATAATCTTTGCAACAACTCTGTGAGTCGGGTTCTATCGTTTATCCCATTTTATGGATGCATACACTGAGGCTTGGGCAGGTTAAAGGACTTGCCCAAGGTCACAGAACTAGTGACAGGTAGAGGTGGGATCTGATTGCCAGGCTCTACCTGCGGTAGGAAACACGATGTCCAATTACTACGTGACATCTAACTCATCCAGAACTGGCTTCAAGGGCATTCAAGCTCAAGGGCAGTCACACAATGCCACCCTGAGAGGTGCCCTGCCCTGAGCCATATAATGCTTAATAGTCACCATCTTGAGAGTGCTGATAATTACATGTGTGATTTGGGGTTGTGTGTGTGTGTGTGTGTGTGTGTGTGTGTGAGTTGCTCAGTCGTGTCTGACTCTTTGCAACCCCATGGATTGCAGCCCACCATGCTCCTGTGTTCATGGAATTCTCCAGACAAGAATACTGAAGTGAGTAGCCATTCCCTTCTACAGGGGATCTTCCCAACACAGGGGTCAAAACCGAGTCTCCTGCACTGCAGGCAGATTCTTTACCAGCTGAGCCACCAGAGACGCCCTTAGAGTTTTATTTATCAGTTCTAATAGGACTGTGGGGCACCTGTGGTCTTGCCTCCTGCAGCGTCTCCACCTTTCTGTCTCCCTAGGACAAGTACTCTGCTGCCTGGCTCTTTGCTCTGTGATACCCCAGATCTGCTTGTCCCCCCCCTCCCACCACTGCCCAGTGATTACAGCCTCCCCACCACCTGGCTCCCTGACCCCACTCCCCCAAGAAATCCATGCTGCCCTCTTTCCTGACAGAGGCTTAGAGGAGTGCATGGGAATGTAAGGAGATAGGATAGGTGGTCCCCAGAGAAAGAGAACCAGTCACAGCTTTCTTGACATAAGAGAAGCCATTTCTGACCTAAGCCATTTTGTAAAATAACCCTGTAAGCAGTGCTCATCCTTGTCTCATAATTAATTATCTTAAGGGAACATTCAGTGCAGAAACATTGTCTGCAAGAGAAGTAACAATAGCAAAGATAATATATCGATTGTGAAGACTCCCAGTTCTGAGTCAAGGGTAAAGATGAGCCTGAAGTACTCAAAGACCAGATCACCTAGAACCCAAGGGATGATGTATTGACTTTTTCTGACTCTCAGGATTTCAGTCATCTAAGACTTGGACTATGTCTACTGCCCAAGCCGCTTCAGGAATATGCATGCACCCTTAGCTTGAAACTTCCCCAATTTTGTTGGGGAGACAACTACTTTGAGACAGTTCCCTGGTATTCTCCTTACTTGCGGCAAGTAATAAATCCTTTCTTCTCCAGATCTTTGGCTTCGCTGTGTCCTTTGGCTCGAAACACACCAAGAGGAGAGCTCAGTTTCCTGGTTACAGGAAAAGTCAAGACTGGGGAGCGCTTCAGGGCAGGGCCACACGCAGCAGGGCCATGGCATGTCTGACACAGGCATCTTGGCAGGGCCCAGTCTCCTACCCACCCACATTCACACTGGATGTGTCCCAGCATGTGACTGCCTATCTTCTGGAGGCTGAGAACTGACCTCTTTGTCCCTGGCTGGAGCATAGGGCATAGGTCTGGTGGCTGCTGCGAGAGGAAACCTGAGATAGAGGGAGGGGGTGTGGGAGTGAATGCTTGCATGTGCTGAGTGTACATCCCAGGTCCCTGAGCTGGTCTGCACTGGTCAGGTGAGTACCTCCCTGCCCAAAGGAGTGGGACATTAAATAGGAAATAGAAACATAGGGGAAGATAGTCAGAGAGAGATACAAAGGTAGAGATAAACCGTGGAAGAATGAAAAAAGTTTTCTATGTTAGTACCTTCAATAGCACCTTTTTCTTGAATTTTGAACAAGGGACGCTGCATTTTCATGTTGCACCAGACCTCACAGATAATGTAGTGTGGACAGACTTTCAAGGTGACTGGGTGTTAAAAGGAGTCCCTGCCACTAAACCTCACTTCTCCAGTTTGGAACATTCCAGTGTGGAACACCTACACGCATTCCATCCGTCTTGCTTCTTTGAGTTTATTCCCTATTATTGCATTTAGTTTCACCGCTCATGTTCACATGCTTGCCATGCTGAACCATCACACAGAATGTTGCATTCATCACCATAATGCCCCTGTAACTACACCCATTTTTCTTATGAGAAGACTGAGGCTTGAGAAGCTAAAATATTAGTGCAGTGACCAGGAAGATCTTTCTGCTGACTCTTTGCAGACTGGCTTTGCCTGTAGTCCCCAACTTGATAAAATAGCCTTTCTTCTCATTTCCTTCTCACTACATGGAAGCTAAGATTAATGGATTTTCAAGCATCCTTCTTAATGTATTTCTGAGGTGCCCAGGATCTGCCCTGGACAAGCTTCCTGGAGCTGAAAAGACTGGTGGTCGGTTCTGAGAAATGCTTTACTGAAAGAAGAGTTACTGGGAACATGCAAAAGCAACTGTCTGAGGAATAGATGGCTTGGGCGAGACATTTCAAATACCGCCTCCCCATGCTGCCAACAGGCAGTGACTTATGCCCAACTGCCCGGTTATTTACCAAGGGAAGCCTGTGGCAAGTCTGCACACTGGGGACTTTCTTCTGTAGGCCTTTCATTGCCAAGAGACACCCTGAGAATGTAGAGGTTACGAGCCCCATCACCCAGAGCCAGCTTGCAGAGGGAGTGCTGAATAGAGCTCTCTTTAGGAGACCAAGCCAGGATTACAGTAATTGCAGGCCGGCTGCCGGCTCTCTGGCGACAGTGCCTGATGGAGCTTGCCAGCTGGCCCTGCTAATTACCTGTCGCCCAGGATGGGGAGGAAAACTTGCAAAAGGACTGGAGAGGCCCAGACATAAGGCACTGGAGCATGGCAGGCTGGCATCTCTGGGATCCAGGCCGCCCTGCTGGCCCCACGGCAATAGCTCTGCTGTTGCAGAGAATGACTTGGCATGTTTCTGCCTTGTTCCTCCCAAACAGCTCCCTTTTGTGGGCTTGCCCGTCTCCCCTTCAGAGCAACGAGCCTCTCTACTCTTGAGTTTTCCCCAAGGCACTTCGGGAATTGTTAAGGATGGATTCTTGGGCAGCAGAGCAGAGAGAGGGGGGAGAAGGAGGCCCTTTCTAGACCAGTGATGGCCAACAGGAATTTAACGCAAGCCACAAATGTAACTCAAAATTTTCTAGTAGCAATACTTAAAAAAAAAAAAAAGTAAAAAGAAATAGGTGAAATTGAAATTAGTAAATATTATATTTAACATAATATATCCCAAATATTATCATTAAAACATGAACTGGTATTTTTTTAAGTATTGAGTTGTTTTACATTCTCTCCTTGGTACCTAAATTCCAGTGGGTATGCTACATGCCCAGCTCATCCCAATCAGGATGAAGTGCCAATAGCCACATGGGGCTCGTGGCCACCATACTGGACAGCACAGCTCCAGATAAGTGATAGAAAATATAATGCAAATATACTATTGGCTGGCCTTGATCATACTTGGGTTGTGGACTCTAACTTCCAATCCTTCTTTTCTCCTGGCTTTGGCATTTGCTCTCCAAACCTTAGTTCCTTGTAACTTCACATGTGGGCTGAAGATCAGCAGCACTGACATCACCCAGGAGCTTGTTAGAAACGCAGAAGCTCAGGCTGACGCCCTGACCCACTGGATCAGAATCGGCATTTCAACAATTTTTCCAAGTGATTTGCATGCAGAGTGAAGCCTGTGAAGTGCTGCCCCTGGCTCCCCTCCTTGCCCTGCCCCTCAATGGCACGTGGCTTTTGCTTTAATCTTGGGCTTCCTTGTTGCCTGGATTCCCTTGTCCAACTCCTGAACCTTTGGCTGCCGCCCAGTGTAGATGACACCTGCACTCTCTGCTACCGTCCCCAAGTGGCAGTAAGCCAAGAGAGTGGAAATTTAACAACAAATGAAACAAAATTTGATTACCATTTTCTGAGCACTCACTAAGAGCCAGGCTCTATGCTTAGCACATCTCTTGCATAATTTCACTGAATCCTCTTCCACTTTAGGAGTCTGATGCATTATTATCCTAATCTTACAGATGACATTCTGAGATGACATGACTGTCCATACACAGCTCATTTCTGGTGGAGTGAGAATTAAACCCTGGGTCTACGTGATTGGAAAGTCCATACTTTATGGCTCTGTTCAAAGTCAACTTGTTTTAGTGTGTGTGTCGTGGTAGTAAGTACTTCCTCCACGAGACAGGATTATTCGAATGCAGGTAGTTTATTTGAGAAGGATGGAAACACCATAGCCAAGCAGGAAACATGAGAGGGAAGGGAGAGCAGTCAATAAAGGGTGTATTTTCAAGCCAGCTACCCGTGTGGGAGTCTAGGGCTGAGTCCCACTGAAGAAACTCGAAGAGCTAGTAGATGAGAGAGTTGGGATTTTACACACCAAGTCCCATCAGGAATCAGTTGAGGCGTGCTCCCAGAGGGTCCCAACAGCAAGAGAAAGTTCCAAGGCAAAGAAATAGAGGTGCTGGCAGTTGGAAGTCAGCAGCTGAGAGAGGAGGTCTAGTCTAGGTGAGGCTTGGCAGTGTCTGCTGTGATAGACTAGACCCATGGATTCCTCAGCATTACCAACCCAAGAAGGAATGAAATACCTCCTATCAGACACTGACCCACTGATGCTTTTCAATGGCTCCCAGGAAATGCAGGGCCCCCAATTCCTCTTTGTTGGCTTTTGATGACTGATTGGGAAGCACAGCAGTGAAGTCAGGCTCTGTGAGAATTGTGGGATCCTGTCCATCTCCTATCCTGTATTTTCCAGGTAGATAGGCCTGGCTGGGCAGACACATACACCAGCTCAAACACCCCAGCTTCAGCCAGTTTCTTGGTATCTCTGTTTTGGAGCAGATATTACTTTAGGAGAAAATACAAGGGGAAAAAATGGAAGCAGTGACAGATTTTACTTTCTTGGACTCTAAAATCACTGCAGACAGTGACTGTAGCCATCAAATCAAAAGATGCTTGCTCCCTGGAAGGAAAGCTATGATGAATATAGACAGCATATTAAAAAGCAGAGACATCACTTTGCTGACAAAGGTCCATACAGTCAAAGCTACGATGTTTCCAGTAGTCATGTACGGATGTGAGGATTGGACCATAAAGACGGTCAAGCACAAAAGAATTGGTGCCTTCAAACTGTGGTGTTGGAGAAGACTCTTGAGAGTCCCTTGGACTGCAAGGAGATCAAAGCAGTCCATCCTAAAGGAGATCAACCCTGACTATTCATTGGAAGGACTGAAGCTCCAATACTTTGGCTACTTGATATGAAGAGCTGACTCATTGGAAAAGACCCTGTTGCTGAGAAAGATTGAAGGCAAAAGGAGAAGGGGGCTGCAGAGGATGGGATGGTTAGGTTATAACATCACTGACTCAGTGGACATGAATTTGAGCAAACTCTGGAAGATAGTGGAGGACAGAGGAGCCTGGCGTGCTGTAGTCCATGGGGTCAGATTGCAAAGAGTCAGACTCGACTTAGTGACTGAACAACAAATCCACCCCAGGAGAAGTAGGGAGGGAAGAGTTTCTATCATTTATCTATGTATCTACCCACCTTTCTATATATCTAAGTATTTACAGATACACTCTCTCTCTCTCTCTCTTTATATATATATATATATACATATATATATGGTTTTAGAAGGGACACCCGGCACAAGAAAAACATGTGCCTTGGAAGTGAGAGAGAAGCCCAGCAGGAGGAAAAAGTATAAAAGTTTGGAAAGGATAAGCCTCATTTTGCCAAAGTCAACAAAGATGGGTCTAAGTTGGGTCAGCTTTCTTTCTAGATTCTTTCTATTAATATTACTCTGTGAAAATACTCTATGCCTACGACACTTTAAAATTTTCAGACTGCTATGGATTCATAAGAAGTGAGGAGGGGTTGAAGAGAAAAGGAAGAGAAAGAGGGAAAAAGAGTGGGAGGGAAAGACAAGAGAAAGAGAAGATAAAATTGACCTGAAGACTGAACAGCAAATGTGGTGCATCCCTCTAAAGGGAATGAGGCGGGGCTTCAACCTGTAACTTTGGGTGGGAGAACATAATTCGGCACTGATGGAGAGCAATGTATGGATTCCAGATTTAAAAAAAAGAAAAGCTTTGCTAGAATAGATGTATTTGCCATGGACTGCAAGTAGTAAAGAGAGGAAAAGAGGAAGCAGAGATGACTCTGAGATTTGTCCTGACCATCTGGACAGTGAGGATTCATCCACTTGGGCCCTCTTGTCTCCAACATTGTATATGGCTACACTCAAAGCTTGGCTCTTCCAAAGGGAACCCAAGAGAGCCCCAAACCAGAAATGAACCCCAAAGATCCAAAGCCAGGATCCCTACTGGAAACACCTTCTTGCTCCCAACAACAGACACAAGCTCTGAACAGACAGGGTTGGATGAGTCTGTATCCCCACAAAAAGATATACTTAAGTCCTAACTCCCAGTACCGTGGAATGTGATCTTATTTAGAAACAGGTTTTGTGCAGAAGTAACAAAATGAGATTGTTAGGGTGGGCGCTAACCTCATATGGCTGATATTCTTTTTAAAAGGGGACATTTAGACAGAGACAGAAGCACATGGAGGGAAGACAACACAACGATGGAAGGCAAGGGGGCCACTTGAGGATAGGACTGGAGCGATACATCTGCAAGCATGTGCAATGTGTCTGAGGCGACCAAAGGTAAAGAGATGCCTGGAACAGACCCTTTCCTAACCGTTCTAGAGGGAGCCTGACCCTGTCAACACCTCAATTTCAGACTTCAGACTCAATTTCAGACGCCTCGGCCTTCAGAGCTGTGAGACAACACTTTCCTGTTGCTTTCAGCCGCTCGATTCATGGTACTTTGTTACACAGATCTAGCAACTTCTTACAGAAATAGTGAGGTGCAGCTCTCTGTCAAAGTCTGATGGGAGGCTGTAGATCAAATAACCCAGCCTTCTTGTTGCTCTTAGTTTGCGAAACTTGGAGATGTGGGTTTTACACCATTTCTCAGAGTTTCACCGGTAGAATTAAGCTCTAGTCACCTAGAAAGTAAACAGCTTGATAACTCATTCCTTCCCATCCCACTTCTCCACTTCCTACCCATGTTTTCAGGATCTACTAAATAAACAACCCTGCACACAGATCTTACCCCAGCTCTACTTCTAGGAGAACCCAGCCTGAGGGAGAAGTCACCCAGGGCAGTGAATATCTGGCATCCCAGCCACACACACTCTGGTTAGATAAGCTGGCAACCTCTTGAGAAGAATATCCTCTACCAAGTTTGGTTCTAGAATATTTCTGCACAAGTTTTCATGGGATGCAATTGTGCATGAATGGCTCATTCTTCTAAGGGGGTTGAAGGAAAAAACAAAACAAAACACCTTCTTGTTTTACCCTTCACTGGTAGCTCAGATGGTAAAAGAGTCTGCCTGCAATTCAGGAGACTCAGGTTCAATCCCTGAGTTGGAGAGATTCCCTGAAGAAGGAAATGGCAAGCCACTCCAACATTCTTGCCTAGAGAACTCCATGGACAGAGGAGCCTGGCAGGCTACAGTCCATTGGGTTGCAAAGAGTCGGACACGACTGGGCAAATATCACTTCACTTCACTTCCCTTCTCTCTGTCCCCAAGCAAGGGACTGCTCAAAGGTTGGGGGAGGGAAGACTTGCTAATTATTGCCTTGATAGTTAATCAATACTTGAAAACAGCAAAGCAGCCATCTTTGTAACGTGCAAGCTTTCTGAATCCAGGTCACACTGTGCTTGTCATAAGTTACAGAAGACAGAAGGATAGGTAAGTTATAGGCTATTTACTATTTAATTACTAGTGGGGTAAGATTGGAGAGATAGAGTTGGAAGAATAATATCATCAAGATCTCAGGGAAAAAAAAAAAGATCTCAGGGAGTAAAATTCCTCTAGCATAGACACACACACACAAGGTTAGTTAAAACATGTCTACAAATTTTGACACTCTTTCCTTGAAAGCTAGAACCTAATTCACCTCCCCTTCATTATGGGTCTAGACATAGTGACTCAGTTGTAACAACTAGCTATGGTGGGTTTGATGATGTATGACTTCCAAGACTAGGTCTTGAAAGGTATTACAGTTTCCTTCTTTCTTTCTAGGGACACTCATTCTGGGGGGAGCCAGCTGCTCTGTTGTGAGGTTGCATGAAGCAGTCGGTGGAGAGGCCCACATGGTGAGGGGCTGAGGCCTCCACCATCAGCCGTGGGCTCTCCCAGCCCTAGCTGAACAACTAGGTGCTGACGGCCCCTGAGGACATCGCAGCTCTGAGACCCGCAACCACAGTCCAGCTAAGTCACTCCCAATTCTCAACCCACGAAAATCGTGAGACAGTCAATGTTTGTTGTTTTATACAATATTGTTGTTTATACAATAATGAATACAACTACATACTATTTGATGGTTAGCTGGGATGCGGAGATAGAACAGGAAAGATTCATCATCAAGATCTTGAGGGAGTGAAACAGCTCTAGCACGTAATTCACAACAGAGATCAACATCTCCTGCGTATATTGTCTCCCAAATCAAGACACCACAGAGAGACAGTTTACAATTAAGAGAATTCTCATGGAACAAGAATGTTTGGGCTGAACAACACTTCAGAGCTGAACTCCTCATGCAAAAAAAAAAAATAGATAAGGAAACCCAGGTCTAGAGAGAATAGGTGATTTCCCCAAAGTTATTATATCTGTTTTGGAGGGTTCCTGGTGTGACTTGGAGGCAACAGGCAAATTGTGGGAAGTTATAGATGCCAGGAATCTCCACATTGTTCAGGGAGTAATTTTTCCTACAACAGCATTGGGGATTCACAAATAGATTTACAAGTTCTAGGAGACAAAGCTGCCTATGGAATTCTAATATAGGATCAACATGTAAAACTGATTTGTTTTTTGTTTAATGAAATTTGTTGGAATCTTGTCTTCAACAAACCGGGAATCCGTAAGCACAGACAGAGAGTAGGTGTTGATTCATATTCAGCTATTTATTGCAAACAATTGGCTTGCCATCTGACAATACCAGCCTTTAAAGGAAGGTTACCGAATGCAAAGACTGAGGAAAAAACTCTCAACCGGAGATGCCTTGCAGTGGCTGCCCATCTATTAAGCATCCCCTTTAGCTCTCGAAAAGATTCCTTTTCAGAAACAATGAGAATTTTACTGTGTGGAGCCCTAATCATTTCAACTTGGTAGAGCCCCTTGCTTAAATGACCAACAACAATTATTTTTGAGTCTGCAAACATCTTAAGAACCAATCAGATACCCAGAAATACTTAAGGAAAAAGCCTTTTTAAAGAGCTCACTCTCTTTTCTCTACCTATTAACATCCTTTTACAAATAGTCCTGGAGTTTAAAAAAAATTTTATTTATTAATTTTTATTGGAGTATGGCGGTAAAGAATCTGCCTATCAATGCAGGAGGTGCAGGAGACTCGGGTTCCATCCCTGGGTTGGAATAATCCCCTGGAGGAGGAAATGGCAACCCACTCCAGTATTCTTGCCTGGAAAATTCCATGGACCCTGGTGGGCTACAGCTCTTGGGGTTGCAAAGAATTAGTTCTGGAGTTTCATGTACTTGACTTTCGCACTTCTGTATGACCCAGTCACTGTCTCTTCTTCCACCCAAATACATACCACTCTCCCCTTAATGAGCACTCCACCTACAGTCATGTTGACTTTTGGGGGGCGTTCTGAAAACAAGATATGTTCTTTCCTACCCCAGGGTCTTTTTTTTTTTTAACGTGGTATGTTTTAATCTCCTGGTTCTTAAAATGCAGTCTACTAATCAATGTCTCAGTGTTCAAGTCGCAACTCAAATGTCCCCTCCACACAGAAGCTTTCCCTGCTGCTGTGAACACCCCTCCCCTTCCTATCTGTGATGGTCAGTTTTATGTGTTGACTTGGGTAGGCTATATTCTCCAGTTATTTAATAAAACACTAATCTAGGTGTTGATGGGAAGATATTTGGTAGATTAGAGTCTATGATCAGTTTACTTTAAGTAAGAAAGGTTATCTTCCATAATTTGCAGGGGGTAGGGGTGCTGATCCAATCAGTTGAAGGCCTTCAGAGCAGAGGTGAGTTTTCTCTGAAGAACAAGAAGAAATTCTGCCTATGGACAGCAGCTTCATCTTGTGCCCAAGATTTCAAGCCTGCCCTTCCTGATAGCCGGTCCTGTGGATTTTGGAATTTCTTATCCATCACTCATAATTTCTTAAGCCAATTCCTTGCAAAAATCTCTAAAAATAGGTAGCCTACTGGTTCTCTTCCTCTGGCAGAACCCTGAATGATACACTATCCCAGTTAATTCATTTATTTTCTTAAGACTAGTGTTGCCTGACTTAAGAAATAAAAGTACAGAATGCAATTTTGGAAAATACATTCACTAAAAAAAGTGGTCTTTATCCAAAATTTATGTTAACTGGGCATATTATATTTGACCTGGCAGTCCTACTTGTTGCGATTTGAATTTACCTTATTTATAAATTTGCTCACTTACTTATGGTCCATCTCCCTCATCTGGTCTGGAAGCTCCACAAAGGCAGAAACCTGATAGGTAGTTTGAGGCTTCATCCCCAGTCCCTGAAACAGAGCCTGGCATAGAGTGGATATCTAATAAATATTTATGGAGTGAATGAATAAATAAATGAATGTACATCACCTGCATATTCATGCTTTCTGCTTCCAGAGCCCCCAAATCATCCTTCACACACAGTAATCAGGTTTATGTTCATGAGCAGTTGAACGGATGGTCCAAGTGATGAGAGTATAGGGTCTTCTCATCCATGGTTCTATTTTCCACATCGCTTAGTGTGTTAGTGAGTGTTATGTGAGTGACTGTTAGGGTGATTATTTGACTATTTAAGAGCTCTTAGCTCTGATTATTTAGGGAAAATGAGCAGAAACAGGGAAACAAAAGTGCTGATAGCAGTGATAAGCGGCTTGTCTCATAAACTTAGTTTAATCAGGATGATGACGGAAACCACAAGGCATGCCAAATACGGCAAATCTTCAGGCCTGAACAGAAGCTTAGAGAACTTGGTTGCTCAGTTGTGCAATTACGAAAGGGAA
The DNA here is from genome assembly GCF_019320065.1 of Cervus canadensis. Classification (NCBI taxonomy): domain Eukaryota; kingdom Metazoa; phylum Chordata; class Mammalia; order Artiodactyla; family Cervidae; genus Cervus; species Cervus canadensis. The sequence continues at coordinate 30,310,776 of NC_057407.1, forward strand.
AAAAAAAAAAAAAAAGAGCAATAATCAGAACATGTGTGAAATCCCAGAGCTCTGTCATGGAGGACTGGCTGAAAGTTGAATGAGGAACTTTTAAAAACAATCATCTGGAGCCAGAAACCACTTTTAACAAGTGTATCTACTGTTTGGTTTGGGGCACTGGCCTTTTGTTCTGCCTGAAATTTAAGTTTCAGCTCAAGTACCACCTCTTCCCTGAAGCCTTTCCACATGTCCCTCGGTCCCACCTTCCAGAACATTTCTCTCTCTCTCTCTCCCCTGCAATCCCAAGAGTGTGAGGTTTGCACCTGTTAGAAGCACACATTTGCACTTACACTTATAGTTTAGTCACCTGCTTATAACTGCATCTCCTCTTCTAGGTCATAAATTGCTTGAAAGCAAGAAATTTTATATACTCTACCACACACACCCCAATACCCCAATCAGAGCTGGATGCATAGTGGGTTCAGTTCTATTGGGGAAATTAATGTGGACTTTAAGTTGAAGGGCCTGGGTTCATATCCCAGCTCCACCCTTTGCAATCTGTGTGCCCTTTGACAAGCCACTGCATTCCTTTCAGAGGTGCAGTCTCCTCATTTGTCAAATGGGGACATGAGTACAGGTTAAGGGGTCTTAATGATACAGGTCTCAGCAGAAAACAGTGACCAGAGATGTTGCTTGATTGACTGTCCATGTTAGCCTGAAATGTTCTCAGGAGTTGGAAGAGAATACAATACAATACAAAAGCTTAAGTTTATATTTAGGCAAGAACGTCTCTGGATTCTGGTGGAAGATATCCATCAACCTAACTCTAAACTCTACCAAGTGGGATTGAAATGATCTCTTCCGAAAGAATTCCAGTTCCCCTTCACCAGCTACATGGCCTGAAATCTCCACCATTATGGTCCCTTCTTTGGGCCAAAGCATACTGGCTCTTGACTCCAGGCTGATATCAATGGCCCTCTAGACAGGATAGATAGGTGAAGCTGGGAGAAGAAAAAGGAATGAATCTGGGGCCTGAAATTAAAGATTTCTGCCCCAATTCTGCAATATAGCGCCTATGTAATCTCCTACCCCTTCTGGAATTCAGCCTCTCTTGGTTTGCTTTCTCATTTATGAGTCATGCATGATCCCTCAAACACATACACACACACACGGAATTGCTAGAGTATGGTTTCTCAACCTCAGTATTACTGAAGTCCTGGTCCTATAATTCTTCATTGTGGGGAGCTGTCCTATGCATTGCAGAATGTTTAGTGGCATCTCTGGCCCCTACCTTCTCAATGCCGGTAGCTCGCTCTACAAGCTGTGATAGCCAAAAATATCACTATATATCCACCAGAGGAGAAAATCATCTAGAGCTGAGAATCATGCAGTAATGACCAAACTCAATAATTTCTATGCAAGCTCATAAATTTGAGAGCCCAGTAGAAGTGTTAGTTATAATTATTTTTCCCTGATTCTGGAGAAAATTAAATTACCCTCTTCTGCAATTCCTTAGCACTTAAAAATAATAATAGCTAAGAATAATTGAATACTTGTTATACTGTGGGCTCTGCTATTGTCTCACTCTGCATACGAGAAGATTCAAGCTCTCAGTGCATACACAGCTTGCCCAGGACAATAGGAGTGCACAGTGGAGGCAAGAGACTTGAACACATGAAAAACCCATGTTTCAACCCATATCGGTTATTTGTAGCTGTGTAACAAATGATCACAACTTAGCCACTTAAAATGGCATACATCTGTCATCTCACACTTTCTGCCATAAGGAGTGTGGAAATGCCTTAGTGGGGTTCTCTGTAAGATTGCAATTAAGGTTTTGGCCGTGACAAGTGTCTCAACCAAATACTCGACTGGGAAAAGATCCACTTTCAAACTCACATGGTTGATGATGGGACCCAGTTCCTGGAAGGCTTTCAGACAGAGACCTCAGTTCCCTGCTTGCTGCCAGCTAGAGGCCACTGTCAGTTTCCTGCCACGTGGGCCTCACTGTAGCATCGTTCACCACATGAGACATGCTTTGTCAAAGCCAGCAAAGGAGACGATCTGTTAGCAAGATGGACATTGTGACCTTACATGATATAAGCATGGAGACTGTATCATCACCTTTGTTCTATTCTATTGGTTAGAAGGAAGCTGCTAGGTGCACTCATACCCCAAGAGTAGGGATTACATAGGTACACAAACCCTAGAAGGCAAGGATCACCAATGCCATCAGCTATGCGCCCAAGGGCTGTTTTGGGGGGTGGCAGTTTTGTTTTCTTTTGCTTTGAAGGTTAGTCTGCTCAGGCTGCTATAACAGAATGTCAGACACTTGGTGGATTGCAGAAGAGACATACATTTGTCACAGTCCTGGCGGCTGGGAATTCTAAGATCAAGGCACCAGGTGATACAGTTCTGGTGACAGCCCTTCTCCTGGATTGCAGACGGTTGCCTTCTCACTATGTCCTCATGAAGCAGAAAGAGAGATGTAGAGAAAGAACTTTCTAGTGTCTCTTTTTATAAGGACAATAACCCTCTCTTGGGCACTCCACCCTGCTGATCTCACCTAAATGAAATTATCTACCACAGGCTGTCACCAAGTACCATCAAATTAGGGGTGAGGGCTTCAACATATCAATTTGGACAGCACAAATTCACTCCATGGCATAGCTGAAGCAGTGTATTTTGTGAAAGAAGATGACTGATGTTTCTGAGACACATGATGATTCTTCTGGAGTGGAGATATGCACTGCTGATGACTACTTTATGACACAATTACAGACTGGAGCAGTTGCAACAGAGACAGCATGACCCGCAAAGCTGAAACTATTTACTGTGGTCCTTTACAGAACAAAGTTTGCTGACCACTGGCACAGAGTAGAAAATAATTAGAAACTGAAAAAAAAAAATGACAGGCTTGGGTGGATTACAAAAGGAGTGCCATGTGGGGGTGGTTAATGTTTTAGAGGTTTTGTGGGAGGGGTGAAGAGGAAAGGAAGAAGAGGTGAGGAATAAAAGAAGGAAATGTGATAGACTTCAAAAATAAACTTGATCTCGCTGGCATGCTGCCTCAGAAGACTGAGGCTGGGGTAATTAAGTAGTGAAATTACAATGAAGGAAAATGGTCCACCAAAAGAAACTAAGGCAAGAAATCCAAAGTGGGTCTAATGAAGACAGAAAAATCACACTGAGAGTTGCGCATCAAGTGCCTTAATTTGCAGAAACCATGTTGCTTCCTCGTCATCCTCCCTCTGAAAAGAATTCTCCTGTGCACGCAAGGCACACAGCATTTGCTAAGTTCTATGCGCCAACATCAGGCTCCCAACAAGCCTTTTCTCTTTCGCTTTTTCCTCAGTGGAAATGAGTACATGCCAAGGGTGAGGCTTGTGTGTGGGTTTGGAACGTGCACAAAAACACAGCTAGATGAGCCTTATTTATTTTATGATCACTTCTTCCATCACTGTGCATACATCATATCAGGTGATGGTGCCTGTCGCAGGTCCCTAGTTACCGGCTCCACGTGTTCTGTGGCCTAAACAAAAAAGCAAAGGACAAATAAGAAGCAAAGACCCACTCAGGGTCCGGGACATGAATAGAAACTGATGTCCCCTTCAAAAACAGCTCACTTTGTAAATAGGAAGAAATAAACCATTCAAAAGACGCTTGGAAACCATGGACTGGAGTCTGGCTATTGGAGTGGAACCTGTTTGGGGTTTGGGATTTGGGGTTTGGGTGGGGATGTCAAGTCAAATGTTGTGGTGACTCCCTAAACACACACAGACTGTTTCGATATCAGATTTGAATATCCTGCACCTTGCCTCACTTCCAGCGGTGTCTCATCCCCAAACCGCCGAGCCAAGAACCCTGGACAGTTTGCTCTCTGTCCTGACAGACTTTTTGGAGTTAGCTGGCAATGGATTCTATTTCAGGAAGTCAGACCAAATAAAAATCATTCCAACTAAAAAGCGCCGCTGGGCAAGTAGAACAGCAAGTGCCCACCACACACAAAACAGACCAACCACCAAGTTTAGCCTTCCCTATGTGTTGTTGATGGCAGAGTTACTGCCTTGGAGTCTAGAGTGATTCAATGGTGTGAAAGTTGTCTGGTGAATTCTGCTGAGAGGATTTTACCCACATATCACAAGACATTGTGCTGAACTTATCAGCCACAACAGACCAGAGCAGTAAAGGAGTCTAAAAGTGATTTCAAATACTATGGAACCCAGTTATCTGTGGCTTATGAACACTGAGACTCATGTGATCACCAGATATATTTTGAGAGCCACCCCCTACTCAAGCCCTCTGAACGTTCTTGGGTAAGAGTTTGAATTTGGGGGCTTCTGGTGGTGGATGTCTCATCTTATTCAGGGAGCTGGGTTCTAAATTTTCACAAAGATGAAAAGGCTGTACAATTTAAATGGCTCTTGGAAAATCCCTCCTAATGCCCACAAATGCAGTGAGATGTGAGTAGGAAGTCACACTGTCATAGCCCGCTGGGTGGGGTGGATGGACGGAACAGCTGCACTGTGGAAATTGTTCCTCCCTTCTCTGTTCTTTGTGAAGAGGGTGTGGAGGTGAATTCACTTTAGTCAAATGTGTAGGTTATGTAACTTCAGCTCCCCTGGAAGAGTTGGCACACCCTACAAACACCAGGTGGTAGTTGTTGTTTAGTCACTAAATCAAGACCAATTCTTCATGATCCCATGGACTGTAGTCAACCAGGCTCCTCTGTCCATGGGATTCTCCAAGGCAACAATATTGGAGTGGGTTGCCATTTCCTTCTCCAGGGGATCTTTCTGACCCAGGGATGGAGCCCATGTCTCCTGCATTGGCAGGCGGGTTCTTTACCATTGAGCCACACAGAAAATGCCAGGCACTAGTGGGCTTTGTGGAGGAAAAGTTCCTGACCACCAGGAACCATTAAGTTTTTCACTGCTTGATAACAGAGACCCTGCCTTTTCTCATCCACTATAAACAGGACCAGTGTCTTCTACCACTTTTCCTTCCTTTTTTTCCTCCTAAATAGACTGATTCAAGCTTTTCTCTCTCTCTTTGCCTCTTTCTGTTTAGCTTTTCCAAACCAAATGTGTATACTCAATGTTTCCTATAGGGACAATGCCCTGAAATTTTAGACATCTCCAAAGAACTCCTGCAGCACTGATGGAGGCATCTGAGTATGGGATTAACAGTTTCCCCAGGCAGCAGCCAATTTCTAGAAGTTAGAAGGTTACAGGTGGCTAAATGGACTTGATTGTTCAGATTCTTATAGCTAAAATTGCCAGAAACAAGCTCCAAGCTTAAGTTAAAAAGGGAATTTTTTTTGACACATGCAAATGAAACAACTGCATGTGGTATTGACTATGGGATTCTAGTGGTACAAGTAAGAAGGATCTCTCTCTCTCCAAAATTCAGCTTCTCTTTTCCTTTATGAGTAGGGCTCATTCTCTTCCATGACAATAGGGCTTCATTCATGTCTGGGGGTTGGACGAGCTGCATGCTTCACTCATATCCTCACATCTTTGCATCTTCAGAGGAAAAAGAGTTCTCTCTTCTGAGACCAAGAGGAGGACTCAGATAGGCTATGCCCAGGTCACATGACTCCTTAGCCCAATGACTAGGGATGCAGGGAGGGGACACTGTGGATTGGCCAGACCTCAATCCCATGCCTGCCCCTGAAGCCAAAAGAGAGGACCTAAGGAGACTGTCAGCCTGACAAGTATTATATGGAACTCTATGAAGACAAGCAATTTCCCAAAGAAGATGACAGGAGAGTGCAGGTACAAATACGAAGGAGGAAAGACTTCTGTGTGGAAGAAACAACAAATGTTCACCTTGGGGTCCTAAGAAAAATACATGGAAGACAGACTGTCTTACTCCTACCATCCTAGACTCAACTCAACATTTAATGAACCTGTGGGTTCAAATGGTTTTACCAGCATTATTTATGGTACAATCTTGCAACTCATCTGTGCCATTTTAGCCCCTGGCCTCAAGTAGTTATTAGTGAACAGAAATCCTCAACTTGGACAAAGCAGGAAAGCTTATTCTCCAATTCCATTATCTACTCGCTTTGTAAGCCAAGGTTTTGCGAGTTTTCTAATGACAGAGGTTTACCCTGAAAAGAAACACAGGCACCCAATGCCATAATTGCTTGCCATTCTTGTAGCTATTTCTTTTGGCAGCTCCTTGCACTACGTGCATTATCCATCATTTACCACAGTGCGCACAGACAGTCTGCTGTCTATCTGGCACTTAGTCATCAGCCAAAGGTCACGCTAGTCTTTCTTCTCTTTCTTCCTCCCTCCCAGGAAGTATGGCCCCTGGACTAGCAGCCCCTGCGTCACCTAGGAATGTATTTTGAAATTCAAATTCTTGGACTCTATCCCAGACCTACTGAGTCCAAAAGAGAAAGAGTGGGGGTTGCAGTAACCTGTATTTTACCATGCTTTCCAGGTGATTCTGATGTTTAAGGTTGCTGAATTCTACAACCTATAATATATAGGTAATATAATACTCTGTTGTCATACTGATCTCATAACTCTCCAACATATGCTTCTTTTTGATTCCTGCCTCAAACTCCCCATTGTCTACATAATAAACTATACACCCAGTTTAGTCATCCAAGGACCTGAGGAATCTCATTTCCCTAACTTACTGCTTATTCATATATTTCTTGTTACAAACCTCATTTACTTATTTATTGAGCACTTACCATGAACCAGTCTTCCAGGCACCTTAGAAGTGGATCCTCCAGCCTCAGTTGAGCCTTCGGGTGACTGCAGCCCTGGGTGATATGAGATGGAAACCTTGTGAGAGATGCTGAGTCAGAATCTCCAAACCAAGCCACTCCACAGAAACGTCACAAATAAGGAGTGATTATTCTTATTGTTTGAAGCCCCTGTACTTTGGAGTTACTTGTTACGCAGCAATACATAACTAATATATTAGAGTGTAAGCCTTCTCCCTCACAAATATACAAGTATACATGGAATTTACTGGTAAGGGTATTTGGTAGGAAAGGGTGGCTTTATAAGTATGGAATGACAAACCCGAGGTTTAGAAGCTTTGCCAAGGTATGTTGCCATCAATGTTAAAGAGTCTGTAAAAGAAGCAGTGAGAGAATCAACTGCCACCATTTGAATTGCACAGGGCTTTGTCGGTGTCCTTCTCTGAGTACGGCACTGTGTCACAGACTTAACGTAGTAGTTTCCCAGGGTTGCCACGACAAAGCACCACAAACTGGGCATCTTAAAATAACAGAAATGTATGCTCTCATAGCTCTAGAGGCTAGACATCTGAAATCAAGGTGTTGGCAGGACCACCATGCTAGGAGAGGATCTGCCCCATGCTTCTCTCCTAGATTCTGGCATTGCCAGGGATCCTTACCCTGACTTGGTTGGCATGCACATCATCAGTCTCTGCCTGTGTTGTCAGGCAGCATTCTCCCTCTGTCTTCATGTCACCTTCCTTCTGTGCAAGTCTGTCTCTGTGTCTCTACTCCTCTTCTTACAAGGACACTGGTTACACTGGATTAGGGTCTGCCCTAAAAACCTCACCTTAACTTGTTACATCTGAGAAGACCCCATTTCCAAATAAGGTCAAAGTCACAGTACTGAGGATTAAGACTTCAGCAGATTTTAGTGGGGGCAAGATTCAACCTAGAATGCTTAGAGACAGCTAAGATGAATCAGATTCATTTCCCACCATGATGACTAGAGATCCATTCATATCTAACCATCACCCACATGGCAAAGACAAGCATCATTTGGGACTACCTCACGGACTGAGAGGCAATGTCATTGGCCTTCAAAGGATGAGTAGCATTCCAGGTACATGAACCACAGTGAGCAAAAGTAAGAAGTCCAAAAGGCAGAGCAATATTCCTCCATGTTGAGGAATGTGGAGTTGCTCTGTGCTTGACCAGGAGCAAAGATTTGTAGCCAGTGGCTACAGCCTTTACAGCCTGGTGGCTCAGTCGGTAAAGGAACCACTTGCAATGCAGGAGACCTGGGTTTGATCTCTGGGTTTGGAAGATCCCCTGGAAAAGAGAATGGCCATCCACTCCAGTACTCTTGCCTGAGAATCCCCATGGACAAACGAGACTGGCAGACTGCAGTTCATGGGGTCACAAAGAGTCGGACAAGACTGAGCTACTTAAGAACAGCACAGGGAGGTAGTGCGGGCTTCCCAGGTGGCACTAGTGGTAAAGAACCCACTGCCAATGCAGGAGATGTTAAGAGATGTGGATCCAATCCCTGGATCAGGAAGATCCCCTGGCAAAGGGCATGGCAACCCACACCAGTATTTTTGCCTGGAGAATCCCATGGACAGAGGAGCCTGGCAGTTCATAGAGTTGCAAAGAGTTGCACACAACTAAAGCAACTTAGCATGCACACAGGAAGGTACTGATTGCTAATCTAAGGAATGTGCATGAGATTCATGGAACAGACACCACCAATGCCCTGCCCATAACCCCTCAAATCTCTACCGTGTCTATGCCTGAGGTCAAGTGAAGGTGGGGCTTATGGGACCTGCAGGCAACCCACAGTGAGGCAGCCCCTGCTGCCCAAGGGCAAGTTTCTGGGGGAGGTTGCAGGTGAGAGCCTTCAGCTGCAACAGTGCAGGCAGCAGCTGAGAAATGGGGGTGAAAAACGACCCAGTGGGATCTGGGTGAATACCCCAGCCTTTGCTATACTAGGGAGAATCCAGGTGTTGAGGTCCTGGCAGCAGGTGGAACTAAAGCGATGGAGACTTGAACGCAAGTCTGGGCTGAAGATGTGGGTTTGGGATTCATCCAAATATGGGGATATTAACACCCAGGAGTGAGTGAAATCAGATAGACAGAGCAGGAATTGTTCAAAGACGGCCAGAAGACAGAAATTTAGAGAAATCTAAGTTAAAGGGATCAGTGTGCATGTATCTACTTAATCGGGCAGCTCCAGGCACTAGATATGGAGAAGGCAATGGCACCCCACTCCAGTCCTCTTGTCTGGAAAATCGCATGGATGGAGGAGCCTGGTAGGCTGCAGTCCATGGGGTCGCAAAGAGTCAGACACGACTGAGCAACTTCACTTTCACTTTTCACTTTCATGCATTGGAGAAGGAAATGGCAGCCCACTTCAGTGTTCTTGCCTGGGACTGAATAAAAAGAGTCATCCCTGTCCTATACAACTGAGGTTCATTTTCATAGCGGACATTTGAGAGACACAGGTCTTTGCTCAAAAAATGTGACCCACATTAGAGCAGAGCCCAGGCTCCTGGATTTGGATTTTGACTTAACCACTTATTTAACTGAAACACTCTGAACAAATTATTATTTGCTTTTTTTGAGTTCCAATTTGCTAATCTATTAAATGGCAAGAATAAGAGTACCCACCTAAAAGAGCTGGTAAGAACATGCAATGAGACAGTACATGTAAAGAGGTACTATGGTCAATGAGGGGTGGGGTGTGGGTGGTATTTGTGATCAGGTGAGACCTTAGGGGTCTCTCGGGTTATCCGTATGGTACCAAAAAGCACAGGCTCTCAGAGTTCAAATCCTGGCTGGGCCACCTACTAACTCTAAGATCTTGTGTTCAGTTTCCCTTTGGGTAAAATGGGGACATACATAATACCTATCCATCCTATGCGGCTGTTATGCGGATTAAATAACTTAATACACGTAATATGCTTAGAACGGTACCTGACATTTAGTGAGCAACTTTCTCCCAGGAAAATTCTCATCACTCTCCACTGCTGGACGCTCTGTTATTATGGTTCTGCTCAGCACTAGCTGCACTATACATCATGCTTTCAGCCACCAGTCTTCCAGGAGAAACATCACTGGCCATTCCCCCCAAAAGGAAGGATTTTGCTAAACAGACTGAATTTCCTTCTGCAACAAAAACTCCTCAAAGATAAACAAGCTAAGCCCCCAGCCATGTCACATTGTAACTTGGCTATCTGTTAGCTGACAGAATGCCTGCTTTTCATATTGGCACAATCAGTCACATCTAGTTTCCAAGTATGTTCCTGCTGCCCTGGCGGTGACCAGCAGGGGAGGATGGGGACCAGGGCTTACTGCCCTGCATTCTGCTCTACATTTGAAACCAATCTTGCTTCTCACATTTCTCCTCTCTCCCTTACTCCTATGTTCCCCACCCCCACAAACTGTTCTCACCCAAGGCTTGGGAAGATGAAGTTTTGTTCTTGCTTTATTTAAAATGAACAGAAACTAAATCATCTAGATTTACAGGTTTCCCCCACTATCTGAAAGTAGAATGAAGCTTTCCTAAGCTGAACTGGCCGTAAAGTAAAGAAGCAATTACCTCAGGACACATCTTGATAATGGATGCACAAGATAAGTTAAGATAAAGCACAGATGCTCGTGAATGTAGTTCAAAGTTATGGTGGCCTGATGCTGAGATGCTGAGTGTGGCTCCTGAAAGAGCTGGGTGGTGTCCCTCATGCTGCCTCTAAGACAACTCACTTCAAAACCAACCCTGAACTCTATTCTAACTTTTAGTCTTTTCTGGTTAAAGCAAAAATCCTCTCTGGATTTCATTCAGTTACCAAAAACAAGTACTAATGTAGGTGTTTTGTAAAAAGTAGTGTAAAACGAGCTTTTGACAAGAGGATACCTGGGTCCCCTCTAGTGCCCAGTTGAGTGTATACCAGTTTTGTTCCTTTCAAAGGGCAAGCATTGTTTGTTTATTGGTATGCCTATAGCATCCAAAGGAAAAAGATTGACTGATTACCACCTCTTTCCAGAATATTCTTGCGTAGTGCAGTCCAACAGAACTTTCTGCAATGATTCAATGATTTTTATTTGTGCTGCTCAATATGGTGGTCACTAGCTGCAAATGAGCACTTGAAATATGGCTGTTGTGTCTGAGAAGCTGAATTCTTACTTCATTTAAGTCTAAATAACCACTCGTGGTTAGTGGCCACAATATTAGTGTGATTCTAGAGCTGTGATTTTCAAATCTTAATGCAGACAGAAATCAGCCTTATGAAAATGCAGATTCTGAATCAGCAGGTTTGGGGTGGGGCCTGAGGCTCTGCATTTCTAACAGCCTCCTGGGAGGCTGATGCTGTGGGTCCCTGGTCTACTCTTTGCATAATGAGGGGCTGTGATTCTCAAATTCAACGGCTGCTTGGGCTCCCCTGGGGAGCTTTAAAAATTACTAACGCTTGGGTCTGACCTCTAGAGATTCTGACACAATTGGTCAACTTGTGGCCTGGAGACGGAGACATTTAAAAACCTCCCGGGGTTGATTTTAGTGGACAGCCAAGGTTGGAGGCACCACATGGCACCGCCAATGACCTACTTAAGGTTTTTTAAAATAACCGTCATCCCAGAGAACAGAATGCTAGCTTCAGAATAATCTCTGAAGGGATCTTCTTGGTACACGGCCAAACCTTAGAGAGTTTAGACTGATTTTGCCCATCCAGACTAGAAATGTTGGAAATGTTTTTCACAGTCAATCCAATCCAAGCTGGTGCGGCTGTAAAGAGCCAAGTGGGGTGGGAAGTACAGAGCTGGGAGACCTGTGGGAATCACCCCAGGAGATGCTGAGCCTATATCTGTCTGTTCTCCCAGGTCCCCAGTGGGCTATATCACTCCACATCCCCACAGGTGCTGACCTATCCTACAAGAGACTGAAGACCACAAAAGTTCAGGTCATGAACTCTGCAGTCAGAATACTGAGGTTTAATTCTAATTCTGATGTTTATTAGGTCTGTGATTTGAGCAAGTACCCACAAGTACCTGGGCCTTGATTTTCTCACCTATAAAATGGGAATAAGTACAGTACCTTCCTCCCAAAGTTGTGTGAAGCTTGGTAAATTTCTCAGAACTTTGTGAACTGTTCAGCTGTTATTATTACTTCATCACATCTTTGTCTCATCCCCTGTGTTTGAATCTCACTGAACAACTTCTAGCTCATTAAACCCACCATACTCTAACTCACCACAGGGCCTTTGCACATGCTAGTGTTTCCTGCATGGAATTATTTGCTTCCCCTTTAGACCTAGTTAATGCCTTCAGATCTTTCTTAGATCAGTCCAACTCTCACGTCTCCTGGGAAATGTCTCGTCTTTCTTAGCCCCCTATGTCTAATCTTTCTCAGCCCCCTTATGAGAACTTGGTTTGGCTCATTCATTCAATAAACATTATTTGAGTACCTCTTATGTACTATGTACTGTTTCAGCTCTGATAATACTGCAGAGAACAAAAAAGACAAAAAAAGACAATCCTTGTTCTCATAAAGCTCACATTCTGGGATAGATGGACCATAAAAAATGAAACAAAATAAAAAAAAGAAAAGAGGTACGGATGGCCACTGAAGTCCTCCAAGAATAGTGATGATTGCAAAAACAGAAAACCTGGAGGAGGTAGGGAGCAAGTCATGTAGACAGTTGAGGGAAAAGCATTCCAGCCAGAATGAATGGCAGATGACAAGGAAAAATTGCAATGTCACATTTTGTGACTCACCAATTAATCTCTAATGCTCAACATAGATTATAAACTCAGTGGCTCGGGGTGGGAATCACACGTTTTTGTTTTCAGCACTCAGCTACTTGGCATGCAGTGGGTGCTCACTTAATATGTTGAATGAATGCACTCATCGGGTTTTCCAGAATTTCTGGATAATGTGTGTGTTAGGAGGTGGGAGTGGAGAAGTGAAGTAGTTGTCTGTTCCCTGAAAAGTCTGCTGCCAACCTCACTCGTTCTCACCTGTTGAAAGTAACTGTTGGGAGAAAAATCTCTTGAAACGGAGTATTATTCCCTTCTACTTCACATTTCCTTTCAATGATCTTCCTTCTGCCCAGTCAGAGGGATCCATCACCCTGGAAAGGATTAGGACTGTGTGGCAGGAATGCAGAGAGGGGAAGAGAACTGATGTTCCAAATTTAACTCCTGAAACAGGCACTTGAAGCCCATTTCTGAGAATTCAAAAGTCATGAAAGGCAAGGCTTCTGATGTATAAAACTGGTGTTTTGTGAAAGGAAAACATTTAATAAATTCACAGAACAGTTTTTTTTTTCTTCCTCCAAATCAAAAGGCAAAGCTGTGAAGGAGAGGACATGAATTTATATATAAGAAATGCATTCAAAAGCAAGCTGTAGGGGACCCAGAGTGGCTGGGAGGGAGGAGGGGCCAATGGGGAAGGTAAAGCTTTCAGCATCAGAGTTGGTCTGGCCCATTGTGTCAATCAGAATCCCCGCAGAGCGTTCAACCAAAGACTGTTCAGCTAGGAGACCATTATCAGAGGGGTGACAGGGTGAAAAGAATTACTAAGGGAGGTGGAGACACCCTGAGACAAGCAACACCGGGAGGCCTAACAAGCCTCAGCCTGAAGGGGTAGGAGGCAGTGTTTGATCCCAGGTAGAGCTGGTACCCAGGAGGAGCTGCCTGAAGCTGCAGCCACTGCCTGAGCCCCAGTGCGGAGGCAGGAAGAAGCAGAGCAAAAACAATCCCACTTTCTCTCCTCCCACCCTCCCAGCTCCTGCTGGTGCCTCTGCTTGGCCCGAGTACCTATTGTCTACAGGTGTTTCGGGGTGTCCTACACCATGCCTCCAGGCTCTCTGCTGAGTCCTGTGTGGTATTTGACTCTTTGTGACACCATGGACTGTAGACCACCAGGCTTCTCTGTCCATGGAATTTTCCAGGCAAGAATACTAGAGTGGGTTGTCATTTCCTCCTCCAGGGGATCTTCCCAACCCATGGATCAAACCTGCGTCTTTTACATCCCCTGCACTGGCCGGCAGATTCTTTACCACCAGGGCCACCTGGGAAGCCCTGTGCTGAGTTCAACCACAGTGAAAACTCCTCATAAGCTCAGACTCCCACTGACAGCCTCCCTCCTTCAGCACAACTACTTTCCTCTCTGAGCATCTCTAAAGGTGGGGAACCTGTTCAGCCATTGTGTAAGTTAACCCCAGAAGTGAGGGCAGTTTGAGCCTTCATAAGCAGCTCTGGGAGCTGCAGTGGGACCAAAAGCTCCCACTGGGCCATTCCTAGGAGGGGCATCTGGGACCCTTCTCAGAGGTCCCAGCAGGATCTTTGGCTTTGACTCTCCCTCTTTTCTGGCCCCCTTACTCCAGAGCTCTGCTACTGGTTGAGTTCTCTGAAAGCAGTCTCTGAGACAGAATTTGGGGTATGCAGTTTTATCAAGGAATCAACACCTATAATAGGAATACAACAGAAGCAGGCTTGGACTGAAGGAGAAGCTAAGATATGATGCAAAATCAACAAAGCCCTGGGCTGCCTGGGAGAAGCTCGGAGCAAGTCCTGGGTGTCCCCTGTGGAGCTGAATGGTCCCCCAGTCTCACTCAGGCTCTGAGACGGGTGCACAGGAGGATGCCAGCATCCCCAGGAACGGCAGGCATGACCTCAGACGGCCCAGTGGTGCTCTCTCTGCAGCTGGAGCGGACCCTGGAGGCTCTGGCAGTGGGGCAATCACTCCTTCTTTGAAGGGGGATCTGAATGGGCATCTCCATGTCCCCTACATCCTTTGAGAAACCAACAGTGCTCAAGTCCTGACATGAGGCTCTGCTCCTGGGGAAGCCAAAACAAAGACAGTGGGTGAGGCACAGCCAGGATCCAGGTCCAAGGGCACTGAGCCAGGGGTAGCAGGGAGGAGGGGAGAGAAGGGCAGAGACTAGTGTGTCCATCCCACATGGATGGATCACAGCCAGTCTGGGGAACCGCAGACAAGTTCAGCGAGATTAAGGCTGCCCTCCTCTTGGACTGAGTTCTCCCACACGAACACTGCCTTCCTGTGTCAAGGCAAACCTCTGTAGATGCTCAGAGGACCCTGCAAGGTGCAGTCTTCCAGCCCTTCCTCGGGAGGATCAAAAGAGAACATTCAGAAATCACCTTTTAATTGCCACCTAGGTGAAATCTACTTTCACTTGGAAATGGTTAAATTTAAAGCTTTTACAACATTACAGCAAAGAAAGCATCATCCAGTGAAAGCTTGCTATGACTTCTGGCATTATCCTTTGCATTTACGATGATTACTTCATTCAACAGATGAGGAAAATGTGACTCAGAGAGTTTAAGTAACCTACCCCAAGTCACACAGCCAAAAAGTGACAGAGCCAAGATTAAGAAACATACCAATTGAAGCAAATGCCACATGTTTGGCACTGAAAGGCACATTCCCAGTAAGTTCTCTGTACATACATTCCCCCCATCACACGCCCTGAGGCAGAGCAGTAGGCTGGGCTGGTGGTTTTTCCATCCATCTGGGATGCCCAAATCAAGCTGGATTTCCAGCAGCTTCTCACGTACTACCTGCCTGTCTTCAATCACTCTGTAACAACCCCTGCCTTGTTCATCACTGCTTTTCCTTCTCTGCCTTCTCTAATTTCTCTCCATATCCTTTATGATGAGCCATGGTATACAGGGTGATTTACAGCCTCTGCTCTCATCTGCCTAGGGTTTTGAAAAAAAAGGAAAAGAATTAAATTGGATGGAGCACTCCAGGAATCTGTCTCCAGCTTTCAGACCCTCTCTTTACCCAGTGATGCATCATGCTGCGTTCTAATGGCTTCGTAATGGGCACCTTAATCTGCCATTAAACTGACTCTAGAAGTGCCCCTCACTGGTCACCTTGGCCATTGGTCTGCTTGCTGACTCAGGGCATCAGAAGGTGGGGCCCATTCCGAGATTGGTGAGGTCCTAGGAGGGAGGGTTTCCTGTCTTCTGGGGTCACAACTGCAAATGCTGATGAGGACCAAAAAGGTAATCCAGGTGAGTGAAGCTGGGGGGGCAAGGGCTCTGGTGACCTGTATAAACGAGCAGTCTCAGCTCAGCCCTCTATCCCCCACCCCAACCCTGGAACTGTTGACTTGCAGGGATCCTGGCCCAGCTCTTCCCATGTCTCAACACAAGCCAGGAATGCAGAATTTTATGTATCATCTCCCCCTTTTTAAAATGTCAGCATCTATTTTAAAACATTTTTAAACACTGGCCAGGCCAAATAAAACATGTCAGCTGGCAGCTTTAGTCCCAACTGTGAACTCTGTCTCAGAGAGACCCAGAGACTCCTGCTGAGTCTTTCCTGGCCCCAGAGATTCCCTACAGCTCTGCTCAGCATGAATAAGAAAATAAGAAATCGGTCACTCCAACTACCCAATTAGCAGCCGCTGCACATTCCTTTCCTCTCCCCACTGGAAGGAAGGAAAAAAAAAAAAAAATGAACAGGAGAATCCAACCCTGTTTTGATTTGGATCAAACTGGGGATGTTACCACCTATTTGAGGTGCTCTGGGGCTTGTGTTCTGGAGGCCAGCGCTGGCCCCTGTCTCAGTCTGAGCTCCTCTTACATCTGGGTCCTGAGTGCCAAACCACAGCCACCACAAGCCAGGGAGACTTCCCCGGCAGGCTCCGCAGGGAAAGGGGCCCTGTGCAGGGGTTGGAAACCAGTGAGACTGAGCCTGGAGGATGGCTGGGCTCGGCATTGTGTTGTCATGGTGACCTGCAACTACCAGAACCACTGCTCCGGTTGGAGACCACTTTTATGGGGCTGGGTAGGGTGTGGGGGAGGTTCTTTCTCCTGTTGAGTCTTGTCAACATCATGGCTACCTATTCCCCTTAAGTTCAGCAAAAGTACCATTTTTGAGAGTAAGTATGCAATGGGTACCCTGAAGGCAAATGGCCTGTGTTTCTGCATCAGCCTTCCACACAGTACCTGAGTGAGCTTGGGCAGGATGTTCAACCCTCTGTGCCTCAGTTTTCTTATCTATAAAATGGAGGCACTAGTTGAACTGAACTTGAAGGTAAGGATTCAATAAGTTAACTTATGTCATAGATCTCCAGTAGCTCCTGGCATATAGTAAGTACTATGTGCAAGGTATAATAATCTACTATTTATTACTATTATATAAATATTTTTTGGAGAATCTGCTGTCCCCTTATCTATTGGGTCTCTCAATAAGACCACTTGCACTTTTGATTGCACTTCTCTCTTCCATCTCCTCTGCTGAAATTTCACCCAGTGTTCAAAACCCACCCCCAGTACCTCTTCCTCCTCCACACCAGATACAATTATCTTCACCCTCTGTTCAACTCACTTCCTACATTTCTGGCATGTGCAGGCAGACCTCAGCGATATTGCAGGTTGGGTTACAGAGAACTGAGATTAAGCAAATATGGCAACAGAGTAAGTCACATGAATTTTTTGGTTTCCCAGTGCATATAAAAGCTGTGTTTACACTATACTATAGCTTATTAAGTGCACAATTAACGTCTAAAAACATTCATACCTTAATTTTTTAAAGTTTCATTGCAAAAAAAGCTAATCATCATCTTATAATACAGGGTTGCCACAAATCTTCAATTTGTAAAGCAAAACCCAAAAATGCAGTATCTGTGAAGTGCAATAAAGCAAAGCAGAACAAAACGAGGTCTGCCTATAGAGTAGCACACTTATCACAATTTGCCTTAGACCATAGCTATGTGTGATTATGTCTTACCTCCTTGGAGATAGTGACCTCATCTTATTCTTTATATCTACCATAGCACCAAGTCTTCAATATAATAGGTGTTAAGTCAATATTTGCTAAAGATACATTAAATGAATAAAGGAATTAGATTTCCTGAAATAACCAGGGAGATTCAGCCAGGGGAAGTCTAAGGTTTTAGAGCAAAGAGCTCTCAGATTAGATTTAGACTCAAGACTCTTTGCGACCCCATGGACTGTAGCCCACCAGGCTCCTCCATCCATGGGATTCTCCAGGCAAGAATACTGGAGTGGGTTGCCATTTCCTTCTCCAAGGGATCTTCCCGACCCAGGGATCAAACCCAGGTCTCCTGCATTGCAGGAAGACACTTTAAGCTCTGAGCCACCAGGGAAGCCCCAAAGAAATTTTAGGAGCTATCAATTGGTATTTTTTAAATTATCATTTACTAATGCCTGCTGTATGCCAGGTACTGTTCTTAACCATTTACTCAAACTATTCTGGAACCTTCCTGATTCTCTTGTGAGATTTGCTTTACTTATATTATCTCACTCTTCCTGGGGAGGATGCTGAGATTCCAGTGATCACAGTGATGTGCCCGAGCACCCATGGCTGCTCTGAGGCAGAGCAGTGATATGAGTCAGGGAGCTTTTGCCCATGGAAGGAGACCCTGAAAGAAATATTTGAGTGCAAACCGTCCATGCAGGAGGGGTTCCCGGGGAGCACGGTAGGGAATAGGGAAGAGAATCAGAAGGAAGGGAAACCAATACAGTGAATAAGAGTAGTTATCTCTATAGGTAACTGAGGTTTTGGTGGGGGTTGCTCTCCGGGGGGCCCACCTCCCCTGCACATGCATCCTGGCCTGTGCACGGGCTGAATGCACCCTTGTGGGCAAAGAAAGCCCCAGAGAGGTGTGTGCACCCAGCAGTGGTGCGTGCCACAGAGATGCGTGGGACTGAAACCCTTGCCACCAGGAATGGGCAGATTCCAGAGTTGTTCATCTTTCCACCAGGCTACAGCAGGGATCTTCAATCTCCAGGATCTAATGCCTCATGATCTGAGGTGGGGCTGATGTAATAATAATTGAAATAAAGTGCACAATACATGTACTGTGCTTGAATCATCTTGAAACCATTCCCCACCCCCTCCCATCCCATCCATGGAAAAGTGGTCTTCCATGAAACCGGTTCCTGGTGTCAAAAGGCTGGGGACCAGTGAGCTATAGGCCAGCTCTGCCTACTCTTCCTGATGCTCTTGTCTGGGTCTGGGCAGCAGACCCCTCCTCTGGAGGCATTTCAACCCATTTCAGGGGATGAATTCCATCACCTTGATGTCTTATTTTACTCTTCTTGAAACACACACATCACAAACATAAATCTGTAGAAGGAAAGATTTCCGTTTGGACAATGAAGCAAAGCTTAAAGGGGTTTGAGAATCTGGCAGGACCAAGCAGCAGCCAGAGGTAAGTCTTCACATCCAGAGAATCAGAAGAGAGCTTTGTTTTATTTTTGTTTACTGAGTTGAAAACATTAGCCTGTTGAATTGCCTGATGAATAGTAGAAGTGAGCTCTCATTGGTGAAGTGAAGTGAAATTTGGGTGAAATTCAGGACTCAGGGCCTGGCTGAGATCTTCTAGGGATGTACCACATAAATGTAAAAGTATAGCTACTTTCCTGGCTGTATTTTAGACTGTGGTGCCTGTGGGAACAAGGAACCACCAGCCAAGAAGCAGTGGGCCCATTTTATCTCCTCTCCTTCCTTCCCAGGAAGCTATGTGGCAAGTCACATGGCCACCAGCAAAGAATGCAGGTTTGCGAAACATACAGGCCTGGGTCCAAATCCTGGCTTAGTTGGCTGTGAGAATCTCAAAGTGAATTAGTAAGTCACTCTGGGGTTGGTTTATTTCACTAATATGATATAAACAATGCTACCTACCCCCTAGTGGTGCTCTGGGCATTAAATGAAGCATGTGCGTGCACTGGCTGGCACAACGCCTGGATGCAAATGGACAGGAGACAATCTGGTTGGGGGGATTGCTGCTAGATTCTCTATAGAGTATACGGAGCTGCCAGTGAAGAAGTCTGAGATGTTAAGGGTCAATCCTGCCCCGCACAAGTTTGCTTACAAGTCTTAAAGGGGCTCTTGAACACATAAAAGAAGGTTTATCAACTTTTAAATCATTAACAAGTGAGCAGCCAAGCAATCCATATGACCTATTTTTGTTGCCACCACCCCTCGGGGTAAGAGGGTTCATTCACGGGAGCATCTAGTCATTTTTGCCTAGTGATTTTTCTTAGGGTAAAGTCTACAAGCCCTATTCATGAAACAAAAGGCCCATCTCTAAAAGATTTAAGCCAATCCATATAGAGTGAATCTTTTTAATTTCATCAAGAGGAAAACATTCCTGAAATTTAAGAGACTGGTCAAAGGTCAGTATTTACACACACACACACACACACACACACACACACACACACACACACACACAAACAACACATACACTTCTGACATTATGGAAGCTAATTAGCAAAGCTTTGGTTGTTATTCAAGACATGGGAAACTAGAGAACTGGCAACAGGCCCCCTAGAATGGACCTCTCTGGCCTCCCCTGGACCAGGCATCCTCAACTGGGCTGCTCTCAGCAATATTAAGCTATAAATTCAACAAACTCATAATATTGCATTAGATAAGCTGAAGGACTTTTAAGGAAAATTGGAGACATCATAAACCTGGAATATAGTTAGCATTCAGTAACAGATAGCAACTGATAGCTTTTAGCTTGTGTCTCCACTTCTACCTGACTTCTTGGTCAGCTCTGAAACTCCAGCATGATCTGTTTTCAAGAGGAAAAGGTCAAATTCGTGGAAAACTAAGAGACTGTATCATCTCCACCCAGTTGGCACTTGCAAAGGCTAAGATCAAGGAGGTTTGCATTTCCTAAGTAGCAGGGTTAGGAAAGAGGAGGAGCCGGGGTGTATTCCTCTCCCAGCATCCCAGCGCTTAGGCCTCTGGAAGCTGGGACAGCTGCCCACAGAGAGTCTACAGCCATCAGTGTCCTAAGGAAGCTGCCTGGGCTGAAGAGAGACACCTCCTCAACAAGGCCTCACCCACTTCCATAGGGGCGGCATCCAATGACTGGTTGACACGGGGGTATGAAGTCCTGACCTTCCACCCCTGTTCCAGCTCAGATGACTCCAAAGGTTGCTCCCAACAGAGAATTCATGGAGAGGCAGCTGAGGAACACCCCAACTGTGTGACTGCACTGTAGCCCTACTTTTCCCCCTGCCCAGTTTATTTCCTTCCCCTTCTACAGATGTTGTCTCCTGCTCACCAAGATTCATCTCAGTCTGCTTCTTGAGAAACCCAACATGCAGGAGGAAAACAGGGAAACACCAAGCTGCAGCACAACTTGTATCAATCAGATTTCAGGTCTGGGGCCCACGGAGAGCCAGGGATGCTGATAGTCTTCACGAAAATGCCAGGGAAACCCTGAGGCCAGGCACCCAAGGATCAGCACACAGAGGGAGGGACTTTCATATTTCAAGCTTCTTCCAATTAAGAGGTAGGAGGATGCTGGACTCAAACCTCAAGCCAACTTGCTCCTGAAGCTTCTCCCGTTCCACACTTCCCTTCAAATGTCTTTCAAGAAACCTAGTGCACAGGAACAAATGGTCAGGCCTGAATCATAAATGGATTCCATGATGCTAGGAGGAAAGCAGGGCATTGTAGAGCCTTCTAGATCACTGGTTCCAGCCTATTACTGTCAGATGAAGAAACCAAGGCCTAGAAGGGGGTAGAGACAAGTCCAAGGTCTAAATGACTTGGTGGTAGATTTAGGACAGAACACCAGATCTCCTCTCCCAGAGCCATCCTAAATTCCCTAATTTACCCAACTCCATTGCTGGGCAGGTGGACAGAGAAGAGAAGGGAATAGGGGATAGAGCCAAGACTCCAAGTCCTACTGGCCTGAGCCAAAGGCCTCCTTTATCCTCACTCCTAACTCCACGGGTGAGGACTTATTGGAATAGAAGGGCCAATAGAGTAATAATGCAATCTTTCATTGAGTACCTACTAAGAGGCAGAAGTCCTGTGAAGCACTGTGACTCATTGAAACCATCATCTCTTTGAATTCTCACAACAACCCAATAGCTGTGGATATTACCATAATATCTCCTGTATAGGAGAGGAATCAGACTCAGAGAGGCGAGGTCATTTTCTCAAGGATACCCAGCCAAAGGGCAGTTGAATCCACTGGGTCGATTTCACTTTAGCGCTCCCTCTCTTCCTCAGTGTAATTTATAGTCCCCTGGTCTCTTTCCAGATCCCTGGAGACTTTCATTTCTTTCCTTGTTTTTTAACTCCTCCTCTCCATTTCAAACTACAAGAAGAGGAAAGTTACCCATCCTATAAAAGAGTATTTACAACCATGGCAGCCTGGAAAGAAGAGAAGCATTTGAGATTGGAGGTTGCTGGACTCAAATTTTGACTCTGTTACTTGGTAGCTCTGTCCCCCATCTGAGCCCCTAGTTCCTCACTGGCAAAAAGATAAGTAGAAAACCCATGATTATAAACCCTCTATCTTGCTGGAGCAAAATTCTTGGCCCCTTCTTAGAGATCCTGAGTGAGTGAGTGAGTGAAGTCGCTCAGTCGTGTCTGACTCTTTGCGACCCCGTGGACTGTAGCCTACCAGGCTCCTCTGTTCATGGGATTCTCCAGGCAAGAATACTGGAGTGGGTTACCATTTCCTTCTCCAGGGGATCTTCCCAACCCAGGGATTGAACCCGGGTCTCCCACATTGGAGGCAGACGCTTTAACCTCTGAGCCACCAGGGAAGTCCTTAGAGATCCTAGAGGCCCTTCTATTCCAGTAAGTCCCCACCCATGGAGTTAGGAGCGAGGATGTGCTCAGGGCTGATAATTACTGGCGCAGGAAGAAGGGTGAAGAAGGAGGCAGGTGGTTGATATTCAAAATACTCAACCTACCAATGGCTTTTGGCCTTGGTGCTGAGTTTCCTCATCTGCACATGGGAATGAAGGTAACAGCATCCTTTCCTGGGCTTGCTATGAGACTTTAATGACAAAAACGCGTGAGAAGTGCAAGATCAGTGCCTGGAACATCACAAATGATCAATGATTGGTATTATTATTACCATCACTTCAGGGCCAGTGGCTTATAAGTCCAAGAGTCATTCCTGGACCATGCCAAGAGTGAAAAGACCACCTATAACCCAGAGTAGTCATTCTCAGACTTCAGCGGTCACAAGAGTCGCTGCAGGCAGAGTCAGGCTCGTGGGTGTATGTACTGCGTCACACAGGACTGCTTGCTTAGAAGACTCTAGCTGTGGTTCAGTGCTGTGCTGTCACCATCTCGACATTCTTAATCATTTCTGAAAAAGAGCCTTGTGTTTTCATTTCACAGTGGGCCCCATGAATCACATAGCCCAGTCTCGTCTGAAGAACTTATTAAAACACATAACTGGGCTCACTTCAAGGAAGGCAGGCCCCTCATTTGTATTTATCACAAGGTCCCAGGTTGAGCTGTTCCTACTGGTCTGTGGACCACGTTTTGAGAGCCACGACTGAGACAGTGGCTGCAAGCCCCTGATTGTACATTAGAATTGCCAGCAAAGTACCTGGGCTTCACTTTTACCTAGTTGAATGGAATTATTATGAGTGCATTCCTAGTTTCCAGTACTGAAAACCACTCAGAGCAGAGAACTCTGAAATTTCCTCGGGAAAAGAAACCCTTGTAGGCAGGAGTTACCCACACAAACACCCAGGCCTCACCCTAAAACCAATGTTGTGTGGAATCTCCAGAGAGGAGTCAAAAGAGGTTTATGTTCAACAAGAACTTGAGATGATTTTTAGCCTGTGCATAGGAAACACTTGAGATCTTGTTAGGCAGCAGATTCTAGACAATTCCAGGTAAACTAGTTGACCTGGGACGGGCCCAAGGATTTACATTTCTCCCCTGCTCCCTGGGAATGCCAATGCTGCTGATCTAAATACTACACTTGGAGTATCCCAGGTCTAAGCTAAAGAAACAAGAAGGGGATGGTGGGGCTTAAAATTTGGTGACGCAATCTCCAGTCGTCCAGGCCAATAAGAAGATGCAAAAAAGGCAATGCATCCCAGCTTCAGCTGGTACATAAAATCTTTATTGCATATGATAAATCATATGTTAGAGACCATTCTCAAAGTGGGGTCAGAAAGCCCCCTAAGGATGCTCTGCTTAGTCTACAGATGAGGACCACACAGTTAGGGCTTAAGAAATCCTTAGAGGAGTTCTTCAGTTTAACCCATCAGAACCTGGGCCAGCTCTCTCTAAGCCTTCATCCTGTCAGTGGTGAGGTTGGCAACATGCCTATTAATCTATTTTATGGCTACTCTGGACATCAGGACACCAAAGACCTTTTGAGGGCAAAATTTCATACCAACTAGTGTTCCTGTTATTTCTGTAGAGTGACAGGTTCTTATAGAGTATCTGCTCGACTTTTCAACATCTTCCAGGAGAAACAGATCACAGTGTGGCACACTTCCTGTCCTGCAAGTCCTTTACCCTCAGTCAATTCCCATATCTTTATTGAACTCCTTAGGAACTTATCAGCTGCTGGAGCTGAAAATATAGCCAGGAAAGAGGCAGTGAGGATGAACTGTGAGTGGGCAGTATGGAGGCTGGGTTCTTAAGAAAACTCTCCAGGATGTAGAGACCGAGAAGGGTTTCCCATGAGTGGGTGGAGAGGACAGCATCCAGGTAAAGGGTATGAGCACATGAACAGGTATACTGCATGTAAGGGTCAGCAAAGATGCAGGTTGCTAGGATGTAGTATTGGACCAGATCATCTTAGGTTCTCTTGGAGCTAAAAGGCCCCTAGCGCAGCTTACTCCTATTGGGAAACTAAGACTCCGAATGAGGAAATGTGTTGATTGAGCATCTTTCAGCTCCAGGTAACAGACAGAACAGTCCCAAGGAAGGTTGACACATAGCCTAAGCTGGGGATGATTCTTTGGCAACTAAAATGACAAGCGCCCAGCCCACCTGTAGGCAGAACAGTTACCAACAAACCTCCCTCACCAGAGCGCTGTCATAAATTAATCTTTAATTTCCACCGCTGGGTCTGTGGCGCAGCTAATCACAACCACTAATTGCTACGACAAGCTTCTCCCTTCTCTTTTTTATGTTTCCATATTAGCCTGTTTAGTATGCTTTGTGTCTGTTTATTTTATAGCCGGAAATACTTTTAATAGCCTAGTAAATTGAAAACGGACTTTACTACCATCTGACTTTACCGGAATTTTACAACCATTCAATTAATGGTATCAGTAATCTTCCTTCATAATTAGGCGGTTAGTAGCTTTGTCAGGCACTGCTGTTCATGAAATTAGTACTCAGCATCCACCTAATCATATTTTGGGGGGCTCCAAAAGGAAAACTCGCAAGCATGGGGGCTGCCAGGGTGGAATGCCACAGTGAGCTGGCTGTAAATATCGCCTGCAAATATATGGTTTATTATGGTGATAACGGGCATTTGTAGCTTACATAAATCTGAGCATTCCTGCTGACAGAGGAGAAATGGTTTTCCTTGGTTGCTAGGAAATAGAGTTTGTTCCTGGGTTTCACACGCTTCACTGCCTTCTCCAGGCAGCTGATGGATTCTCTACATGAGGGAATGGCAGCCGTTAGCCACCCCAGTGCAAAGGTGGGGAGCATCAAATCCAGTTCCCCAGGTGCACACACCCAAATGAGTCTACTTCATACAAGATGATGCTGGGGAGCTACAGCTATGTTTAAAAGGCAAGCGGAGGCTGAAGCTAGACCACTCGGCAAGAATGATCTGAAGCCTGATTTTTAATGTCTGAAAACAATCACAATTTCATATGCCCAAGAATTTCTGCCAACTGTCACATTTGAAAGGAGACAGATTGTTTAAGTGCATGAGAAACTGGCAACTGGGAACGAATCACGTATCACCCAAGTGGCCCTATTTCCATATCTACAGCAATTAAATTCCCAGATAGATTGCAATATTTAATAAAAAATTAAGCTCCTTTAAAAAAAAAAATAGTGTTCTCTGGTAGAAACAATTCAACAATGCAAATAATTTCTTGTGATTGAAACATTTCATAATACAGGCACGTTTGAATAAGACTTTAGCAAATTACCCAATTAGATTTCTGACACTCTCCTGAATGTCCAGACAGTGGATTGCAAATACTGACAAACACTGTAATTTCACTTTTAAAATCTGCGTAACTGCCAGGTTTCCCAAACTTCTGAATTCTGACAATACTTGAAATGCGACTGAGTCATAGTTTCTTGAGCTATCAAGAGGCCCTCACTAGGGATTGGAAGAAATAGGGTCCTGTGGGAACAGGGAAAAGCACAAAGATCTATTTGAGCTAAAGCTGAGAGATTTAACCAGATTTAACGAGGACTGTCATTTTGTAGAATGAGAATGAGCCCTGAATTATGACACTGCCATTGTTCACTACCAGCTGTGTGACCCTAGGCAATGCGCTTAACCTCTCTGGGTCTGTTTCCTCCCTCAAAAAATGGGAACAATAATATTTCTTCATAAAATTATTGTGAGGATTAAAGGATATAATGTAATGTAAAGCATTTGCTGCAGGGTAGTCTGCAATAAATCATAGCATTTTGTCCTCCTCTTCTCATCCTTGAAAATATCCTAGGCAGACTCCACCCTTTCCCCATTCAGTTCAACAGATGGGAAATCCTGCAGAAGAACCCAAACTAAGGCCCTATTCTCAAGGCATTTTCAATCTACTGGACTTTTCACCTCCCAAAAAATGTCACTGGGGGAGGAGAGTTCTCTCAAATCTGCCTGAGCCTATCACATGGACCTCCTTAGACACTTTCTCTGAAAGGCATACATGCAATGTGACTAAGCATAAAAGCAGAAAAGGTTCATGATTTAAGTTGTAAGCAGTTTGGCTGGCATTCATCTACTTCTCACAAAGTAAGAATTATACTGGTGGACACAACTGTTTGTATCACTAGAAGACGGTTCCTTAACAGTTCAGGAAAAAAAGGACTCTCCAGTCCGTAGGACAACAAAATATCCTGCTCCTTTATAAGTAACTAAGGAAGGACAGGGAGGTGCCAGTGGGAAGGGAGCAGCCTGGGAGCTATCCTGGAGAGGTGGGTGGGAGCCAGAGTGTAAAGGACTTGTAACTCACTTGAAGGGGGTTCCACTTTACCCTGGGTGGAACAGAAAAGTGTTCAGGATGGTGAGGTGTGTGATTCACACTGTTAGGAGGTGTGAGAACATGACAGAGTTCACTGTCACGTCAACTTAGTGCCCGAGCACTAAGTTGGGCACAGAGTTCAGACCGAAGACTGTGGGCGGGAAGGAGATGTGCCAGAGTCTCTTTATAAGGTGCCTGCTGTGTGGGGTAGAGGTGGCAGCTGAAGGCATCGCAACAAGGGCTGATGGCTTAGGACTGGGAGCAGCCAGCCTGGAAAACCCTGATGGGTACTCAGCTGTGTCAAGCTGAACTGAGGAATGAGGCTGTATACGTGTAATTTATGTACCTGCTTGAACTCTGAGCTTACAAATAAATTTAGCTCCTGGCCAACAGCCGGAGCACGTGTGCTGGGCTGGAGGGCTGCCATGGAGGACAACCAGAATGGAAATTGAGAACAGATGACGTCCTGTGTGATCGCTTTTGGAGAAAAGCCACCACCCACCACCACCATCACCATCACTCTTTTTTACTCCAGATCCAGTTCACCCGACCCTGGGGAGCTGAGAGCAGGCAGAGCTTGGTTTCCAAAACTCTCAAGTTACTTTGTCTTTTTCCAAGGTCACATCGACAAACCGTGTGAACTTGGGCAAATTAATCTCTCTGAAGCCTTCGTTTCCTCACTGTAAAATGGAAATGATAAAACTATCTACCTTATAAGGATTAAATAACTTAATATATATGTAAAACACTTAGAATAGAGCCTGTCACTTAGGAAGCACTTGTTCACAGTTAGCTATTATTATGATTACTGTCACAGTGACCTAATACAGGCAGACCTTGGAGACACTGCAGACTTGGTTCCAGACCACCCCAACAAAGCAACTGTTGTAATATAGCAAAGCACACGAATTTTTTGCTTTCCTCATGTAGGTAAAAGTTATATTTATACTATACAGTAGTCTACTCAATGTGCAATAGAATTATGTCTAAAAATGCACATATATTAATTTAAAAGACTTTATTGCTAAAAAAAAAATGCCATCATGTGAGCCTTCATAGAGCCATAATCTTTTTGCAATAGTCACATCAAATATCACTGACCACAGATCACCATAACAAATAGAATAATCATGAAAAAGTGTGAACTCTTGCAAGAATTACCAATACTTGACACACAGACACAAACTGAACAGATGCACCAGGGGAAAAATGGTGCCGATACACTTGTTTGATGAAGGGTTGCCACAAACCATGATTAGTTAAAATAAAAACATAAAAAAAACAGTATCTGTGAAGGTCCATAAGGCAAACTGCAATAAAATGAGGTCTGCTATATAGCCTTTGGACATGTTCAACTACGATCATCCAGGGCGAGGGATAAATTAGTTTAGGATTAACATATACACAGTAATTTATATAAAATAATCAATAAGGTCCCACCACATAGCATAAGGAACTCTCCTAAATATTTGTAATAACCTCTAAGGGAAAAGAATCGAAAAAAGAACACACACACACATACATATATATGTGTGTGTGTGTGTGTGTATATCACTGAATCACTGTTGCACACCTGAAACACATATGATATTGTAAATCAAACTATACTTCAATAAAAACGAACAAAACCTCATCATTCAATGTTCACTTTCTGTGTGTTAGTTGAGAGGACTATGAAGGGTAAATAACACCCAAACTCTATACTCCAACGAGCTCCTCAATATTTACATTTTAACTGACACTTTTAACTAATCCAACCCCCTAAAACGGCAGAGAAATTTGAGAATTTCCTTGGTAAAGCCACGGAGTGTTGTCTGTCAGGAAACTTTCAGACAGGCAATTGTTCCTGTCTTGCCCCCTGAATGTCAGGAATTTCACTTATCCTCCCAACAACCCAAGGAAGTAGGGAAAATTACTGCTGCCCCTCTTTTATAGACTGAAAACAAGAATGTTGTTCTTAGTCATACAACTAACAGTTATACAACTGATCAGGACCATGGTAGGATTTGAACCACTTATCTCACTCCAGAACTCAGTCTCTAAACCACCATGTGTTATATGGTCTCTTAGGGTACAAGGTGTCGAGACAAGAAGAAGCTGGTATAAAATGCAGCAAGGCTAATTAAAGAAGGTATTTTTGAGAGCAGGGAATAAGACAAATAGCTGAGGGTCAGCCAGGGAAAATGGTGACACTCGCCATAAGTTTAATATATTCTGTCTGGAGGCAAGAAGTCAATTAAATAATTTCTCAACATGCAATACTGACTGAACACCCATTGGACACATGCCATCCTGCTTCCCCAGGGCCTGGAGCTCAGACGATACTTAACAACCAACCTTGGATTAGTCCTGGAAACCCTACAGCACAAAGAAACTGTCTCACCAAACACCAAGGAATGAAATCTTCTCCAACTCCCTGGGCTCTGACCACTGGACAAGCTCTTACCTGCCAATGATGAGCCTAGTAGTGAAGCGAGATGATTAAAAGCTTAGACACTAGAGATGCCAGTTGACTGTACTTGGAAGCAGTACCATCTTGCCCCAAGGAGTGTTTGGAAATATGTGGGGGTGGTTCTGGTTGCCCCAGGGACTGAGAGGCCCCACTGATATTTAATGGGCAGGGACTAGGGGTGCTAAATACCCTGGAACACATGTGACAGTCTTGCCCAGAGAATTATCCCATTCCAAATAATGTTAGCAACCCTGTTAAGACACCATCACAGACATTTCCAGGTCTCAAACCTTCTGCAGCCACTATCCATGGCCATGTGGCTGTGTTTAGCAGATAGAGCCAAGCTCTGGCTGCACAGGTGGGGACAAAAAGAAAGAGTGACATCAACTTTCCCTCTGTCTTCCTCTGCTCAAGCTGTCATAACAAAATACTGAAAACTGGCAGATTTGCACAAGCAATTATTTTCTCATACATCGAGAAGCTATAAAGTCCAAGATCAAGGTTCTGACTGACTGGGTTCCTGGTGAAGTCTCTCCTCCTATGTCATGTATATATATATGAAAGTTTCTCAGTCGTGTCTGACTCTTTGTGACCCCATGGACTATGCATATACAGTCCCTGGAATTATCCAGGCCAGAATACTGGAGTGAGTAGCCTTTTCCTTCTCCAGGGGATCTTCCCAACCCAGGGATTGAACCCAGGTCTCCTGCATTGCAGGCAGATTCTTTACCAACTGCACTACAAGGGAAGCCCAAGAATACTGGAGTGGGTAGCCTATCCCTTCTCCAGACGATCTTCCCAACGCAGGCATTGAACTGGGGTCTCCTGTATTGCAGGCGGAATCTTTACCAACTGAGCTACCAGGGAAGCCCTCTCATGGATGGCTGTCATCTATCTGCGTGCTTACATGACCTCTTCTTTGTGCACGTGCTAAGGGAGGGCAAGCAAGTTGTGTGTCTTCTTATAAGGACACTAATCCTATTGCAAGACTCCTACTCTCATTCCCAGGTTGCGCTAGTGGTAAAGAACCTGCCTGCCAATTCAGAAGACATAAGAGATGCGGGTTCAATCCCTGGGTCGGGAAGATCCCTTGAAGGACAGCATGGCAATCCACTCCAATATTCTTGCCTAGAGAGTCTCATGGACAGAGCCTGGGAGGTAACAGTCCATATAGTCACAAAGAGTCAAACACGACCTAAGTGCTTTAGCACCCACTCTCATGACCTCTTCTAAATCTAATTATTGCCCAAAGGTTGCATCTCTAAATATCATTATATTGAGGGTTAGAACTTCCACATATAAAAGGAGACAGGAGCAAAATTCAGTCTTGCCATCATAGAGAGGTACTTCCTACTCAAGTGTGAGAGATCCATAGACATATTTTTAAAATATATATTGTATTAGTCTAGGTTCTCTGAGGAACAGACGCCAAGATGGCATTAAAATATGCTGGGTCTTATTACGAAAAACAGGCAAGGAGGTGGGAAAGGCTGGGAGAGCCATCAGACCATAATGTCAGACTGACCCCAAGTGAAGAACAGAGGGATGAAGGGTAGAAAAAAGCAACCCAGAATGTGTGCTGACCAAGGACATTTCAGCAGGACTTCACGTCACAGTCACCATAGGAGTCTGTATCTCTCAGGAATGGGTCTGCCCCGATGTCTTCCCTGGGTCACGGGCTGGGAGCAGACTAGGAGACGTGTGGCTTTGGTACAAATGCACGGATAGAGTTCAGAACTCAGGAATCACTGGCTAGTTACCATCCCTAATTCCAGGGGCATGCTCATGACCACCACA
Source organism: Cervus canadensis (assembly GCF_019320065.1). Taxonomy (NCBI): domain Eukaryota; kingdom Metazoa; phylum Chordata; class Mammalia; order Artiodactyla; family Cervidae; genus Cervus; species Cervus canadensis. Next base: position 30,341,660 of record NC_057407.1, read on the forward strand.
TATATTAAGAATTCCCACATAGTCAAAGAATTAAGACACATTGCCACACTTTTCTGAGGCTCAGACTCAGAAAACCCGTCTGGAGCTCAAATAAGAGCACATCGATGAAAGCCAGGTTTCCAAAAAAAAGAAAAGGCACAAGAGCCAGTGGGATTCAGGTACCAGGGGCATTTGTGCATTACTGTTCCTGTAACAGAGGGCTCTACCCTGGGAGGGAAAAGGGGCAGTGATAAATGCTTTGTTTGGATGCGATGGCTTCCCGTTCCCTGCAAGTGACAAAGCATACCACATTCTAGGTGTGGCAAGAATCCCAGCCCGCTATATTTTTGTTGTATTTTAACTAGCACTTCTTAGACTAGTGTACATTTGAAAGTAAATCTGATCAGTTTAATCCCAGCATGATTAAAAGTGATTAAAGGCTCATCTTCTGGAAATCATTTCAGAAATCCCTGCAGCCTTTTTGTGCATTTCCTTAGAAAGAGAGCTGACATCATTTGCTAAGGATAAGTAGAGGGTGTTAAAGAAAGGACAGGAATGAACCCATCTATGAAACAGAAACACGGACAAAAAGAGGACAGACTGGTAGTTGTCAGTGAGGAGGGGGCTGGGCATGGGATGGAGTGTGAGGTTGGGCTTAGCAGATGTGGGCTTTTACATATGCAATGGCGAAGTAGCAAGGTCCTACTGTATGGCACAGAGAATTATGTTCAATATCCTATGATAGGCCACAATGGAAAAAATACATAATATTAAAAAATAATATATATATATATGGAGGTGGTTTAATCACTAAGTTGTATCTGACTCTTGCGACCCCATGGACTATAGCCTGCCAGGCTCCTCTGTCCATGGGATTCTCCAAGCAAGAATATTGGAGTGAATTGCCATTTTCTTCTTCAGGGAATCGTCCCAACCCAAGAATCGAACCCAGCTCTCCTGCATTGCAGGCAGATTCTTTACCAACTGAGTTACAAGGGAAGCCCACAAATATATATATAATATCAATATAATATATTATATAAACATATATAGAAATATATATGATTATATAATATATATATAATAGAATCACTTTGCCATATAGCAGTTAATTAACACAACATTGTCAATCACCTATACTTTTATTAAAATTTTTTTTAATTAAAAAAGGAGAAAAAGAGTGCTTTGGAATTGACCCCCTATTAGGAAGTTGGGGTTGCCTGCTAAAAAAGCATGTCTCATCCTCAAACCTGCCAAGGCATTGACATAGCTGCTAGAGTCTAGACCAGGAGCTGGCAAACAACATCCCCTGACCAAATCCAAATGCTGCCAATTTTATAAGTAAAGTTTTATTGGAATGCCACCACACCCACTTGTTAATTCTTGTCTGTGACTGTTTTCACTCAACAACAGCAGAGGAGGGTAATTGGCAAGGAGGCTGTGTGATAAACACAAAGCCTCAAATGTTTCCTATCTGGCTCTTTAAAAAGTCTAGATTATTTCCAAAAGGCAGCTGGAGTGGGAGAAGAGACCATAGGAGAGGCTGGCTGGGGGAAAAAGTTTACATTTGAAAGATTACATAGCCTCCACTGCAATCCAATGAGGCTGGCATGAAATATGAAGAAACAGGTATAGAGACCTTGATGACTTGCTCACAGTCAGAGTCAGTAAATCACAGAACTGGGATTTGAACTCAGGCCTTTCTGACTCCAAAGGCCAAGTTTTTCAACATTTTCTCACTTGTAGAAGCCACATGTCATCAAGGGGCTATCTCAACCTAATTTCACACCCAATCAAAGAAAAATACTCTAACATGGAAGTTTTCTAAAGACTATGTGTGCTGTGAATGAAGGCACCGTGAGCCCCAAGAAAAGCCGTGTGCTTGCTGTATAAACAAGGCTCTCAGACGAGTCCATCAGTGCTGCGATGATTATATCCACACCATGTTTGTCTTGTGGGAAATGGTGGAACCACAACTAGCCAAGTCTGGGTTCCCTGTAATGGGGCCATTTGTAAAAAAAGAAACAAAGAAAGGCACTGTGAAACAAATGTTAAGTTTGCCTTAAAGGTTCCCATCTTTTCCTTGGACAATTCCCACAAATGACTTCACATTCCTGGGCCTCAGTTGCTTCATCTTTAAAATGGGGATAATTAAATTCCATTCGGTTGTTCTGTTCTGCAGATCAAACAAGATCAAGATCATCAACATACACCCTTGCTTAGTGCCTGGGGCACAGTAAGTATCCAATAAATACTACCTCCTTCAGTTCTGAGCTTCCCCAGACAATGCCTGCCTAATAAACTTGCTTTTTATTGAAAAGTTCCCCAATTTAATGTTTTATCCTCTGAAGTCAAACTTACTGGTCTTATGCTCCATTCCCTCAAAGCTTGGATCTGTTTTAAATAAATTATTTCCAGAGGGTGTGGGGAGGGAGATGAATGTAGTTATTGTTTCTGAACACATTTAATAATATATATGTGGCTTCAAGTTCCACCAGTTCTTCTGGATTCCAAAATGTGCCAAAGATTATTCATCCTCCTCCCTCTCAACACTCCCATTCCAGCTGCCTAGTGATACCACCACTGGCCCAGACTTTAATCTGGAGGTGGCCCTTAGCTTTGCCCCCTCACTGGAGCACCACGTCAACTCACTCCCCAAGGCCTGCCTCTGCTTCACCTGTGACCTCTACCCCAGTCCCCATAACCAGGACTTTCCTAGTCCATTTTCTAATTAGTCTGCTGCCTCCAATGTCCTCCTCTCTTCAAATCAGCTGACCCAGAGCTGTCAGAACCAACTCTGACCAGGTCAGTGACAACAGAACACTTCCCGTGACCCTCCAGCATCAAAGGTCACACACCTGGACTTGGCACCCAGAGTCACCCAACTTCCCTGACCAGTCTTGACTTTATTACCTTTACTGTGGTCAAGAGCAGCATTTAAATATTTGACCATCAGCCAGAGACACTGACAGGCATTGACCCTTTCATTTCTGGTTCAAGGGAAGTTCTGGTGGAGAACCCCTAGGGGAGCAACAGTTCTCTCTCGACTAGTACGGTGTATTTCAACACTTGATGATTATCTGACCTCCCTATAGCCAAACGGTTTTTCCTATTCTCCTGACATGCCCTTTACATTCCTCTCTGTTCCTTCTCTATTGACCATCTTAACTGCTACTTTTCCCACACAGTGTCATATAGCAGTCAGTTTTCTCTGTTTCTCTGAATTCCCACAGCATTTTCCTAATGCACCTCTGACGGGACACAGCACATTCTCATCACATTACCGGTACTAGCACACGTGTGTTATCCCCCACTAATAATAACTTAAGTTTGCAGACTGACAACCTGAGGACTCTACTCAGCTTGTGGAAACTTGCTAAACCTGAAAGTCATTTGCTTGTTTTAGTGAGAGATCTCAGACTTCAAAACTGTCTTTCTGGCTTCTCTTAGAGCATGGGCAGACCTGGTCTTATGGGGCTTGTCTGCTGAAGCAGCTATGATTGGCTGGATCCTACCCCTGCAAGGGGAGGGTAATTCTCCATTTCCCCACAATGGCTGCCTGGCCTGTTCCACTCCTGTTCATTTCCTGCCTGGTCCCTGCCAGCATGTGAGTTTGCAGTCCTGCTGTAGCTGTAACGATTTTAAGAGCAGAAAAAATCCCTTTTCATTTTCATACAATGTAATGGTTAAAAGCATGGACTTAGGACCCAGTCCACTTACAGTCCTGCTTAATGTTGATACTCACTAGCTGTGTGACTTTGGGCAAGTCACTTAACCTCCCTGGGATTCGGTTTCCTTTTCTGTAAAATGTGAGTAGCAATGCTGTAGTACCTGCTTTATGGGATTCTTATGATGATTTAATGAGTTACTGTGGAATACTTAAGACAATGCTTGGTATGTAGGAAGCAATCCAGCATCAGCTTTATATAAGTATATGAGTATTAGTTGCAATAGAGGGGATAAGACATTCCTCACAGAACCTTGCACTTAGAACTAGAACTTAGTATATATACAAGCATACTTGGATAATGAATGAAGAAATCAAGTAACATTCACAGTTTCGCTGAAACTCTGGGCTAGCCCAGATGAAGGCCTGATATAACAATGCTCATCAACGTGGGTAGCTTGGATGAAATATTTGAGGAGCTACTGGAAATTAAAGGGACCCTTCAGTTTTGGCGGCTTGTGAAAAGACATCTAGGCATGTATAAACAAAAAAAGTCATTTGTTTCAATGTTGAAGATTATACACTAATAATCCAAGTAGCAAGTAATGTATCAATAAAATTGTCTGAATTCCAACCAGTGTCTCTGTACAGTTTCTATCCAGGGTTTCTTGGGGACAATAGGGCAGAAGGAAAGGTGATGGCTTGGAGTTTTAGCATGGAAGTGTGTCTGCAGAGAAGCTCATTGTTTCTAATCAGATTGTGTGTTCACTTGGAATAGCTGGAGGAGGGTTTAGTTGATGGAAATATGGAAGAATTAAAATTTCCTCCCTCCAGTGAAACCCTTCCAGGTGTAATTTTCAGTCTACATCAATGGTCATATACTTGTCCAAAGCACTGAATAGTAATGAAAATAATACCTACATTCAAATAAAGGGAAAGCAGACATCCAGCTTCTAGAAACATCCAGCTCTCTGCAATGTCTCTCAAAGGAAGATGTAATGGAGCATGCAAGGGTGTTCTTGGCCCTATCCCTGAACCCACGGTTAAGGATTCTGATTAAAAAGTGATTTGTATCCCAATAGTGGATTCTTTATGGATGAGGTTTGGCTAAGCTCAAACCAGAGGAGGGGTACTCAATAAAGAAACTTTATCGTCCTTACAAAACTTCAACAGCTGGAAGAGATTTTATACCCTTTCTCATTAAGGTAGTTGCATTTGTTTCCCTCCTCCTGGACTTCCTTCAGGGAGAATGACGTCAGTGGATCATCATCCCCAGGTCAAAAGCCCTTCCTTCCAACAACCAGACCCCAGCAGCCCATCTAGAACAGATCAGCCAAAAACTAGGGGCACAGCCTACAACTCAACCCTGACCTAGAGGAAAGGTGAGCGCTGATGATTTTGAAAGCCAAAGCCTGGCATGATCTGAAATTCATGTGATAACAAATTATCAGCCCTGAATTTGGAAGATCTCCAAGGAAACTTCTCTCCAGAGCATCAAAGGAAGCCAAGAGAGATTACAACATCTGGGACTGCAGCTGAGCATTTGAAGGTGATGATTGTTTAGGCAAGTGATTTACTGCTGACCTGTGGAGAAAACAAAGTGGAGCAGGGGTTGGGTGGATTGACAGGGCAGCGGGAGCAGCCAGTGAAGGCTGAGCATGTGAATCATAACTGGCCCCGGACCAGGTCCAAGTACCTGACAGTGAAGTAAAAGAAAATGGGCAGAGAGAGCAGGAAGCCTGGGTTCCGGGTTCAGCTCTGCCACCTATTTTCTACCTGACCTCCACAGATGCTTCTCTGGACCTTGCTTTCTTCCTCTCTAGTACAGAAAGGCAGAGCTTAGGTCAGCATGTAAGTATCAAAAGCCTTCAGGGATGCGGCTGGGAATGTTGATGTGAGGAGGAGCTTAGGTGAGGCAATAAGGAAGACAGGGAATGGTGGTGAGTGTGGTTAATTAGAGTGCACACACTCCTGACTAAAGGCTTCCAGTGCCTTGTTGTTAGAACACTGTTCTCGCTGACACACCTCTGACCCAGGGTGACCTTCCAACTATTATCTTTGCACCGGATGATGACCACATTCTACTCTAATTCTCTGGGCATCTGAGATTGTAAAATGGGTCCAGTGTATACACATATCATACGCTTGGCTCAAATACAAAGGAAATAGAATCTGGGGCTATTTGAATTAAGAACTTAGGCTTTGCAGTAAACTAGAGTTGAGTCTCTGGTTCAGTCACTAACAAGTTGTCCATGCTCCCTTGCTTACACTTCTGAAACTCAGCATCATTGAAAACCACAAGATTTTCTATAGGTTTCTGGAAAATTTGTTTGGTGGCAAACTAAGCCAAACTATTTAGAGATATTATTTATAGCAGGGGTCAGAATTTTTTTTCTGTAAAAGGCCAGATAGTAAGCATTTTAGGTTCTGCAAATCCCAACTTACTCCTCTGCCCTTGTATCATGAAAGCAGCCACAACAAGTGGGCATGACTATGTTCCAATAAAATCTGATTTACAAAAACAAGTGGATGTGACCCATCAACTGCAGTTTACTAACCACTGATGTGTATAATTTAGCATGAATCTTCATACATTTTGCCACAGAAATATTAATGATTGTGGGTGGTCTCCTGAACACCTGTAGCATTATGGTAGACAGAATATTAGCCTCCAAAGATGTGTGTCTCCTAATCTCTGAATCTTGCAAATGTTACCTGACATGGATAAATGCACTCTGCAGATCTGATTAAGTTCGCGAGCTTGAGCTGGGGGAGGTGACCCCTGCATTAATGAGGTGAGGTCAGTATAATCCCATGGGTCCTAACAGGAGGGAGGCAGAAAACTTGGAGATACCAAGATACCAGAGACATGATGATGGTAAGCAGAGGTCAAAGAAAGAGAAACTTGGAGATGCTACGCTATTGGCTTGAAGATGGAGGAAGGACATGAACCACGGCATTCCAGTGGCCTTGAGCACTGAAAAAGGCAAAGAAACAGATTCTCCTCTAGGACCTCCAGAAGGAACACAGCCCTGCAGCGCTGTGATTATAGGCCTTTGACCTACAGAACTGCACCATTATAAGTGTGTTGTTTCAAGCCACTGAGTTGGTGGTTATTCGTTACAGTCACAGTAGAAGCTTAGTACAGAGACACAGTGTAATATATGGTATGGATATTCAATTTTTTTCTAACATAGAAAATGTATTAATATAAAGCTCTCATCCTAAGAGTTTCAGACTGTGGCTTGTGAATATATAGTTGTAGGATCTGCACAATCCCAGGTGAAATCTCGGGCTCCCTGGGCACAGGGTGGGTATAACATTGCATCTTCCCTCAAGGTCATCACAAAGGACACAGGGAATCTCCTCCTAGAGGCCCCTTCAAGGAAGGCCTTGATACCCAAACAATAAGAAGTGCTGTCAACAGTCGGCTGAAAAGCCCTTGGCCCCAAAGGGATTGTCTCAGGCACAAAGGCCCTTGAGGACAGGGGCACATTTATGTCTATGCGAGGTGAGGGTGCTAAAGACCTGGCTATTTCCACAAAGTTAAGAATCAGATTTTTCAACTGTCAGCAAACATTTCACTCTAAACCTTTGAGATTAGGCAATCAATGTGGATATTTCAAAATAGTTTGCTTAAGACATACCTAGTCTTTCAATATATGGGTGGAGTTTAGGATTATAGTAAATTTTTTTAATGAAGTTTTAAAAAATTAATTTATATAAATTAATTATATAAATTCAAAATAGGACTATCTTAGATTATTATAAATAAACCAATATTTATTCAAATGGAGGAGTTTTAAGAAACAAGGAAATCCAATTAAATCTTAAAAGCACCAGGATACACAAAAGGAGGGGAAATTTTCTCAACTAGGTAAAGCCACACCCACAAACTGTCAGCCAGCCTTCACTCATCTCACACGCTAGTAAAGGAATGCTCAAAATTCTCCAAGCCAGGCTTCAACAGTACGTGAACCGTGAACTTCCAGATGGTCAAGCTGGATTTAGAAAAGGCAGAGGAACCAGAGATCAAATTGCCAACATCCACTGGATCATCAAAAAAGCAAGAGTTCCAGAAAAACATCTATTTCTGCTTCATTGACTATGCCAAAGCCTTTGACTGTGTGGATCACAATAAACTGTGGAAAATTCTGAAGGAGATGGGAATACCAGACCACCTGACCTGCCTCCTGAGAAATCTGTATGCAGGTCAAGAAGCAACAGTTAGAACTGGACGTGGAACAACAGACTGGTTCCAAATCAGGAAAGGAGTACGTCAAGGCTGTATATTGTCACTCTGCTTATTTAACTTATTATGCAGAGTACATCATGAGAAATGCTGGGCTGGATGAAGTACAAGCTGGAATCAAGATTGCCAGGAGAAATATCAGTAATTTCAGATATGCAGATGACACCATCCTTATGGTAGAAAGCGAAGAACTAAAGAGCCTCTTGATGAAAGTGAAAGAGGAGAGTGAAGAATTTGGCTTAAAGCTCAACATTCAGAAAACTAAGATCATGACATCCGATCCCATCACTTTATGGCAAATAGATGGCAAAACAGTGGAAACAGTGGCAAACTTTATTTTGGGGGGCTCCAAAATCACTGCAGATGATGAAAGCAGCCATGAAATTAAAAGATGCTTACTCCTTGGAAGAAAAGTTATGACCAAACTAGACAGCATATTAAAAAGCAGAGACATTACTTTGCCAACAAAGATCTGTCTAGTCAAGGCTATGGTTTTTCTAGTAGCCATGTATGGATGTGAGAGTTGAACTATAAAGAAAGCTGAGTGCCAAAGAATTGATCTTTTGAACTGTGCTGTTGGAGAAGACTTTTGAGAGTCCCTTGGACTGCAAGGAGATCCAATCAGTCCATCCTAAAGGAGATCAGTCCTGAATAGTCATTGGAAGGGCTGATGCTGAAGCTGAAACTCCAATACTTTGGCCACCTGATGCAAAGAGCTGACTCATTTGAAAAGACCCTGATGCTGGGAAAGATTGAAGGTGGGAGGAGAAGGGGACAACAGAGGATGAGATGGTTGGATGGCATCACCGATTCAATGGACATGAGTTTGAGTAATCTCCAGGAGATGGTGATGGACAGGGAGGTCTTGTGTGCTGCAGTCCATGGGGTTGCAAAGAGTCAGACATGACTGAGTGACTGAACTGAACTGAACTGAACCTTCAAAAGCAAAACCGGCTGCCAACAGCCCAGCTGAGATGTAATTGTGTGTCCAAGGTCTAGCTTCCACACTTCCACCTCATGTAGCTTAAGCTAGGAGAGAATGTATCGACACTCCAGCCATTATAATGGAACGGGCATCCAGGGTCTCAGTGGGAAGCTGGCAGTAGGAACTGAGCCAGGATTTAGAAACTTTTGGTGATACCTGAGCAAAGAAAGGGAGAGGTTGCTTCAACCAAGCAAATCTTCTTCTAAAACAAGCTGGGAAGATGGAAAAAGGGGACCCCTTTGTCAAATCAATGACAGCTTAACACAGAAAAGCTTTAGGTGACAGAGACTTTCCAGAAGAAGACAATTCCATGGCTGTGCAACCCACATACTCACTGGTACCCCAGACCCTGCAGCACTACTCACAGCCTGGGACCGTCTTGTCCGGAGCTGCTCTGTACCGCTGCCACCTTGCTCTGTGCCCATCAGTCCTGCCCTGTCCCAACCTTCTCCCCACTTCTCTTGTGCTCTAATTCCATGGTGGGTCAATCAGTGGGGACCACCACCAAGAGGATCCTAAGGTTAGGGTAGGGGTGAAGGCCAAGAGGGTTACTTCCTCACCTTCCTCCCTGATGGTCATCATGGGCAGGCAGCACTTCTTGCTACAGTTTTGTCAGGTGGCCTCTCTATACATCAGGGTACAGAGGATGCCAATCTCTATACCACTCTCTCAACATCAGGGGCCCAGTGAGCTTCTCTCTCTTCACCCCTTCCCTGCCTAGGGCTGGTAACCACCCTCAGTAACTACATTCTCCCTTTTTGTGTCCCCATGCCCTCCTTATACTTTGTAATCAGTCCCTTTATTAACCTCCCTTCAAGTTACCCAATTTTATCTAGAATTTGCTTTCTGCTATGATTCCCCACTGATACAAATAATAAGAACCATATTAAACACTAACTAAAAGCTCTGCAAGCACTGTGCTATGTAATCCTCCCAAGAATTCCATGAAGTGAGAGTTGTTAATCCACTTTACAGATGATGAATCTGAGACCTAGGGAACTGATGACGATGCAACTGAAAAATAGGAAGCCAGGAATTGAACCCAGGCCATCTGAATAAAAACTCTGATTTTAACCACTATGCTGTACTGCTGTGATGATGGTTAAGCTGAACCATGTCCATGACATTCAGCAGGAAAATAAAGTATCTTAAGAGACTGTTCTTCCCCACTGATACAAATAGCTCAGTAGCTGGTCTACAGTTGATGAAAATGATTAGCATTATTGCTGATGATTCTTAGGTTCAAGCAGCCTTTCTTCATCCCTTTCCAATCAGCTAGTAAAAGTTGTGAATCAGTGATGTTGATGGGTGCTGGAGTAGGAGTGGGAGCAAAAGAAAGCAAGAGAGAGAATGAAAAAGATCTAGACAGGCAGGTCATACTTAAATATCAAGTCATTCCTCGCAAGTCTTTGGTCTTTAATAAGAGGGCGGCAGATGTACAATTCGAGTGTTGACCTTTGAAAAGAGAGCAAGCGTTTATAGACAGGATCTCAGCTCTCGTCCAACAGAGGGAGAGGCTTCTGTGCTCCAGAAATGAAATTTTTGTCTGCCAAATTAGACCAGCCAGTGACCGTTTATCTTTAAACCAGTGGTTCTATAAACTGTAGTTCCCACTTAATTCTGTCACAGATCTTTGTAGCCTCACATTTCTTTTTCAAAGCCTTCTTGAATATCTTGCACATAAAGATGACCTTTAGACTCCATTTAGCAAGTTCTTAAATCTATCCAATCCCGCTGGGATTTGGGTTGGAAAAGTGTGAACTTTACTATTAATTTCAGTGAGATCCATCGTCTCAGTTAAGCTTTCTTTGTTAAGGGCAGCAGAACTCAGTTCTGCCAACGTAAGCGAAGAGAAACTTAATGAAAGGATGTCAAGGGCTCATGGGCTTGACAGAAGCCTTGCATGATGCATAGGGACTAGGCTTGGGATGAACAGGAACCAAAGGAGATTCACAATGCCAAGGAAGCAGTGGGGAGAGCTACAGTCTGGATACTGGAAGTCTTGCCCCAAAGCCTCTGAGTCCAGGAGAGATTTCTAAGCTGTGACACTGCTTGAGATTTGGAGTGTACAGAAAAGTACCTGGGGAAGTCAGCTGAGCTTTATCCTCTTTCTCCCCCCTCTCCCTATCCCTTTCCACCAACTAGAGTAGAGTGAAGGAGAATCTGACTCCCAGTGGAAAATGTCCACTGGGAACTGCCCTCTATAGAAGCTGCTACGAATGCCCACCTCTACACTTTTGGCCTAAAGGAGAAGTTACCTACAGGTTCACCTATATACAGAACTACCTTTCTCCCTGGCTACTGGACCACCATCAACCAAGACAGGACAGGATATCAAGAACGCAACTTCCTCACCCACCAGAAAGAAATTCTGAAGTGTATTCTTTTTCAGAAGGTCAACGTGACCGAGTCCAGGTACCCACAGTGATAAGCTCAGCTTTAATGCCATGAAGGATGGCTGCCTCTTTTCCATGCCTCATGTCCAAATTCTCTCAGTGCATCCTGGAATCTTCTCCCAATTAAACCACATGCACTCAAGTTCAGCTTTAACGGAACCCAAACTAAGAGATTTTAACCAGGGTTTCTACATAAGGGGAGAAACAAATCCCTAATAGAAACTTGAATTGCAGTGAGGTAAAAGAAATTGATGATGGGCAACCATAAAAGACAAATTCACCACAACCGTTAACAATGATAGCCAAAAAAAAAAAAAAATGTTTTTAAGGTTATTAGAATAAAAAGGGGAAAATTACAGAAGAGGTTCCCTGTTAGAGGATTTTATTTTGCTGCTTTATTTCAGCAGTGATGTGTTGAGTAAGATTTTCAAGCTGTATCATCGTGTCTTTTAGAAGTATATCTGTAATAGTTACCTACTGCTGTGTAAAATATTACCCAAACCTTAGTGGCTTCAAACAATAAGCATTTACTATCTCCTGGTTTTTAGGAGTCAGCAGCTTAGCTGAGCGGTTCTGGCTTGGGTTCTCTCATGAGGTTGCCATCAGGATGTCAACAGGGGCATCTGTCACTTGAAGGCTTGACTGGGGGTTCCAAGATGACTCACTCACACGTCTGTTGGCGGGAGGCTTCAGTTCCTCACCCCACGGACTTCCCCATAGGATTGTTTGAGTGCTCCTATAGCTGTATGTCCAAATGAAATGATCAAAGTGGAATCTGCAAAGTCTTTTATGGCCCAGGTTCAGAAGTTACATTACTCACATCTGTAGAATCCCACTGGTTATACAATTAGCTCTATGAAAGTAGAAGAGGTCTATATAAAGATGTGATTATTAGGAGGTGGAAAAGACTGTGGGTCACTTTCAAGGCTGGTTACACAGGACCATTTTCTTCTAAAGCAATGATTTTCAAAGTTTTTTTGAAACTGCCTGATGGATAAACAATTCTACAGAGGAGCAGAGTCAAGGGATTCCCATCCCTTACCCAGTTGGTCCACAACTGGATGCCTGAGGGTAACAGTTTACTGTGAAGCCAAATTGCTTTGTGAAAATAAGGACCTCAGTACAGTTCATTTCCCTTGTGATTATGATTCTGGCCTGGAGTCTGAGGATAACCAGATCTCCAGGGTTGGAACCAAAACAGGACTTGTACTGGATAGACTTATGTTTGGATAGATGATCTCTCCCCTGCCAATTCTTCCCCTCCTCCTCCATGAGGATCAGATCCTAAACTCCAGCATGAAGTAAACAAAAGAGAAAAAAATTCCTTTGTAAGCCCACCAGAATCTAGTAAAAACAGAGCCATATGCTGCAGAACCCAATCAGGAAATTCCAGCTTAACATAAAAAATATAAAATACCATCCTCAATATGCCAAGCTTTTATAAAGAAGATGAGTGACTCTGCCAACCCAAATAAGAGGAAAGGCCAAATGAGTTAAAGCGCCAAGCACATTTCAGAACTACCCCTCCCTTCACCAAATCATAAATCCCGTGTAAGTAAGGTCTGTGGATAAGGGCTTGGGAAGACTATCTTAACTATGAACCTCTCATTCACCCAGAGACTAGGGTTCAAAGTGTATGTATGTCATAGAGCAGGGGTCTCCAACCCCCAGGCCAAGGACCAGTACCAGTTTGCACTCTGTTAGGAAGCAGGCCCCACAGCAGGAGGTAGGCAGTGAGTGAGCAAAACTTCATCTGCCTCTCCCCGTTGCTCCCCATCACTCACATTACTGCCTGAACCATCCCTCCACACCCCAGTCCATGGAAAATTTGTGTTCCACAAAACCAGTCCCTGGTGCCAAAAAGGTTGGGGACAGCTGTCATAGAGTATAACGACCCAGAGCTCAAAGGAAAAATAACATCGTTAACTAAGAATTAGCCCCTAAAAATAGATTCTACCCAGAGCATTTCTCTTCATGAGGAATGGAAATTACAGAGATATGTGGAAAAACATAAATTCATACAGTAGCAATATAGTGCATTGTTTGAAACAGTGGGTCATTTCTCTACAAATTTGTGACACAACTACACTGCTTCAAAAAACAGAATGCCAGCCACGAACAGCACAACAAAGCTCTTTCACAGAAATGTTCATTATGGATACTTCATTAAAGGATACTTCCCAGAACTGTACATATAAATCTTGATGTTGCATTATCCATAACTTTGTCATGTAAACCATACCTGGTGTCAAGAAGAGACTGGGAAACTTAGTCTTTATTCTAGTCATGTGCCCAATACAAATAAGAGCTGTTATTACTAAAATTAAGAAGAGAATAGAGCATGTTGGTGATTTCCGATCAGGAACTTGATTTTCCCTTTATGCAGAGAGCCTGGTTAAGACGTCTTAGTTCATGTTCCCCTAAAGCAGACTTTGAGACAGTCTCTGTTCTTCCCCTTTCATGTCACCTCAGCTAGCACATGCTTTTTATATGCCTGCCCTGTGAAGACACGCTCATGAAGGTCAGCTGGCCACAGTAAGGAGTTTAGTTTGATCATACAACAGGAAGCCACCATAGAATTGTAAGCATGAGAATAGTATAATAAAATACATGATTTTCGCAGGTCACCTTGGTCACTCTGCAGAACAGCACACAGTAAGGCAAGCATAAAGCAGGGAGCCCCTATGGGAGGAAACTGCAGTACATGAAGGGGTCCTAATGGCATCTAGATGAAGGTGGTAGCAGTAAAGATGCTGAGATGTGATTGAACCCAAGTCACAACGTGGGGCTAGAGCCAACAGTACTACCTGGTATGGGTGTCATGAAATGAGGAGTATTCAAGGGCCCAGAATTGAGAATGCAGATGCCACTGAGAGGGAATGGATGGGGGGAGGAGCAAACCAGGGGAGAGGAAAATCCAAAGGCCTTTTCTGGATGAGCCAGCAGTACCCAGCAGGCCCCCAGCAGTGCCCAGCAGGTAGGCAGTTGATACAAGAGTCTGGTGTGCAAGAGTCCGGGGCGGGGGGGCGGGGGGTGGCGGTGTGTGGCTAGAAATATATTCTTAGGATTCCTGAGTACATGATAGCATTTAAAACCATGGAACTGGATGAGATCACCCATGGAAGGTATAAATCAAAGAAGAAGAAGAAAGAGAAAAGAAAGGTGAGGTGGGGGTGAGGAGGCTACAGACAAAGCTTTCAAGTACTCCAACATTTGCTGACATAAAAACAAGGACATGGCTCCTTGGAAAACTCAGTGCCCTCATCTGCAAAATGGGAACATGTCTGGAAAAGTGCATGGGCTACCACGCAGCACTTTATAAATGGAAAAATACAGTCCTTATTTCTGCATCAAAAGGTAAATAATTTGAAACAACCAATTACCTTTATCCAGTCATAAAATTAAGTTATAAAGTTAAGTTTTGGTTTGGTTGTGTTTAACATAACTCTGTTTAGCCCTAGCTTTGTTTTTTATATCGCATTTAGGCATAGCCCATGAAACATAATATAAATGTAAAAATTGTTATTTAAAGTGTTCATAAAACTTCCTTCATACTTCTCCTTTTACATAACAAGTGACATCCCTACACACTACAAGGGAAAAGAATTTGGGAGGTAAACATCTTAAAGAAGAGCAATGTATTATTTTTTTACATTGAATGCAAACTATAACATTAAAAAAATTATTTTCCTGCATATCATGATGAAAAAAGATAAAAAGGAAAATGGCTAGCATTTCTTGAGCATTTATCACATATAAGGCACTGTGATGATTACTGCACACATCATCTCATTCGACTTTTTTCAACTCTAATACAAGGTGGGCTTTAGTGAATGCACGTCACAGTGGGAGAAACTGAGGCCCAGAGAGCTTGGGTGATTTGTCGAGTTGGACAGTGGGAGAGCTGGTTTGTAAACCTGGATTGGCTCTGAAGCCCACACGCTTAACCTTTCATTCTGCTATTTCATAACTGTACTCTAGGTTGCTTCAACACTGTGCTGGTTTCCTATTGCTGCTGTAACAAATCGCCACGAACTTAGAGACTTAACACTAATTTATTAACTTACAGTTTTATAGGTCAGAGGGCTTCCCTTGTGGCTCAGATGGTAAAGAATCCGCCTGCAGTGTGGAGACCTGGGTTTGATCCCTGGGTTGGGAAGATCCCCTGGAGAAGGGAAACGCTACCCACTCCAGTATTCTGGCCTGGAGAATTCCATGGGCTATATAGTGCATGGGGTCACAGAGTCGGACTCGATTCAGTGACTTTCACTTTATAGGTTCAGAGGTCAAAAAACGGGTCTTATGGGCTAAAATTAAAGTGTCAACAGGGCTGCATTCTTTCTGAAGGCTGTAGGAGGGAATCCATCCCCTGCCTTTTCCTGCTTCTAGAATCTGTCTGCATTCCTTGGCTCATGGTCCTGTCTAGTCATTAAATCACTCTTGCCTCTCCTTCCATCATCACATTTCTTACCCTGACTCTGACACTCCTGCCTCACTCTTACAGTGATGCTTATGATTACATTGTGTCCACTGGGATAATCCAGAATTATCTCTCCATCTCAAGAAGAAAGAGAAGAGAAGTCGCTCAGTTGTGTCTGACTCTTGCCACACCATGGACTGTAGCTGACCAGGCTCCTCCATCCATGGGATTTTCCAAACAAGAATACTGGAGTGGGTTGCCATTTCCTTCTCCAGGGAATCTTCCCAATCCATCTCAAGATCCTTAGTTTAATCACACCTGCAAAATTCCTTCATCATCTGTGTGTGCTCAGTTGGTCAGTCATGTCTGACTCTTTGTGACTGCTTGGACTGTAGCCCACAATACTCCTCTGCCGATGGGATTTCCCAAACAAGAATACTGGGGTGGGTTGCAATTTCCAGGAGATCTTCCCAACCCAGGGACTGAACCTTTGTCCCCTGTGTCTCTTGCATTGGCAGGTGGGTTCTTGAATACTGCAGTCATCATGTAGGGGTAACACATCTATGGGTTCCAGAGATCAACATGGACATGTTTAGAGGGCCTTATTCTGTTGATCCCACCATCTAACTACATGGTTGAATCCTGCCATTTTTAGAGGAAATTGTGATGAAGCATTTTGAGATCTTTGCCTAGTGGCAGGTTCCTTTTCTGGGGCTTTGCTTACTTGGATCTGCTATTATTTAGACATAGGAAACCTGGTCTCTGTGCAAAATGGGGTCCTCTGCCTCTCCATGAACTGGTCCCTCCCATTCATTTCCCTTCCTCAGGGTGGGTGCTGAAACACGGGAGAAATGTGGGAGAATGGGCACCCCTTCATTGTACAATCTGGAGACTGGATTGGTCTCATATTTAAACAACTCCCTTATTCCATTCCTTCTTCCTGAGGAGGGCAAGGGAAGGAAGAAAGCAGAGGAGCCTGATTTTGTCATGGCATCCAACGCTTTGTGGTATGACTCCAATTTTTTAACCACCACCTCCTTCATCCCTCATAAAATGACCCTGCCAGCTCCTCACAGGCCCTGCCCTTTCACACCTCACTGCCACTGCACACATACCCATCCCTTAAATGCCCCCCGGCTTCTTGGCTGGATGAGAACTGACTTATCTTTGAAGATAGCCCATGTATCACATCCTTCAGGAAACCTAAATTGATTCGTCTCATCAGGATTAATGCGACTGTCCTCCGGGTTCCCTAAAAGTGTGTTTATAACCTTTTATAGGCACGGATCCTTCAGCTGCAAATGTCTAAGCTCAGCTTAATTTAGGGAGATTTGGGGAACTTACTGACTCATGTATCTGACATTTAGGAGTGGGATGAGCTTCAAGCATGGCTGGATCCAGGGTCTTAGACTAACACTGTCAGTTTCATTAGTTTCCTCTATCCTTCTTTCTACATCTCCCCATGTCTTAGTTCTGTCCTTTTCTGCACTGTCTCTTCTATGTACCTTGGACAGTGACTGCCATCTATACATAATCCCAGTGGGAAACAGGACCTTGTCTCTCAACACACAAAGGTCACTCCCAGGAAGGCATCACTGTCCCTGCTGCTCCCCTGCCCACCACTGGGGAGGATGGAGTTCTCTGTCCTTCACCAGACACCCTGGATCAGGCACCTGACCCAGCACTGAGGAGGCAGGGCACTTCAGGTCAGCTTCAGGAGGACCCCCAGCATGGGGGAGGAGACCCCCAAAGAACCAAGCTCAACAGCCCAACCTGACACTTGCCACAGCCCTCTGCAGCCTGGGGTGGTACTCCCTCTTGCTGTTTTTCCTTTATCTGTTGATACTCTTAGCTATTACTAATTACCTCTTTGATTCTATTACTTGAGCACATACCTTTCACTCACTGAACAGATATTGACCAAATGCCCACCGTGTGCCCAACGCTGTGCTGGGTGTGTTATCAGACTCCTTTCTTCACAACTGCCCTGCAGGCTGAGAGCTCTTATCACCCCAGCTCCACAGCTGGAGGAAGTGAGACTCAGAGACTCCATGTGACACAAGGCTGGGGTAAATTAAAGGGAGAATGTGAACCAAAGACTATTTGACAACAAAGACCAGAGTCTTCCTGCTCCCCTGGGTAAGCATGGTGAGGCCGGGGTTGACTGAGTTATTCACCTTTGTACCTCCTTCAGCACTGAGCCCGTGGCCAGGCACCCAGCAGGGTCCAGTAAATGTTAGAAAATAAGGGGCTGTCACTCCCCAGGGAGACAGGATGCTTCTTTCCTGAGATGTTCAGAAAGGAGTTGGAGGTAACTTGGTGAAACCCCCGCCCCCCAAGACCATCTTACAGAGTGACAAGTGACAGGGAAAGAAGAGGGTGTAAAGGCTATGTCTCGATTTCGCTGAGACTGTCTCACTTATTTGGAGGAACATAATGGTAAGGATTGGGGCAGACTCCATTCATCCATAGGTTGAAATCCTAGCCCCAGGTACCTCAGAATGTGGCCGTATTTGCAGAGGCAGTCCAGTTAAACTGAGGTCATGTGGGTGGGCCTAATCCATGTGACCAGTGTTCTTATAGAAAGTGAAAATGTGAACACAGAGATGTCTTTAGAGGGAAGAAGATGTAAAGCGGCATAGGGAGGGACTTCCCTAGTGGTCCACTGGTTAAGATTCCACTTTCCGATGCAGGAGGCGCTGGTTGGATCTCTGGTCAGGAACTAAGATTCTACATGCCACGGGTGTGACAGAAAGGAAAAAAAGAAACATAGGGAGAAGATGGCAATCTGTAAGTCAAGGAGAGGCCTGGGGCAGATTATCCCTCAAAGCCAACCCTGTAGATACCTTGATCTTGAACTTCCAGCCTCCAGACAATAAATTTCTATCATTTAAGGCACCCAATCTGTGGTACTTTGTTATGGCAAAGTGACCTAGGAAACTATATACATAGACTGATGACATGTGTGCCTAAACACACACATACGCTTTTTTCATTTAAAAGAAAAAGCCCCTAGTGAAACAATGAAACAATAATGGACACTTAACAAATAAATTTAATTTATCGTCATCACACTCTCCCCCCGCATCATTAGAATAAATGGGCCCCGTTTAAAGGAAGTAAAAAATAAAACAAAAACTTTCTAGTCTCCTAGCTTCTACATAAAAGGTTCACTCAGGGGAAACCACCATATGAAATCCAATTTTATCTGGGTTTTACTTGGAAACAGCCTCGCCGGAATGAAGCAGTAGAGCACGAAAGAAAGAAAGATCGTCTGGAACCCATTTGCATGCAGCTGCCCAGGAGGGAGCCCAGGCAGGAGGCCAGGATTTGCAGAGGCAGAGAAAGCCACAAAGGCCACCAACCACTCCAGTTTGCTCAGGATAAGGGTTTTCCTGGAAGTGGCACTTTCGGTGCTAAAACCGGGCCTGTCTCAGGCAAAGGGGAGGGTTAGTCACCTCCCAGTTCTTTGCAGGACAGTGTGGCAGCTCTCAGAAGAGGCTCTGGAGTTAGCTGGCCTGTGCTGGGACCCCAAGCCCTTGTTTCACAGCAGGGCAAACTCTCCAACAGGTCTGAGCCTCCGTTTTCCTTAGCTGTAAGGTGGAGATGGTAACAGTTGCCTAATAGAGGTAGTCAGAGACAAGGCAGTAGCCTCTGGCTGTACCCATGGTGAGCAGATTTGTCTGAGCTTGTGCCCACCTTCAGGGCCTGCACCCCTTTCATCCAAAGCCAAGCATCCTTCTGCTTTAGACCCCAGGCTTTGCATGCTGCAGCAACCTGCTGAGCCAGGACTGAAGCACAGGCCAGAACGGCAGAGGGCTCAAAGTCCCAGGGTGCAACCAACCAGGTTCAAAAGCAGCGAATGAGTGCTCCAGGTCCCATGCCTCTCAGGGGCTATGCTCTGGAAGTATGTCTGTGCTGCTCAGAGTCCCCATTGTAATTTGGCCCCGGGGCTTAGGGCAACACACTTGAGAAACCCCTTTGTCCTGGCCTGGTCTCCTCCAAGCTACTCTCCAACACGCTGCCCTTACTTGCTGTTGGAGATCACCTCTCAACAACAACAACAAAAATCCCCTGCACCCAAATCCTTGCCTTAGGTTCTGCTTTCAAGGGACCCCAAACTTAGAATGATGAAAAATCAAGAGAAGGCTTAGCAAATGCAAGGAGGCCTTTTAAAACACTCATGGATATTATTATTCATCTGAGGTCTAGAGTTGATGAGTGCTGGGCAATCTTGCTTTGAAGGTGGGCTCTCTCAGGGGCCTGGCTGTTTTCCACAGGTATTCTTCCAGTGACAGGCTTAAATACAGACTGAGTGCTCCCGTAGACTGTTGTCACTCCAGTAAGACAAAATGTGTTCCAAATGGAAATGCCTGGTAGAGCTTGAGGTATTTTATCAGGTCAGATGAGAAACGTCTTCCCTTCCAACTGTACAGAGTTGTAAGCATGTAAAATACAAACCTGCCCCATTGGTTTTTATATCCTCGGTGTGAAGCTGAGGGAAGGAAAAAAATAAAGTCTATATAACAGCTGGACACAAGAGTGTCCAGTGGACAGAAGGATTTTTACTGTACCTTTCCAATGCTTGTTGAGCTTTTTATACAAACAGCTATAGGCAAGCAACCTTAAAACAGAAAACGTTCCTGAAATTTGCAATGAGACAAGCCTTTTGACGTTAACTAAAGACTGAAACACGCGAGTTGGAAATGACTGCAGGGTGTTCGGAAATCTCGCTACTGTAGCTCTGAAATCAGACAGAATTCAAAGGATGGTTTTCCACAAAAGGCAATTTGAATATCAACCAGTTACCATAAGTACTTCCATCCAATGTGTCTCCAGATGCAGAGTCAAGAGTGTTTTAAGTTCAAGCACTTGAACCGAGGCTTGATTTCTCTTAGCTATTGAATGGTGACATCTGCCTAGGCTCTCCAGCCATCGGTGAAGAGTCAGCTTGAAAGGGGGCTGCCAGGGACTCAAGGGGTCAGAAACCAAGGGGCTTCACCTCTGAGAACCTCCTACTTCCAGATGTCATGAAACAAATGGAGGGAAAATCTGTAGAAAGCCAAGGGCCTAGGACCTTTACAATAGTACTTTTCAAACTTTTGTGTAGATTTGAATACCGTAGGGAATCTTTAAGAATGCAGGTTCTGATCCCAGGGGGCTGGGACAGGACCTGGGAGTCTGCATTCCTAAGCAGCTCCTGAGGTGATACAGATGGCTGTCTGACTGCACTTTGAGTGCACGTTCAAGACAAAAGACTGTATAACTGACTCCCTGTAGTCAAGATGTTGAGGCCGGTGGAAGTTTGGTTCCCCTGCTGGAAGCTTGTTAAAGCTGTCAAATTACCACTCAAGGTGTGTATGAGAGGGAGGGGTTGGAGAGAGAGAAAGAGAGGGAGGGAGAGAGACTGTATGTAACTATTTTTCCTTTAGCAAAATCAGAGAACAGAGCTAATTTCTCCTGCTACTGTTATGGTTTCTCTACTGAGAGGTGCTTTCATAAGATAAACACATTCTTAGTGACCATTTCCTAAGTAAACTGTCAGTACCCAGCCCCTGTTAGCAAGAGAGGCAGGGAGTGTTGGTTCTGGAAGGACCCTTAGAGATTAATTTCTTCAATTCCCCCAATTTCTCCCAAATATAGGGCCTAAAAAGCAAACTTCAGGACAATCAGATGACTGAGGAAAGCCTTTCAAAGGAAATCATTCATTACGAGAGGAATCTCAGCCTACACATCTCGGAGAATAAATACAGACCATTTTTACTTTTGCAATTGCTGCTCCTGCCAGTGCTCCATGAACACCCCTGCCCCCAGCTGACCCTACTGCCCCAAGTGGTTAAAGATTCCTTAAATAACTTTTAATCTCATTCTGTAACTTTGCCATCACTTCTGATCATTACATCAGTCTCACTTTGCATCTTAAGGTTTTTCCTACTCACTGTAAAGCTTGATCTGGCATGTGACTTAGAGACTTGTCTGCTCTTCCCCGGAGGGCACAAGGAGTGGTCTGGCAGGAAGAGGGAGTCTCTGTGCATGGTCAGGGAGGTTTTTCTACCCTTTCACATGGCGCATGGGTGATGGGGAGGGAGGAGGAAACAGATTTCCTTTGCCTTCCCAGCCTGGCAGAGGTTGTGGTCCTTTACTTCACTGCTGTTTCTGGGCTTTCTGTAGGGCGATTCTGAAGGCTCATTCTTGGGGAAGTGTCTTGGTGGAGGTTTTAAAACATGCCCACAGGTTTGACAGCTTATACGGTCGTGATACTTTTGTTAGCTTATGTGTGTGTGTTAGTCATTCCGTTGTGTCTGACTGTTTGTGTGCCATCCTATGAACTATAGCCTGCCAGGCTCCTCTGTCCATGGACTTCTCCAGGCAAGAATACTGGAGTGGGTAGCCATTCCCTTTTCCAGGGGAATCTTCCTGACCCGGGGATGAAACATGAGTTCCCACATTGCAGGCAAATTCTTTACCATCCGAGCCACCAGGGAAGCCCTTGTGAGCTTATTCTTTAGTCTATATTTTTAAACATGGGCCAGTGTGAGTGACTTGTTTCTCATGAACAGAATGCTGCAGAAATAGTGCCAAGTAACTTCTGGGCTAGGGTAGAAAAGGGCTCTAAATTCCCTCTGGCTCTGTTTCGGGGCACTGGCCCAGGAACTCATCACTATACTAAAGGAAGGCCTGCAGCTGCTGGAAAAGCCACGTGCAGGTGGACCAGATGGCAACCCCTGTGAAACCCCCCCCACCGGCAGCCAGTGCCCACAGTCAGACAAGTCAGCCGGGACCCCCCGGGGATGCCTGCCCCAGCCTTGGAGCCCTCTTTGATGAAAATGAGTGGATCAGAGATGAGCTATCCTTGTTGAGAACTGCACAAACCATAGATTCATGAGCAAAATAAATTCTGTTGTTTTGTTAAGGCCCCCAGTGCTGTTTATACAGCACTAGAAAACCACAGCAATAATCTTTGGAATGCCCAGTGGAGACCTCTCTGTTCTGCAGACGTCCGGCACAGGCAATCTGGTTCGGGCTAAATTTCCTCCTTTAGCATATTTGCTTCAGAGCTTCTTGCTGGGAGATCCCGGTGCCCAGAGGGTGAACCTCCTGGTGAGACCAGGCCAGCTACTGTCACTGATATCACTGGTCCATGGGTCTTAGAAGGTATGGGCTGCTTTAACAAAGTCCTATAGACTTGATAACTTAAAACAACAGAAATTTATTTCTCACAGTTCTGGGGGCTGGAAGTCCCAAGATCAGAATGTCAGCATGGTCCAGTGATGACCCTCCTCCAGGTCACAGACATCTCATGGTACCCTCACATAGCGGAAGGGACGAGGAAGGTCTTGGAGTCTCTTCTACAAGGACATTAATCTCATTCAAGAAGGCTCCACTCTCATGATCTATCACTCCAGAGGCCACCACCTCCTAATACCATTCTCATCTTGATGGATAGAATTTCAATGTATAAATTCGTGAGAGATACAAACATTCTGGCCATAGCACAAGAGACTGACATTTCCTTGCTAAAGCCCCAAAGTGGAGCCAGCAGGGACTCCATCATTCTCCAAAAGTCACTGTCTCTCCTCTTCCATCTTCTTCCTGCCCCTTTCTTCATGTCCAGAAGCTCCTGGGCTGGAACGTGACAATTCCTGGCCAAAGAGACCATCAGCAGCCCCCAGCATTTCCATCCTACTAATCTCATAAGAGGTGGAGGGAGCAAAACGAACGTGGTTGCTGTCGCCCACTCTGCTTTGGTTCCCACAACTTTCTATCTTCTTTTCTCTTCTTTTCTATCCACAGTAGGAGTGGAGAGAGAGTACTGAGGATGATGGGGATTCTGCCAAAATGTCACTATCTATAAGCTCTGCAGGGAAGTGGCTGGTCCCAGCAGCTGATGGTTTTAGAATTTGGACGGAGGTACACTTAACACCATGGCTGTCATGTACGACTATGCAGGTTGAGCACAACTTCTAGAGCAGAGTCTATAAGATTTCACTGACTTGAACTAAGTAATAAATATTTTAGGTTGTGCAGACCCCACAGTCTCAGATACACAACACTACTGTTGTAGTACAAAAGTAGCTACAAACAATGCATAAATGAATGGGTGTAGCTATGTTTCAATAAAATTCTATTTATTAAGAGAGATAATGGGCAGATTTGGCCCAAGGCCACAGTTCATCTCCTTCCCTCTAGAAGATTCAATTCATAAAATTTAACAAACATAGTCCTAACCAAGCCAGCTTTTCCACTCTACTCTTTCGCCCTCATCGGGAGGCTAATTTCTCTTCACTTGCTGCCAGTAGAGTGGTATCATCTGAATATCTAAGGTTGTTGATATTTCTCCCAACAATTTTGATTCCAGCTTATGCATCATCCAGCCTGGCATTTTGCATGATGTACTCTGCATATAAGTTAAATAAGCAAGGTGACAATGTACAACCTTGAGGTACTCCTTTCCCAAGTTGGAACCAGTCTGTTGTTCCATATCCAGTTCTAACTGTTGCTTCTTGACCTGCGTACAGGTTTTTCAGGAGACAGGTAAGGTAGTCTGGTGCTCCCATTTCTTTAAGAATTTTCCACAGTTTGTTGTGATCCATACAGTCAAAGACTTTAGCGTAGTCAATGAAGCAGATGTTTCTCTGAAACTCCTTTGCTTTCTCCATGATCCATCGAATGCTGGCAAATGTGTAGTTCTGTCTCTTCAAAACCTAGCTTGTATTAATACATCTGGAAATTTTCAGTTCACATACTGCTGAATCCTAGCTTGAATGATTTTGAGTATAATCTTGCTAGCATATAAAATGAGTGCAATTGTATAGTAGTTTGAACATTCTTTGGCATTAGAATGAAAACTGACTTTTTTCAGTCCTATGACCACTGCTGAGTTTTCCAAATTTTCTGGTGTATTGAGTGCAGCACTTTAACAGCATCATCTTTTAGGATTTGAAATAGCTCAGCTGGAATTCCATTACCTCCGCTAGCTTTGTCCATAGTAAGGCTTCCTAAGGCCCATTTGACTTCACACTCCGTAATGTCTGGCTCTAGCTAAGTGACCACGTCATTGCCGTTATCTGGGTCATTAAGACCTTTTGTGCATAGTTCTTCTGTGTATTCTTGCCACCTCATCTTAATCCCTTCTGCTTATGTTACATTCTTACCATTTCCGTCTTTTATTGTGCCCATCCTTGCATGAAATGTTCCCTTGATAGCTCCAATTTTCTTGAAGAGATTGCCAGTCTCTCCCATTCTATTGTTTTCTTCTACTTCTTTGCCTTGTTAATTGAAGAAGTCCTTCTTATGTTTCCTTGCTAGTCTCTGGAACTCTGCAATTCAGTTGGGTACATCTTCCCAGCTATTTGTAAAGCCTATTCAGACAATCACTTTGCCTTCTTTAATTTCTTTTTCTTTGTGTTGGTTTTGGTCACTTCTAGCTTCTTCAGCATCAGTGGTTGGGGCATAGACTTGGATTACTGTGATGTTGAATGGTTTGCCTTAAAAATGACCTCAGATCATTCTGTCACAATTTTAGGATAACAGGAACCATTCCAACAAGGACTTAAAACCATCCTGGTAGAGTGGTATTCAAGGAGGCAGGAGAATTGTCTGTGATGAGTCTGGAATCTTCTCCATAGGGAAACTTCTTGGGCACTTTCCTTTTTATTTCATTGAAAAGAAGCCTTTTGTACACCCATTGTGCATCAGGCATTACGCCGGGGGCTGAGAATGTAACAGAAAACAGGCAGACACAGCCCTGGTTTCTAAGGAACTTGCAGAACTGTGGGGAAGACAGACTTTGAACAAGTCATTATAAGTGGGACAAGTCTGACAAACAGGGAAGCTCAGAACAATGAGACCTTTCTCAGGGGAAAGGCAAGGCCATCTGATGCATCAGCAGGAAACTGGGGTCCAAAGGATGAGGAATTAGTCAGGCAGAGCTGGGGGACAAATGTTGCAGGCAGAGGGACCAGCCTTCATTCCATGAGTGAGGGTGAGAGAGCCCGTAGCGCCCTTAAACCATGGCTATGTTTCTCTCTACGACTTTCCCAGTAGTCATGTATGAATGTGAGAGTTGAACCATAAAGAAGGCTGAGCATTGAAGAATCAATGCTTTTGAAATGTGGAGTTAGAAAAGACTCTTGAGAGTCCCTTGGACAGCAAGAAGATCAAACCAGTCAATCCTAAAGGAAATCAACCCTGAATATTCATTGGAAGAACTGATGCTGAAGCTGAAGTTCCAATACTTTGGCCACCTAATTTGAAGAGCCGACTCATTGGAAAAGACCTGGATGCTGGGAAAGATTGAAGACAGGAGAAGAAGGGGACAACAGAAGATGAAATGCTTGGATGGCATCACTGACTCAATGGACATGAGTTTGCACAAACTCCAGGAGAAAGTAAAGGACAGGTAAGCCTGGCATGCTGCAGTCCATGGGGTCACAAAGAATCAGACATGACTGAGCAACTGAACAATGATGATGTCTCTCTCTGGTCTTTGACCTGCTGGAGACAATCAAGGCGAATATTGTGGGACTTCCCTGGTGGTTCAGTAGCTAAGACTCTGTGCTCCCAATGCAGGGCTGCTTGGTTGGGGAAGTAGATTCCTTGTGCCGCAATGAAGAGTTCACATGCCACAACTAAAGATCCCGAATGCCACAACTAAGACCTGGCACAGGCAAGTAAATAAATACATATTTTTAAAAATATCAATATTGTAACCTAGCATATCTCACTAGTCTATATATCTGTACTACTCCGTGACAGTTTTCCAATGTTGGAACTATTTTGATGACTGGAAAATCAAGCGATTTCAAATAAAATCTGGGTTTCTGGCTTCTCAAAATAAAATCCTGGCTGGATCTGACTCCTGCACAGTGGTAACTAGCTTGGAGCCACTGGTAGCTGTCCTCCTAGATAGGACGCTTGCTCCCCATTTTGTACCACTCACCATTACTCCCAATTGCCTCACACCAGGTCAGATGAACTCATTTATATTATCTGCCCAACTGAGGCAGACATTTGAGTTTGTGGTTATCTAAGCCAGGCAAGTCTTATGCCACAAAGAGATGTGGATTCAAAATGGTAAGAAAAGAGTTATTTGTGGGGATCCCAGTCTCCAAAAATAAATGTGCACTGTGATAGAGATTAATCCAGTCACCATTGCCCAATCTGCTGTATGCCCCAGGTTACACCAAGAGAGGAAATCACTTCTCAGACCCCTTGCAGAAGCCCTGCTGGACAGCAAGGAAAATCTTTGGAGAGAGGTGTTGAGTTGGAGACAAGCTTCAAAGGATGCTTTTTTCCTCAGTCAAATCAGGGCTCTTCCTCTCCAGAAGATCAATGCAATGTTTGGAGGCTATTCTCCAGGGAGGAGTTTGTCAAAGTCAGGGCCAAAGGACAATTCAAGATCTAAACCAGGAACAAACAACCTGAATGTTAGAGAAATGAGTTGTCTTAGGTACATTTTCCCAGAGGTGGACCCTGAGTGGAGGGACTGATCAGGGGTGTGCTTGCTCCCAGGATGCCATGTTTAAGGGGGCTTGGCAGGTGGAGAATTAGGGAAGTGCATGAGTCTGCAAGTTGTGGTACAGTCTCCTGGCAGCAGCTTCAGGCAGGTCCTGCAGGGAAGTTCTAAGCTCTAAAATAGCCTTGAGCTCTCCTAACTAGGGCCACATACAGATCACTGGTCCAGGGCTGCCCTGGGAAAAATAAAATTGCAAGGCCCTTTCTGCTCTGTTTGTGGACACATTAGGTCCTGTAGCTGGACAGGAGTCCTCTGTAGAAGAGCCACAGGTGCCATTAGAAACCAGGGCTGGGTCAGAAACAAGAATTAGGGCTCTCAGGGGATCTAGATCAAGCCTGCCATCATCTGCTACTTGCAATGTCAAATGGTTTACAGAGTGAAAAATTTTTTTTGTCTGCAGAGCTTTTGAATGCCTTAATGTGCTCACTATC
This sequence comes from Cervus canadensis, assembly GCF_019320065.1. NCBI lineage: Eukaryota > Metazoa > Chordata > Mammalia > Artiodactyla > Cervidae > Cervus > Cervus canadensis. The sequence goes on from NC_057407.1 coordinate 30,369,308, forward strand.
ATCTGTGTGGAAAACAACACACACACACACACACACACACACACACACACACACGCACGTGCGCATATGGGCTTCCCTGGTGGCTCAGTGGTAAAGAATCCGCCTGCAGTGCAAAAGACATGGGTTCAATTCCTGGGTTGGTAAGATCCCCTGGAGAAAGAAATGACAACCCACTCCAGTATGTTTGCCTGGGAAATCCCATGAACAGATGAGCTTGGTGGGCCACAGTCCACGGGGTCACAAAAGAGTCAGACCTGACTTAGCAACTAAACAACAATTCAATTCCTGAACCCATCTGACTATGAGACTTTTTGTTTTGTTTTGTTTTGTTTTCTTTCTTTCTTTCTGGGATTCCTGTATGTCTCAGCTGAATGAAATACTACTCTTCAGGACTTACACTGTACGGAAAGGAAGGCAGGAAAGGGTTTCTTTTGGCCTCAACTGAACACTGTGTTACAGTCTTCGGAAAACCAAGGGAGCATTCCCCACCCACCTCGACCTCTGAGTCCCAGCCTGGATGCTGAGTGTCAGCTGTCCACAGAAGTGTCAGGCCTACAGAGTCAGTTTCCTCCAGGGCCTCTTGAGGGCCTTCCAAGGACAGCCCTTTCAAACTTCTTTCCATTCTTGGAGACCACAGCATGCTTCCCTGACTTCTAGAGTCAACATTCTTGACCAACCTTTCACGTGAACATCAATTCAACTTTCCACCTTCATCTGTCACTACTGCATTCTGAGCCTCCAAAGGCCCCACAAGATTCTCTCTTCTGAAGTAATGACATTTGTGAACTAAATCTGTCACAACAAGTAGGAACCTGGTGCTCTTGTTTTGATTCTGCAGTATTCCTAATTTCTTATGTGATCGGATTTGAAACTGCCAGACCAGGCTGGGAGCTCTACCACCTTTATTCTAGGACCTCTTCCACCTTTATTCTAACCAATCCACAAGTTATTCAGACCAGCAAAGGAACTGGGGAGAGGAATCAGTGAGGACCCAGATGTGAACAGCCCTTTGCTTTTATGAACCGGATGGAGGCACTCCGTCTTGTTTTTATCTAGGGATGAGCTGTATTCCTCCTTGCTTATGCAAGATGGCAAATGGCATTCAGGAAATAACCCTGAGTCTTCTTATCAAGGAAATAACTTCAAAGGGCCAGATCGCCAAGATCCTATGAAATGAAATGAAATGAAATAGTAGAAATTTGTCTCAGAAGCAGAACTATATATCTACTTCCCTGGGTACTTCAGAGATTCTCCTTTATCAAATGTGACCACAAGAAGACCAAACGAAGGTCTAGGTTAACTTAAAATCTTGGATTTCTTTCTTGGAGTTGTATTAAATTCATTTCTTCCTTACTCTAAAAACGTTGAGGCCAGGAGGCTCAGAGATAAATAAATGTACAGTCTAAAACGGTAACTTTACTAATATACAATCTTTTAACAGGTTTATCATCTATATTTTCCTTGTTTTCAACTGCCAATTACTCACCCATGGATTTTGAAAAAAATAATACACACTTTTTTATAAAGAGATGGAATATAATAAATAAAAGTTGAATTTCTCTTAAAAAAGAAAAGAAATAACCCTGAGTCTTAAACCCACCCAGAGGAAATGCTGCTCTAGCAGGGAGTAACTTCTGGGTAAGTCCCTACATTATATTCACTGAGGCCCTCCTGTGTGCTGGCCACAAGGCTGGAGTGAGACCAGGACTTCTGTTGTCAGCTCACTGCTGTAGTTTGATTTCTGCCTCTAACTCTTACTGGGTGTGGACCTGGGGCAAGGCAGTTCAGCCTGAGCCTCAGACCCCTGGCCTGTAAAATGGGTACAATAAACAGTTTTTTTCATTAAGGTGAATTATAGATGAAACGCACTTAAGGCATGTAGTTCTACACTTGAGCCATAGTAAGTGCTCCACGGATGTCTCCCTCTGTACAATAATAATAAAAGTCAGAAGATACTGAAATTCAGAATTCAGCCTTTATATACTTTACGATTGTCCTGCAATGGGTGCTGGGAAAATTCTCCCTGGAACCCTTATTTTCCCTGTTTGCTTTCCCTCCTCATCTCCTTCCCTCTCTTATTCCTTTCCAGTCTCCCCCTGTTTACCGTAAGTTTATAAATCCTGTGGAATGCTCTGAAAACACAGATCCTTGACCCCAACCTAGAAATCCACTGGGTCTAGAGATGGGCTCTGGGATCTGTATCTGTATCATCCTGTTGCGGGTGGCACAGGAGTGGCCATGTTCACTGTGTAACAAGAGCTCGGGGCCTGGGGGAAGGCTGGTTTGTGGTGTGCGCTGCAAACACTCCCACTATGGCCAGTGTCAGCCATCCATGGGATGCAGCTGAACGCAGAGTTGAGGAAAGATGTTCGGGAACACACCACTACATAATACTGCAGATACGAGAGCGGTACAGCCCCACGCACAAGAAGAGCCACAAGAAGTAAAGTAATTAGGAAGCAATGAGTACTGAGTATTTATCACCTTGGTTTTTAACATAACTCATTTGGTCATAAGTTTACATCGTTTAATATTGAATGTCTATGTTTAACAACCAGCTCACCAAGTATCTGAAAATTTACCAGTTGATCCTTGCAAGTGGGGATAAGCCAACCCAGCACAGTGACAGATGGACCAGAGTTGAAGAGCCCCACCTGCAAGAATTGAAGGACTTCACCTGCAGAACATTCTGGCCCCACTCTCCCTAACAAAATGTGTACACTTGCAAATTCCACCCCACCCCCCAAATTCTTGTAGAATTTAAAGACATCCCAAAGCCTAGCACGGATTTTAAAGGGATCCTTGTTCCCCATCCTTGATTCCTCCTGTGCTCTGAGCATCTTGAGGGCTGGTGGGAGGAGGGAGGGTAGGACCAATATTGTTTGGGAAAAGGAATTTCACAGCTCTGTCCCTTTTCCCATCTTCAGCTTCGGTCACCCTTGCCTCATGTTTCAAAGTGACAAAGGGAGCCACCTTGACAGGCTTCGAGAAGCTCTGTGTCCCTGTCAACTTCAAGCTCCTAATCTCCCTCTGGAGCTATTGGGGCCCACCCAGCTGGTACTATCTTATCAGACACCAGTGACAGCCACAGCAAGTCAAGAGAGGAAACAGAGGTGTCTTATCTCCAGTCCTTGCATCCGGCAGGAAGGCGAGCTGTTCTGGCTCTGAGGGTGGAGGGCACAGCCTCATGTCACTGCATGGGCAACAAGAGAGATCAAGTAACCGCCCTCAGCAGACTTGAAGCCTTAGAGCGTCACAGGTACATAAAGGCACAGGAACTATGAGAAGCAAACAGGTAACGACGCTCCATGCTTTAGAACTATTAGCATGCTACATCTGGGTAAGATGGATGCAGCTGTCACCGTCTTCATGTAGAAGAGGAACCAGAGGCTCAGAAAATTGACCAGCCTCTGGTCACACACACAGCGGTAGAGCCAGGATGCAAAGGCGTATCTGTTTGATTTCAGGATCAGGCTCTTCACTTTTCTGCCATGGCCCTGATGTTTAATCCTCCCCAGAGCCGTCATCCCCATTTTACAGATGGGGAGAGGGTACCATCACTTAACCACTCAGAGCCTCAGGAGAGGCAGTCAAGACTCTGTAAGCCTCTCTCCAACCCTAATGACTTTCTAGTGTGGAGTCTGCAGCCTTTATAAGACCGTACTTCCAGGAGGCCAGAAGGAATAGGAAGAGGAAGGGAGAGATGTAGGCAATGCACTGGGGCTGGAGAAAAATCACATAAAAGAGCAGCAAGGGTGTAAGCAGTGGCAGGCACACTTGGCAGGCAGGCTCTTGCTCACATGCTGGTTGGGAAAAATCTGAGGAGGAGGGAAGAGAGCAGAGCAATAAGAACTCCCAGGCGCTGGGGCAAAGTTCACTGGATTTCTAAAGATGAGGTCAGGAGAGCTGCTTCCCTTCGTTCTCATGGCAACAAGACCAACCCCCACCCCCACCCCACTCCCTAGCTCCAATGAAACTGGATGAATTGAGGGGTGGGGAGAATGTCAAACAGATGGGTGACAGTAGCTGCAGTTACCATCGCAGTCCTCCATTATTCAGATGGTTACCCAGTGGTAACCATGGCAACTGCCTGGGATCAGTCATTGAAGATGTTTATCCCACCCAGTGGGCAGGGCTGAGAGATGCCAGGTCACACCAGGGCATCCCCCCAGGGAGACGATTCCGGGCCCACGCCTGTCTTGCACGTGTGGGTCTCCACCTCTCTACTCCAGGCCTCTTTCGATCAAATCTCACATGGACAAAACTCGGAAAAGTCACTAACTGCCCTGAGCCACGGACTCCTCAGCTGTTCACAGCAAGCATTCGGTCGTCATCATCACCAGCATCGTCCTAATCACCATCCACTGCAGAATGGGCAGTGAGACTCATGAAGGAACGTGTCAGACAGATCTAGAGCCCTTATCACTGGACTATCTTCTCTGGGTCACTGTTTTCTCACCTGTGAAATGTGAGCCTACAGTGCTTTCACAGTTGTTGCAGTATCTGAACCACTGAATATGTGTTTCAGCTTTGTCTCCCCGAGAGCAGAGTCTGACAGAGGATCTGGGTGCAAGGAGTTTATTTAGGAGGTGATCCTGGAAGCACAAGCGGGGGACTGAGAAAGTGACAGGGGCACAGAATGGGGAAGCCAGTAGCAGGTAGGTAACTGCCAAGGTACCTGGGAGAAGCGTGGAGACTGTTCCTCTGAATCATCCCATGGAAGGACGGGCAAGTTGCAATATTTACCTAACAGCTGCCAACCCACTATAGGGAGCTGTCTGAGGCAGAGATGCTGGTTTCAGGTGGGAGGCACAGGTGATTGCCTCTGGATCCTGCCCATCCAGAGGTGGGCAAGAGGGGACTGTGAGCGAATCAAGAGCTACCAAAGAAAGCCGCCAGCCTGTGCTGACACACAGTAGGTGTTCAAGGAATGTATGTGTCTGGCCCTTCCCACGGAACAATGATCTGTTCCCACTTTGACTTCTGCTCATGCAGACACTTTTACTTTCTAGAACCTTTTCTATTTCCACGAGACTAGCATAGAGCAGAGAATCTGGGTATTGGTCTCCCTGGCCTCAGTCAATCTGAGCATGAGGACGAGCTCTGCCTCTTTTATAAGCTGTGAGGCCTTGAGCAAGTGCTGTGGCCTCTAAACCTTTGTTCCCTCATCTGTAAAAGGGGACAATAACAGGACTCACACCTCATGGGGCAATTTGATGAGAATTAAATAAGATAATGTGCGGAGAACTGGAAAAATGTTTCTATAAAGGGTCAGATGTTAAATATTTTAAGCTCTGCACACCTTCGGTCTCTGTTACAACCATTAAGCTCTGTCATTGCACCATGAAGGCAGCTGTGACAATATGTAAACAAGTAGGTGTGGCTGGATTCCAATAATACTTTATTTACCAAAACAGGAAGTAGCCAAATTTGGCCCAGCTGCCACAACTTGCCAATCCCTGATAAAAAGTACAGAACTCAATGCCTGGCATGTAGTAAGTCTCAATAGGAGTGAGCTGCAATTATTACCACAGTTTACAGGGAACTGAAGCCAACAGCTCTCCATGGCTTAGGCAGACTTCAACTTCATCCCCTTCCTTTTTGGGGATGGCTTGTCAGCCATTCAAAGCATGGATCCTTACTACTCAGTGCTGTCCACACACCAGCAACATCATCATGCCTTGGCATTCTTTAGAAATGCAAATTCTCAATTATGGAGAACAGTATGGAGGCTCTTGAAAAAACTAAAAGTGGAGTTACCATATGATCCAGGAATTTCACTCCTGGACAAATATCTGAAGAAAGCTCTAATTTGAAAAGACACATGTACCGCGATGTTCACAAAAGTATTGTTTATAATGGTCAGACATGTCCATCAACAGAAGAAGGGATAAAGAAGATGTGGTACATAACACAAAGGAATATTACTCAGCCATAAAAAGGACTGGAACAATGTAATTTGCGGAAACATGGATGGATGTTCCTAGGTGATCATACTAGGTGAAGTAAGCCAGACAGAGGAAGACAAATGTCATATAATATCGCTTATATGTGGAATACGGAAAAAAAAATGAAATTATTTGCAAAACAGAAATAGACTCACAGACACAGAAAACAAACTTGTGGCTACCAAAGCTTAAAAAATTAGAGATAAATTAGGAGTCTTGGATTAAAGATACACACTATTATATATAAAATAGATAACCAACAAGGACCTACTGTATAGCACAGTGAAATATACTCGATATTTTATAACAACCTGTAAGGAAAAAAGAACCTGAAAAACTGAATCACTTTGCTGTACACCTTAAACTAATACAATGTTGTAAACCAACTATACTTTAATCAGAAAAAAAAAAAGGAATGCCAACTCTCAGGCTTCATCCCAAAACCACCACGTCAGAATCTGTATTTGAACAGGATCCCAGTTGCTACCAGTGCAAATTATAGCCAAAGAGCCACTGTCTTCATTAATCGCCAGTCTGCCCTGCCCATCCACCCAAAGCCTGCTCTGTCCCAGCCTCAGAGCCAGTTTTCACTTTTAATCTAAACCATTTTCTTCAGCCTTCATTCTAAGCACAGTCCCCAGCCACAGGCCCACACCCCATACCCCCATGGCCAGCAGATCCCTGACACGTGGTCCCCACCTGTGGATTCTGCCCTGCCTTTCTTCTCCTCTCTCCTCCCCACTCAGTGTCCCCACCGTCCCAGGCTCTCCCACGAGCAGATCTTCCGACTCAAGTGTCCTGGCCCTCCACTGGAGCCACTCTGTGGTGACTGAGCCTTTGGAATGTGCTCATCCAAACTGAGATGTGCCTGATGTGCTCGACATGTGAAATACACACTGGGTATCGAAGACCTAGTGGACAAGAGACCATGAAATATCCCACTCATCCTTTTTTACTGTCTGCTGCCTGTTGCGATGCTATTTCAGATATACTCTGTAAGAAAAATATTTTTAAAAATTCACGTCACCCGTTTCGTTTTCCTTTTTAGTGGGGCTACCAGCAAATTTGAAGTGATTTATGTGACTTGCATCACAGTGGATGCCGCTGGTCTGGCAGGACAGGGGAGAGAAGCAAAAAGCAGGAGGCGACTAGGAGACAACTGCCTATTTTCTGCTAAAGAGAATGATATTCTGACACTTGTTAAAATTGGTAAGGAAGGGTTTATTCAAGATGATTGCAAAGGGGACAGCAACAGGAAGAGAAATTGGGCTTACATGGAATAACCTAGCACTAACTTGGATTTGCAGCCAGTGAACAAAGTGAGTGAGTTTGTGGGTAGAAAATTATTACGATGAGACACTAAGGATAGGGGAGATTCTTCGTCAGCAGACATCACAGGATTCCTGCTAAAGGCAGATCAAGCACTTAATGAACATGGAACTTGATCACATATTAAGGGTGATCGGTTGTCAATAGGTGGAGGGGAGCGGTTCTCTCTAAATGGACTCAGCCAGATTCTTTGTCAAGACTGGGCTGGACAGACTCAAGAAGTCTGGTCAAGGGGAGAGGCTGTTAGTTCATATCCTAGCCCGACCACTACCACTGTCCAGCTGCGTGGCCTTGCTGAAACTGGAAAACCGCTCTGTACTTTGTCTAGCAAATGGTGATTGTGCAAACATGCACCTCTGTGGTTGCTGTCAGGGGTCCATGAGATGATATGTATTAAACATTTGGCACTTTGCCTGGCACCTAACAAGCTCTCAAATCAGAACTTTTGTTATTGTCCTTGCCTCTATGACTTAACATGCCGCAGACCACAGATATTTGGGAGGGCCGATTCCGAGACCTCCAGGAAGCCTGGATTGTGAGCACTGGAAATGATGACACCGATTCCTGGCTGCACCCTGAGTCACATGTCTCCCAGTCTTGAGCACCCTTTCCCATTCTCTTCCCGCCAGTTGATAGACACTTCCACATTCTCTGACATTCTCTCTCCAACCACATGACCACGTTCACCAGGAAATGAAACTTCCACCGTGTCCTGGGTTCCACGAAGCTAGGATGCTGGTGGTCATCTCCGCCCCTGCCCAGCTATGAGACCCCTTCGCCTTCACAGCCTTGAGACATGCACTGTTCAAATTTGTGCCTCATCAAAATGACTAATGACTGGAGGTTGGCAGGTGGGGGTGGGGGGGTTGTCACAGAACTTTGGATCCTTACAGAGTTAGTATGCGAATGCCAAGGTATAGTAGTAAACAGTCCTCTCTCTCTGTCTCCCTTCCTTCCTCCCTCCCTTTCTTTCTTTTTCACTCTCTCTTTCTGTCTCCTTCCCTCTCCACACCCTCCACCCAATTTGAAATCCTTGGAAACCCCAGAGTGAGCAGATTACAAGGGAACATTTGTCATGGGCAGACACCGAAGGCCAGGACCAGTGGCCAAAGCTGGGCCATTAAACATTCGTCATTGCTGGGACGGCCAGCCTAAATCTCCAGTGAGGAGATTTAGAATCCTCCAGAGAGAAGAGAAATCCATTTCTTGGCCAGCAATCGAGCCCATCCTATTAGAGAGGCCTTAAAAACACATCAAAACAAAGGCAGCTGAGTATGGCACCGAGGCTCTCCTGGGTAAAGTCAGCTTCGTGTATTGGACTCAGATGGAAATCTTGTTCAAAGGTCATGCTCTTATCTTACGGGGAAGGTTTCTCTCAGAGATCCTGTACCCAGCAGGGACTCAAGCAAAGCAAAAATGAAGAAGAACCATGCCTTTTCTTCTCTTCCTAGCATCTCTAAACTCCTGCTTTGAAGCTAGATCCTTCAAGCAGGTGGTTCCCTGATTATCATGCAGATTAGAATCATCCAGAATGTCTGCTTAAAATGCAGGTTCCAGGGTCCTACCTACAGGTTCAGAATGGTGAAATAGCACCCAAGGAATCCTCGTTTGAATAAAAATTACCCGGAAGAGGCAGTAATTCTAGCAGACCTTCTCCTTGGTCCCTGCAAAGCAGTAGAAATCCAGGTGTCTGGGGCTTGGCATCTGGTGGGGACACCCTCCTCTCTGGGCACCCAGGGGGAGGCAGGTCTGAAGACTGCAAACAGAGATCCTCCTCCAGCAAATGCCTGCTCGGGTCAGCAGAAAAGACAGTCTGAGTGTACAGTTGTTTCTGGCGTAAGAAAGAGAAATTTGTCTTGACCACACTTCACAAAACCACTTTCCACTGTCGTGACGTGCTTTACGTTGTCATTGACTCTGGGGACCTGAATGATCTGGCCTGATCCTGGCTCCTCTTACCCCTTAATCTTTCCCAAGATCTGCCCTCCCAGGTCCCTTTCCACTTGGCCAGCAGGTCTGCACGCCGGTGGCACTGAGAATCACCAGCAGGCTTTTACATTACTCTAAATCAGGAAGTCAGAATCTCCAGGGAGGGGTGGGGCCCAGCGGTGGTGTCTTTTCCCCACTGCCTGGGTAATTATAATAGTATTCAGGGTTGACAAAGTTTGTATGTGGCTTTCTGCCACGCCTGCATACTGGACTTTCCAGGGGAGCTTAGAAAACACTGATGGTGCCCGAATTTTGCCCCAGAGAGCCTAAAGTAATTGGTTAAGCATTTGTGTCAGACTGTGGGGTGTTTGATAAATGTCACTCGGCTGAGAACACTGACTAGGCCCTGGATTTCTGCAAGCAAAGTCCCAGAACTCTTCCTGGAGCTATTATTAACTCGAGTCACCTCTTCAGGTTCCTGTGGGGGCCTAGGAGTGAAGGTTTGGCCCTTAGACTCCACGATGCCCAAAGACAAGGGGGTTCAGCTCTCAGTTGCGGCTCCACATGTGTTTGTTGATAGATGAGACTTTTCTCAGCCTGAGCACAAACTTGATAGTTCAGTGGTTTGCAATCTTTAATGCCCTGCTACTCAAAGTATGGTCCCTATACCAGCAGCCGCAGCAGCATCTGGGAAACTGGTTAGAAACCAAGTCTGCAGTGGCCACTGCCACAGACCTACTGAATCTGGCATGGTTGCTGAGGTGGGGCCCTGCTGTCTGTGTTTCTCAAGCTCTCTGGGTGATTCTGATGCAAGTTCAAGATTGGGAACCACTGCTTTGGCTTGGTGTGCATAGGACTCTCTCAAGAATCTGTATTAAAACGCAAGAGTCCAACACTCTCTCTCCAAAAATTAAATCCTGGAAGTCTCGAGTTCAGGACCCAGCAATCCTCATGATTTGCCAGGACTCTAGGATAAAAATGGCTCCAGGATTCAACTTTGAGAAACCCTATAGGAGCTGGTTAGCCACAGAGGCCTGCACTCCATCTGGTCATATTTCCCACAGGTCTGCAAAGACTCCTGTCTTCTCTCCCAGGCTCAAGCTCCCCCTCAAAAGCTTCTAGAATCTTAAGCCCCCACCACTCCCAGGCCTTCCCTAGAAAATGGGCTGAACCAATCCACAGGCAGGGAATTGCAGACTCGGCGTGCCTGCAGCAGGGGAGCGTCTGCTGTGGCTTTCGGGACCTGTTTGTATGAGGAGCTTTTACCCAGGTTCCAGAAGGATGAAAACATCCAATTACTCCCAGACGTTGCTGGGCTGGACATATTTATTTGTAATAATGCTCCTGGCCACACATTTCCAGATGGACAGTCCCAAGGAGAATGATTTGTTTCCTCCCATCTTCCTCTACCACGCATTTTACGATTGCAGAGGATCATGCTTGCCATGTGTTTCCCTCTCATCTGTAAGTGTTTTTCCACGGCTCGGCTCTTGGCAGCTCCCTTATTTACCGAGGAGAGCGCTCGCCGTCAGCGCTGGCTCCCTCCCAGCCTCCTCCAGAGTTCAATGCTGGCAGCCCAGGAAGAAGCACAGCCCCTGTCACCGGCTCCAACTTCCAGGGCATTTTGCCCCTTGCGCTAGATTTCTGTTATCTTGGAGGGGGCTAGCCTTTTCATTTGTTTCTCAGGCTGCCATGCTAATAAATGAGACACCGCTGAAGAGCTGTCTGGGCAACAATAGCTGCTCAGCCAATTTGTCTGGAGCACCGTTTGTTATGAATCCTCCGAGCCCATTAACCCCTGAACCTGGGAGATGGTATCTCCCCAGGGATAAATTACCTTTATTTCCAGACATGTGTTTGCTCATTTAGCTCTCTATTCATAAAAGCAGCCTGATTTCAGCAATGTTTTCCAGAAAGGGAGGGGCAGAGTCTCCCCACTCAACAGGAAGGACACTCGGTTCTGGAGGAGCAGCTGGCTGTGCCTAAGAGTGACAGCTGACACAGAGCAGTTGCCACATGTCAGGCAGAATGCCAAGTGCTTTTTCATACGCTGTTGTTTAATCCTTACCACAACCCCGGGTGCAATCCTGCGCCCCATTTTGCGCAGGGGCCGTGTGAAGCACAGAGAGATTAGCTGCCTGCCTAAGAGCACTCAACTTCTAAATGGTTGAGCTGGGATTTGAACTCAGGCACTTGCTTATTTTCAACCCACTCTCTTAGCAGCTAGCAGAGCTCCCACCTTGATCTTGTCTCACATGGGATGGGGACAAGGAAAAGCATTTGGAGCACAGTAAGCAAGAGTTCATTGGCTTCCAATGATCACTGGTGATCATTTTACTCTCAGGAAAAAAAAAAAATGTAATGACAAAAGTACCTCATTTGACTATTTTTTTAATTTGAATACTTAGTTTAATCCTGAAATTTATTTTTAGTTGTACACATTGTTTTGTTCATGTGGGCAAAGGGACAGAAAATTGTGGTTAATATTTCACATCTCGTCACCAGTCAGCCTGAACTGAGCTGTACCTACATATGCTCTTGAACAAGGTAGGATGTGAGCAGGGTTCCTGCTGGCTTTGGTTAGTTCTTGCTCTGAAAATCTTAGAAGATGGAAGTGATTCATCTTCTGAAATTAGATTTCTGATTGTTAGGAGTTGTGTTAGTCTCATATGACAAAACTAAAATACCATAGTTTAAAATATAGTTGATCCTCTTATGCAAGTGTTTATTCTTCAACACAGTGTTCTCAACCTTTAACACATCAGAATCACCAGAGGAGCTTTAAAAAAACCTCATGATGCGTAGACTACACCCTAAAAGACCAATTACATCAGCATCTCTGGGGATGCCATCCAAGTACCAGTATTTTTCAAAGCTACCCAGATTATGTCAATGGGCTGCAATTAGGAACCAGTGATCCAACATAAAGCAAAGTCTAACATTATTCCAGTGATGAGAGAGAGGCTCTACAAAGTCAACCCTGGCCCTTCCCCTCATTCTATACTTCTATTCCTAAGCCACTGGGCACTTATTCTCAAGTATACCACACAGTCCAATATAGCTGCTGAAGCTCCAGACATCATATCTGCATTCCAGTTGGGAGGAAGGTAGAAGGAAGGGAAGGACAAAATGATGTAAAATCTAGCTTCTATGGACTGAATTATGTCCCCTCAAAAATTCTTATGTTAAAAAAACTGTTTATGTTAAACACCATTAAAAATTTTTTATGGAGGGAGGGGATATATGTATACCTATGGCTGATTCATGTTGATGTTTGACAGAAAACAACAAAATTCTATAAAGCAATTATCCTTCAATTAAAAATGTTAAAAAATCTTATGTTGATGTGTTCATCTCCAGTGTGACTGTATTTGGATATAGGGTTTTTAGGAGGTAATTAAGCTTAAATGAGTGAATAAAGGTGGAGGTCCTAATCTGAGGATGACAGCCATCTTTCTCTACCATTTGAAGACACATTGAGAAGGAAGCTGACTGCAAGCCACAAAAAGAGTTGTCACCAGAATATGCAATCGACTGGCTCCCTGCACTTTGACTTCCAGTCTCTAGAACTGAAGGACATAAATGTCTGTGGTTTAAGTCATCCAGCCTATGTTATTTTGCTACAGCAGTCTGAGCAGACTGAGACAGAAGCTGAGTCAGCACCCTTTCATTACCCTTCCCAGAAGTTCCCTCAGTGCCTCTGCTTATCTGTCATTAGCCAGGACACAGTCACATGGCCACCCCTAACTGCAAGAGAGACTGGCAAATGTAGGCTTTCTGTTGCCTTCATTGTCACCTCAAATAAAATCGGGGTCCCATGACCAAGGAAGAAAGGATATTTGGTGGCAACAAGCAATCTCTTGCCCCGCATTATAGTAAAAAGGGGAGTAAGTGAAGGGGGTGGGAAGATGAGAAGGAGGGAAGGAGAGGCCTTAAGAGAGAAAATAGGAGAAACAAGGAAATGAAGCTTGAGTAAATCTTTATCATGTGTCAGGGAGCACCAGGAGCAGAAGGCAGGATTCCTGGATCAGAGCTTCCAGAAAGCATCCCCACCGTCCCTCAACAACATCACAGCTGTCTAAAGAGGGCCCCGTGTGGAGGCCAGCTGTTGAATAGCAGCCCTGCTCCAGGCTTGGTCTTAGGATGACACATAAGTTTGTACAGGCATCCCTGGACAAGCCTAAGGATTCAGACAAGCAGTGTTTTTGTTTATTTTTTTTTTCTGGCTTTCTCACATGCACTAGGGGAGCTATTGGTCAAGGCTTTCCTGGGCTAGCGTAAGAAGGGTGTGGTAAAAGCTGAGGAAATCAGAGGTGAATAGATATCAGAACAGGCATTACTTGGAAATACAGATGAGTAGCCTCTATTCATTCACTCACATTGGAGCTGATATTAGTACTAACCAGACAAACAAGGTCCCTGCTCACGGAGCTTCCATGTCATATTGGGAAGACAGAGAGTCAACAAGTCAACACATAAGACAATCATTTTCAAATGGGATCATGAGAAAGAGGCAGGCAGCATTAGACAGATATCAGAAGGAGCCTCTTCATGGAGGAGGTGTTGAATCAGGAGCTGAAAGATGAAAAGCATGCAGACACAAGTTAGAGGAAGAATGTTCCAGCCAAAGAGTGAAGGCAGCAGAGAATAAAGGGAACCAATGAATGTGGAGCACTGCAGACAAGGAGAGAGGCAGGAGGCGAGACCAGAGAGAAGGCAGGGGCTGGGTCATGCTGGGTGAAGAGAGAGTAGGGCAGTGGGAAACTACTAGACCATTAAGCCAGGGAGACACATCGTCTGATTACTTTTTTAAAGGTAACTGGCCACCAGGTTGATCATGCATGGCTGAGGTGGCCAGAGTGGAAGCAGGAAGGCCAGTTTGAAGTTTTTGGTCCAGATAAGAAACAGTGGTGAATGTGGTGAAAGCGTGTGTTAGTCACTCAGGCATGTCTGGCTGTTTGTAACTGCATGGACTATAGCCCACCAGGCTCCTCTGTTCATGGAATTCTCCAGGCAAGAATACTGGAGTGCGTAGCTATTCCCTTCTCCAAGGGATCTTCCCAACCCAGGGATCAAATCTAGGTCTCCTGCATTGCAGGCAGATTCTTTACCATCTGAGCCACCAGGGAAACCCAACAGGGGTCAGCAAACTATGGCTTGTGGGCTGCTGATTTTGCAAATAAAGTTGTATTGGAATACAGACACTGTCATGTTTACATACTGTCTACGGCTACTTTTGGACCCAAGGCAAGTTGATTTCATTGTAACAAGATGGCATAGAAAACAAAACTGAAAATGTTTACTCTCTGACCCATTACAGGAAAAGCTTGCCAACCCCTGGACTAGATGGGAGATGGGGATACATCTTGGATGAGTAGAGAGTGGAGTATAGAGAGTAGAGAGTAAAGTATATTTTAGAATTAGAGCCAATGGGATTGATTGGTACATTGGAGGGAAAGATGGGATTCAAGTTCTAGACATTTAGCTTGAGGATCTTGGTGGACAGTGGTGCCATTTACTGAGATGAGAAGATCATATTTAGGAGGAAAAAAGTCCAGAAGTCTTCTGGGCATGCTATTTTAGGATCTTAATGGCACCCTGACAAGAAGAGCAGAGAATATCTTCCTGCAAAGGATTTCATTTGGATTCTCGTGCCATTCAGAGAACTCAGTGGCTCTTATGGAAATGCTCCGTTAGGGACCTAAGCTTCTCATATAGAGGAGCATGATCACTGACAGCATCAAGAACCAAAAGGACAGATATTCAGTGGTACTTGCACAGAGCCCGCGATATTCTCAGAATGATCAAGATGGCAGGGAAACAGAATGAACGTTAGCTTTGAATTTGTTCAGAAAAGCCAAGCAATGAGTTAGGTGGTGTTACTACCCCTTTGATAATTATTAGGGTTTGTGCCAGCATTAAATTTATATACCTACTTCAAAGGTGCCAGTTGAGACTTCAGGCTCTTTGTTTAAACCCCCAAGGCAGTCTCCCTCTCTGAGCTGAATACTGTTATCTCAGACCCTCACATGATCACCCACTTCTTTGGGTGATGTCATGAGGTCCCTGGTTAAGAACATTGTCATTCAAACTTCCAGATGACACCATATGTTCTCTTACCCAAGTTAGAAGCCCCAGAATTTGCTTCCTTTCTGTCTGTCTCAGTTCTTTGATGTCTCCCAAATCATCAGCCCTTATCCTTCGAGCCTTGAGTAAAGCAATGGCTGCCTGACTGGTCATCAACTACAGGTGGTCCTCATGTGGCTTCTGGGTGACTGTCTTTGGACACACATCTCATTGTAATAGATAATAATAGTATAGTCTACCAAGACCAACAGCTCCTTTCTCTGGGGGCACTGCTCTGCTCCCCATACATAGCTTGCAATGTGGCTGCTCTTGGTCCTTGGACTACAGTTACAAGTGGACAGATGACCTGGTGTGAGCTAATCAGAAGAATTCCCCCCACCCTGACCCAGAGACTTAGTACCTGTGACATCAAAAGGAGAGAGAGAGCTTGCAGTTTGCCCAAAAGTTCAACATTTCAGTCATTCAAGCTGAGAGAAAAATAGGCGTTAACCAGGCAAAAAGAGAAAGGAAAGGCAAGGTAAGCGGAGGACACAGATAGTGCAAAGGCCTGGTGTAGGGAGGGAGCACGCACAACACCCAGGCATGGACAGGTTGGTGCCACTGGAGGAGTAGGACAAGGGACAAGGACCATGACTGACCATGTCAGTCACAGCAACAAACTTGCATTCATGTATTGTCCTGCATGCCAGGCACTGCTTCATGTATACTCACTCGTTCAAATCTATAGCAACCAACAAGGTAAATATTAACCGCATCTTAATTTCACTTATGAGGGAAGTAAGACAATAAACTGAGGCCCTATATTACTACCCTCACCCCCATCCCCACTATGATGCTGGGCAGGGAGACTAGCAAAGGAAATAAAAGCCGGTTTTGTTAGGTGAAGCACACTGCCTGGAACCGCCCACCCTGGCCAGGCACCATAGTAACCATTTGCATGAGTTGTTTTATGACAGGAGGTCCTAGTAGAGAACACAGAACTAATAAGCCACCACCAACTGGAAGAGGTTGAGAAAGGTCAAAAGGAGACAACACATGTCCGACCACCTCCCTGAATCCTCGCTGGCATCCATCTTGGCTAAGTCAGAATGATTGGTTAAAGACAACCCAGAAACTAATCCCATCACCATAAAACCCAGAGTCAGAGCTTTTCTCCTGGGTTCCCTTACGCTACTGTTCTCCACCCAGGTGTCCTTTACCAATAAAATCTCTTGCTTTGTCAGCACATGTGTCTCCTAGGACAGTTCATTTCCGAATGTTAGACAAGAGACCAGTTTCGGGCCCTGGAAGAGGTCCCCCTTCCTGCAACAGTTTGGCCAAAAAAGCTCATTGCTAATCATCCTTTTCCTCATCAGAGTGGTGGATGGTGGATGTCCTTTCCCCTGGGATAGTCCCGGTCAAGGTGAACATCATAAACTTTCAGCCACCTCCTCTGTAGAACCAAGTAAGCTCAGTCATGAGTTCAAAATCAGTAGGCTGGGAGGGCAAGAGCCCTTGTCAACAAAGCTGGAACATTAGGGCACTGAAGTACTCAGATAATCAGGCTATCAGAATTGCCACCTGAGTCCCAGCCACTGTGGACACCCTGTCCCCCACTCCCCCCACCCTCTATGGTACAGGTTCCTGGATTTGTTTCCTGTCCCTTCTGCCACTTTTCCACATGGCTGGATTTATTTTCAAAACAATTTACAGTCACATTAAATATTAAAGGCATTTTGCAGGTGGTGTTTACTGTTTGAAAAGTGAACAAATGTATGTTGTACTGTATAAAACAGCAAAAACCAATTTGGAGCACTTGATGGCTTGGGCTGTGATAGTGACATGACAGCTATTTCCATATTTTAATGAGGCAGCACCTTCAGGATGGCTACATGATTGGTCAGGAGGGTCACTCAGGCAGCAGCTGAGCTCTGGAGCTGTGGATGGAAAGGCCTCTGTGAGCCTCAGTATTGCTTGAGTAGATATTTGCAAAGGCCAAGGTCCAAAGTCACATGAAGCCTGGGGCTGCATGGTGGCCTATTTTACCATAATAATATCATAATGCTATTTTTATGACGCAGCCTTCATCAACTGCCCAGCTCTGCAACAAGTACTCCATATTAATTATAACATACGCATTCATTTCTTTTACAGATGTTCATGGAATACCAATCCTGAACCAGGCATTGGGCAGAGAGAAAAACCCAATTCCTGCCCTCTTGGTGATTATATAGTGATAAGGAAGATAAGAAGCAAATAAGCAAAGTTAGAAATAAGGTAACTATAGATTGAGATTAGCACCAGGAAAGAAATACATAATGTGCAGAAACATGGAGTAATGGGGGATAAAAATGAAGGTGGTGAGGGAAGGCCGCTCTGAGGAGGTGACACTAAGCTGAAGCCTGAAAGATAACAAGGGTCAGCCATGGGCAGAGCCAAGGAACAGACGTTCCAAGCAGAAGGAACAGTATGTGCAAAGGCCCTGGGGCAGAAAAGAGCTTGGCACAGTCTAGAAACTGACAGAAGGCCAGTGTCACCCTAGAGAGCTGACAGCAGAGGAGGGGGTAGGCTGTAGTATAATCCCCTATATACAAGGAATTCAGAGCTTAGAAAGCTAGTCTTTCCAAATAAGGTCACACAGCCAGTAAATAGAGTTCCTAATCGGGGAGGCTTGGGGTGAAGTTTGGGTAGTTGGCATTTCTAACAAACTCCTGGGTGATGCTGATGCTGTAGGTCTGTGGGCACCAAACCCACTTGACACCAAGGATGATGGAGATGGTTCGTTTATGTTGTAAGAAGGGAAACAGAAGCAGAATGGGAATTACTAGAAGTGATGACATCTGAGCCCCAATTCTGTACCAGACACTGATTTAGAGCTTGTGTGAGTGTGTGTGTGTGCTGAGTTGCTCAGTCGTGTCCAACCCTTTGCGATCCCATGGACTATAGCCCGCTAGGTTCCTCTATATATAATATGTATTGCATTGGCCAAAACATTCATTTGGGTATTCCCATAACAACTTATAGGTAAACATGAATGATCTCTGTGGCCAACTCAATATTTTCAGGGCCAGCAAGTGAAGTAGGCATTATTTATATTTCTATAGCTGGGGAAATTGGGGTAATGAGGGGTCAAACAATTTGCCTAAGTTCCCACAGTTGGTTTGTGGCCAGAAAGGAATTTGAACCCAGCACCTGGGGTCCTGGGTCTGTCTTCCTGCTTCTCTGAAAAAAAGCATCTTTTGCATTCATGGCTCTAGTACCGTTTAGTCAAGACATTTACTAATTTACTGATTAACCTTGTAGTCTGGTTACTGCCCCTGTCCCTAAGACACTGAGTTTGTGAGACCCATGCCATAACAAGGATTTCTGCTTTCTTTCCTGCTCTCCTTTTCTGATTAGTTCAGCAAATATTCAAAGGAGAGTGTGTTCCTGGAGTTCCCTCTGACTGATGGGCACTGTCAAAGGCATCTGGAGACAGCCTGTCTGAATGTCTACTGGGTGCATTTCTCACAAGGTCCTTTGTGTTTATCAACCTCACACCTCTGGTGGGGGGCAGTCAGCGGCCTCCCCGTAGCTGATGTTGATGGGGCACCTGTGATGGGTCACATGCTAGGCTAAAGATTCTGCGGACCCTCACCACTGTGCCACAGGGGAGGCATCCTTATCAGTCTCGTTTTACAGATAGAGAGACAGAGGGTCAGAGAGGCAAAGAAAATGGCACTAAGTCTCATACCTGGCAAGGAGTGGTGCCAGGGTCTGATCCCATGGGTGGGCTGCATCCAAAGTCTTACATTCTATATAAGCTCCCTGCCTCCATTGGGATTATCTGAAATAAGAGGCTCAGAGGGCCCAGCGCAGAGCCACATGGCTGGTTAGGAAGTGTCCAGACCACAGGGTCAGCCACGGTGGCAGGAGATGCAGATTCCTGCTGAAGGAAAAAGTCACACACCTCTTCTAAGTCCTCCCAGCCCACCCTTTGACAGATGGGGAAACTGAGGACCCCAGACGGGAAGTAATTAATTTCTTTATAGTACTTTAATCCATGCTTCTTCAACTTTGGCACTGCTGACATTTTGGGTAGATAATCCTCTGCTGTGGCAGGGGCTGTCCAGGGCATTGTAGGATGTTTAGCAGCACCCCTGGGCTCTACCCACCAGATGCCAGTGATATACCTCCATCCCCAGTTTTAACAACCAACAGCATCTTCAGGCTTTGCTCCATGTCTCCTTGGCGTGTATATGCTTTGGGGGAGAGGGTGAAGGTGCAAACGTGTCCTGGTTGAAAACCCCCATAATCATCAGATCAGACCACTTGCTTGCTTTAAAACGTCTCAAGTTTCTCATACTTTTTCTGAATGAAATCCAGACTCTTATGCTGGGTCCATCAAACCTTCAGTGTTATGGCCCCGTGGAAAATTTGACTCTAGCCAGTCCCCTCCCCCATCCCAACCACAGCAGACAAGCACCCTGGGCACTTCCTATGTGTCAGGCACTGTGTAAGGTCAAGCCCTGTCAGTGCATTCCCGTTGTGGTCACATCTTAGAAAAGTTGAGATTTCAAGAGTCTAAGAAAGCTGCCCAGTCACTCAGTAAGCACCTGGCATATCTCTGACTTGAGTCCTGGCATTCTGCCCCTGTCCCAAAGCCTTCTGCTTTGTGTTGTGCAGAGCACAGAATACAAATGACCTGCTTCTCGAATGTACCCTGCTCCAGTCGTCAGCACTCACTCCCTGGATTGTGCTTCCCCCATTACCCCTCCCTGGGGATGAAGCACCCTCCCCGCTTCTCTGCACTGCTGAGCTCTGCCCAAAGGCTTCAGGAGAGCAGGGGCTCCATCCTATCCCAGTTCCTGCCGTGTACCTGGGCTCAGCCAGTGTTTCTTAACTTGCAAGAGTCAGGCCAGGCTTCACCTCTCCCGGAAGGGCTGTCTTAATCAGGGATCATTTACTCGGCAAAAACAAACCCACTTGAGCTAACTTAAATAAAGGGAAAGCAATTATGAGGAGTTAGGTTATCTGGCAGGCCCCAAGGGCAAGAAATCATTCGGGTACTCGCTCATTTAAAACTAGAAATTCTTCACAAGAGATTGGTACTGGGAATTGGGAAGCTGGCAGGAATCAAATCTGCTCTTGATCCTCTCTCTCTTCGCGTCCTGGGGGAACACTTGTCTCTTTCTCTGCTTCGCTCTCCTGGGTTTTGTGGCAGACCAGCTCTCCAGCTCTTTCTGCTTGCACTTCCAGAATTCATGGCCTGAAAGCGGCCACCCAGCCAGGCTGATTCAGTCCCCTTGGGCTGCTATAACAAAATATGACAGATTGGGTGGCAGAAAGACATTTATTTCTCATAGTTCTGGAAGCTGGGAGTCCGAGGTCAAGGTGCCAGGAGGCTCGGGTTCTGAGAAAGGCTCTCGTTATGGGATGCAGACTGCCAGATCCTCACTGTGTCCTCACGCAGTAGACAGGGCACGGACGCTCTCTGGGGCCTCTTGTAGAAGAGCATGAACCCCATTCGTGATGGTTCTACACACACGACGTAATCTCCCCCAAGATCACTTCCTACTTTCATCACGTGGAGGAGAAGGTTTCAGCATATGAATCTGGGGGGAACTTGTCGGCTGCTCCAACATGGCGGTCGAAGTACAAGTCTATGCACTTAAAAGGTTTAGTCCATGGAGCTGCTGGAGTCAAGTGAGAGCCTCATACCAGGTAACCATGGCCAATAGGCTATAGATGAGGAGGCAGAATTCAAGGACCATGAATCCCTCAGCAGGAGCACCAAGAACAGGAGGAAGTGGGCTGGAAGGAGGCAAGAAACAATTGACAAAGGAATTGAAGGGCGGGGACATTTGTGGAGGAGGAATGATCAGACAGAAGAAAGGCCTGGTGTCTCTCAGATTGTCCTTAGGGTTTCCTGGGTTGGGGACACATTTCCTCTCCAAAGAATGGCCCCGTCCCTCTTCTTATTGACAGAGCTGCCATGCCGGAGTGAGGCCCACTCAGAGGCCACCACCCCTGTTTGCACTGCTCTGCCTCTCCATCCCCACACTTGATGGCAATTAGTAGGGCTGCAGCTCAAGTATCTAAGTGTCTTCAAATCTCAGGGAAGAGATGTAGGTGCAGACAGGGTGCAACTGTGTTCCAATAGCCATAGACAAAGTCTCTGGAGTTGTATTCTCAACCTCTGCTTCCTTCTGGCCACTGGCTTCCAGCAGCTGATGGGATGGAGTGGAGGCAGGTCAACCAAACAGATCAGATTTCAGATAGTTAAGGTGAAGTCAGAGTTGAACACTGTCACTGAAATGTGGTTCTTCCCCTCCTCCTGGAGGAGACAGAACATGAAAGGAGGGTCTGATGGCTTCTGGCCACTCTAGGTTATGGGTCCTGTGTGGTGTCTGTATGGTACAAACAGGGCTTGCATCTTCTACCCAGAGGAGGGCATTCCCTACTCCTTTCCACCACCATCAGAGACAGCACAGAGATGGCTGGATGCAAGCAGGAACTTCTGTCTTCTTCCTCCCCTTCTGGACCCCACTGGGCTAATTATATTCAGCAGGTTGCCATTTAGGGCCTGCAGTTTGGAAGTAAATCTTGTGACTCACTGTAACTGCAGGTGTAGTCCAGCTGCACTAGACACCCCGGGAGAGCTAATAAAGATGCAGACTTCTGGGCCCTACCCTTGACCCACAGAACGAGAATGGCTGAGGCAGTGGGGCCCAGGAGTCTGCATTTTCAACAAGCCTCCTCACCCAGTCACCACTGCCACTAGTGACACTGATGTACCCCAGAGCTTAAAAATCAACCATCAGTAGGGGCTGTGGTTAAACGCTAGGTGACTAAACTCAGAGCCTGGCTCTGTTCTTAGCGGGTCGTGCAAATAAATTAATTTCCACTCTTGGCCTCAGTTCTCTCATCGGGAAAATGGGCATAAAGGCAGCAAGCCCTCCCTAATGACTATTGTCATGCTCTGATTCTTGGAGACAGGAGGGAGAAGGCAAGGAGATGACACCTATGAAGGCTGAAGAACAGGACCCAGCCTAGACTTGAGGGGTTAGAGGAATGGGGTATAGGAGAAGAATTATCGTGCAGGGGAAGGCCCAGAGAAGGTGGCATCCAGCAGTATCCCTACGGTGAAAGAGCATGGGATGCAGGGACAGCCAACAAAAGGGGAAGGCTAGTACCAGAGATAGTCAAGGACAAGACAGAAACGTGGGCAGGAGCCAGACTGCCAAGAGCCTGGTAGACCAAGCAGTGGGGACTCAATCCCATGGCTGGAAGAGAGCCATTGCAGGGCGTTATGCGCTGATGGCAAGTATGTTACATTTCTAGACTGCTCTGCCCTTAGACAAAGGCACCCAGAGTCCTCCCTCAGGGCACCCTTCACCATGTCCCATGCTGGACCTCCCCTGACCCTTCCTGAAAGGTCAAGAGATCTGTGGTGCCAAAGAATATATCATATTGGCACCTGTGCCCCTCTAGATTTTAGCCACCTGGGACTTGAAATTTCCTGCTCCCAAGACCCCAAGCCCACCCTTAGGGTCTGTGCAAGCCTCGTCTCTGGTCTCTCTTCCTCCTCCAGTGAGGCTGCTATGGCGTTCGTCCACAGCCCTGCAGCAGAACACTCGTAGGGGCCCATGCTCTATGGAGCCAGCCATGGGAACATGGCAGGCCTGGGCCTCCCTGGATCCTCTCTCCCAGTGCCCAGCAGTATCAGGGGCAGGAATGTTTCAGACTTGCTCCTTGGCTGCAGTGAGGAGCCTGGATAATGCCTGCAGACCAGATGGCAGCTGTTGCCAAAACGTCCCAGCAAAAAGAAAGTGACTTCTGTCTAAGCGGTGGGAGATCACGGGGAGAGAAGCCACTGATTTGAGGGTTATTTGGAAGGTGGCTGCATACTGTTCTCTGTCTTGCCTTTAACTGTTCCTGGGAACACACCCATCCTTCCACAGGGAAGAGGAGAAGTCACTGGAAACTAGAAGGGGTTGGATGCAGACAGGCCATAACTAGACTATATGGGAAAAAGAAAAGGTAAAAATTAAAAAATTAGTGACTCAGTAAAGTTAACACAGTGTCACCTCACTTGGAAAAGGGCCCTGCTGAGCCCTATTGGTAACACCGACCTGCGGCTTATAGGAAAGGACCATGGGGCAGAGAGGAGTCACTGGAAGCTTTAAGCTGGTATGATATTAAGGCCACACGGAAATTCCATGGCCTTCTCTTTCTCTTGTCAGACCTTAACTGTCAAAGTGGGGGCTGCTTCTGGAGGCAAGGGGAACAGAGACCACACTTCTGCTCAACCCCTCCAGGCCCGATAAGCCCAGGGGAGATGCTTCCACTAGGGAGGTCATGATCTATGACTCATCCCTAGAAAGACATTTTCCATTAGCTTACGACCAGCAGAGAGGAAAGCATGGACCTGTTGATCATATTGGAAACTTCCAGCAATAAAAACCACCTTGGCTGCTGAAGCAATCATTCTCATAAAAGTTGATATTACCTAGCATGAACTACATATCAGACACATCTCAGGTACTCAGTTAATCCTCTGGAGAACATTTTGAGATACAGGTTAAAATTATTTCTCATTTGCCAAGGAAGGACTGAGGGGTGAAACTGTTAGGTAACTTTCCAAAGGTCATGGCTAGGAAAGGCAGGAACTGGGATTATGAACTTAAGAAGTGTGCCCTAGAGGGTAATCCAAGGACCTAAAAATGTTCATCAGCCCTCGGTCTTAATTCTCCATTGACCTTTCCCACAATTCTTTCATAGAAGAGATGATCAAGTCTAACACCATTTCCAACTCTGGGGAACCTAGGGTCTCACAGCCCCCTGAAGGAGGAGGGGAGAGATGGCAATTTTTCATATGGAAAAACAAGACCTGAGACCAGAATGTAAGTCTCTTTACTAATTTCTGTAAAATGGAAATATCTTCTGTTTTATTTCTGACAGTAGATGATGGATGTAAAAACTTCAACAAACACAGAAGTAAAAACCTATCACACCTTCCAAAGGCCCTCGTATCTATCATAGCCTCTTCCTCAAAATAAATGCTTCAATAGTCCGGTGTGCAGTCTTCAACTGTGATTTGCAGACCCTGATGGTCCTGAAACCTGTTTAGAGAGTCCTCATGTCACAGCTATTTTCATAACAGTACTAGTACATGATTTGCCTTTTCCACTGTGTTGTTTGTGTTGATGCTGCAAAAGTGATAGGAACTAAAATGAGCACCCATCTGTACCAGTAGTCATTGGTACAGGTATCACCTTCACACAGTTGCAGTCAAGTGAAACTGAATTTTCTAAAGATTGTCCTTGATGAAGCACTGCAGATGATCAACCTTATTAAATATACTACCCTTGAGGACACTTTCTTCCCAATATTCTTTGTGATGGAATGGAAAGTATGCACAGAGCACCTCTTCTGTATATTGATGTATGATGGTTGTCTGAAGGAGAACCATATATGTGATATTTGAGTTGCCAGCTGAACTAGCCACATTTTTCATGGAATACCAGCCTCCAAAACTGTGAGAAATAAATTTCTGTGGTTTATAGGCCACCTAGTCTATGGTCATTTGCTATAGCAGCTCCAACTAAGACAATATATTAACATGTAAGGAGTTTGTTACTATTTAATAGGCAAATAAATACATTTTAAAACCACATTTGGAAAAATAACTTTGAGTTCTATAGTTTCAAGGGTATAAAGAGTTCTGATGTCAAAGTTTGAGAAAAACTATTCAAACTATTTAATGCATAAACCCACTTTTTAACTTAAAAAGTACTAAAGAAAATCCTTTCATGTCAAATAGCTTTTATAAAGTGCTTAGAGTGTGCTTACAGATAGTGCTAAGTAGTTTGCATATATCAACTTATTTTACTTTTCACAAAAGAACTTATGTGAGGTACTAGTTCCCCTATTCTACACATGAAGAAACTGACACAGTGAGGTTAAGCTCCTTGCCCAAGGATACTCATTAGGAGATCCAGCAAATTTTGAACCTAGACACTCTCACTCTGAGTCTCATAGTAAGTCAACGGTATGAAAGTTCTAAGATTTCTGAGAATAAATGCACAATGAGGAGTTATAAATGACCAGAGTAATCTATAGGGCTTTGGTTAGGAGTAATTACAATATAATTTGGGATAGGTGATTTATGTACCATGAGTCATTAATCACCATAGGTAACCTGTGGTGCTAATGTGCTGGTTTCGTTTTTGCAAGGGACTTTCTGGTACTGGATGAAACTCAAAGACAAGATAGGACTAGCCTCTGGCCTTACAACTATTTCAAGACGGTTGGTGAAAGCCAGGGATTATCCTGTCAAACTGAGTGATGCCTTTTCTCAGTTCAGTTCAGTTCAGTTGCTCAGTCATGTCTGACTCTTTGCGACCCCATGGACTGTAACACGCCATGCAGGGCCTTTCCTAGCCCAAACCCTATGCCCAAAACTAGCACCTGTCTTGGTATAGGCTCTCCCATGACTCTGGACTTGCCCTTACGTCATTCATCCCAATCTGTCATGATCTATACCTAGTCTGATTGCTCAGCCACCCCATCCCATACCCAGACCATGTGCTCCATGAGCATAGGGACACTGTCTATTTGCACACATCCTCTCTACTCTGAACCTGGGACAGTGCCTGGCACACAGGAGCTACTAAGGAGATAGTGAGAGCTCTGTACCCAGGTCCTCAGATCCCCTCACTGTTTGCAGATACAGGTGTCCTCTGGTCCCAGCCAACCCATACCTATACCTCTTTGTTGGGGCTGCTGGAGCCAGCTTTGCCTATACCAGTGGGAAGCCAGAAGTGTCTGAACATATATGTCTTCTTGGAGACAGCCCTTAACCCATAACAAAAGGGTGAAGGTGGCAAGTTTAAATACTCTAGCCCTCCCCATTCCCATGAAGACACTTTGAGTATATTCTACTCTCTTTCCAGAGCTCCCGTAACAGGACTGAGCCAAATACACCCTCAATGAGATTTGGCAAAACAGCACACTCTAGCCCTGCCCCTTTCCTCCCATCACACTTCCTGCCATCCTCCCTGCTTCCCTTGCAACACTGCCTCATAAATCACTCAACTCCTCGCCTCTGGGTCTGTTTCCGGAGAACTCAATGGCTGGACTGTGCCTCAATCACCTCTACACCACTCCTGCCTCTTCAACACTTCAGATTTGTTGAATGAATGAAGACCAGTGCCTCATTTATAATCCTAGAGCTCAGGGCCAAGATTTAAAGAGTGCAATGGTTAGGAAAGAAGCTATTCCAACAATATTCTCTAGAAGTCCTGATAACTGAGACCTTTGAAGATGTGCTGGAGTTGGTTCAAACCGGCTTGTATGAGCCAATTGTTAAACATCCAAGAATTTTGTAAACTGATTGTTAAACTCTTGGTAGCTTCAAATTGACCATGGTGAGAGTATTTACAGCACAAAAATTGGCACATGCTACAAATCAAGGCTAGTCTCCCTGCCTCCATCCCTCCTCATCCCACTCCCTGAACTCCATCCTGTAGAAACAGATTCCCACCACAGTACTGGGAAAAAACATTTCAAGGTCCAAATAAAGACCTGTACAGCAATATATATGTATATATATATATATATATATATACATATATATATATATATTAGTGAAGTGGTTAAGAATAAGGGTTCTGAAGTCAGAGTGATCTGGGTTCAACTATACTGTCACTTATTGAGTCTGTGATGTAAACCAAGTTAATTTCTATGTCTGTATTTCCACATCTCTAAAACAAATGGTGTTATCAATTTGTCTCTCGACATAAGCACTTAGCTCAGTTTCTGACATATAGAAATAACTCAATGAAGACTAGCTAATATTAAGTTGGAAGGACCAAGAAATAGAGGATGTGTCAGAATGTGGTCTTGCAGCCCACCGTCATGGTACCACCACGCCAGCAAACTGCTGGATTCAGTGGATTACTCTTTGGGTGTCGGCTGAGCTCTATCAGGTCACCTTGACCCAAAGCTGTGGCTCTTAGTAAACTCAAGATTAATCACTGGTCTCAGATTCATGTGTATCACATAAAAACCTGGTGCCAGATGTCGGCTTGTTCTATAGAGAGCCCAAAGAGGGAATGAGCCCTGACACTTGGCCTCTGTAGCTCTCTTCAAGAAAAGACAACCATTCAAGGCAGATTTGTTAGTGGGGAGCTGTACCCAGGTAGAGCTTCCAAGCTAGCACATTGGTAAAGAATCTGCCTGTCAATGCAGGTGATGCCAGAGTTATGGGTTCACTCCCTGGGTCAGTAAGATCTCCTGGAGTAGGAAATGGCAACCTACTCCAGTATTCTTGCCTGGAAAATTCCACGGACTGAGGATCCCAGGCTACAGTCCATGGGATCCCAAAGAGTTAGACATGACTGAGCATGCATGCATGCATACGTGCCCAGATAGCAGAAATCACATTGTCTCTGAGACCAAGACCCATGCACCGGGTGCATTACAGTAGCATAAAATCATCCCATCAGATCTAGCAGTTATTTTATTAAACATGCAATACATACCCTGAGTCAAATGCAAAGGGTTATATAAAACTCCAGCAATTCCAGGATGGTGCAGCTGGAGCTGTCAGTGCCCTACATGTGTCTCTTTGGAACCAGCTTTCCCATACCTGATGGCTGCCTACCACTGCCACCTGCAGCTGGGGCCAGAGCAATAATAAAAGACAATCATTGACTAAGCTCTTCCTCCTCATTAGATACTGTGAGAAAAGGCAGGGTCACCTTCAGTGGCCATAACAACACTATGTGGTAAGTATTGTTATATTTCATTTTATGGATGAGGAAACTGAAGCTCAGAGGGGTTAAGTCATCTGTCTAAAGACAAACAGCACCGGAAAGTGATGCAGGCAAGGATTGTAACTCAGAGCCTCTATTCCTAATCCATGGCTAACAACATGCCAGGCAGTGAAGGAAGATGAAGATCCATAAATAAAATTCACCCACTCCTACCCTCCATAGACTATAGAGTCCTCATCAATTATTCTGGGGAAGAACATTTCTCTGATTTGTTGTTTTCAAGAAGGTGCGGATACTCATTGTGGAATATTAAAACTCTGTCTCCTCCTTTCTCTAAGCTTCTGCTTTTGAGACACACCCATGCATTCATTTATACTTCCCTGGCAGCTCAGCTGATAAAGAATCCAACTGGAATACAGGAGATTCTGGTTCAATTCCTGGGTTGGGACAACGCCCTGGAGAAGGGATAGGCTACCCACTCCAGTATTCTGGCCTGGAGAATTACATGGAGTAATTACAGTATAAGTCCATGTGGTCACAAAGAGTTGGACATGACTGAGTGACTTTCACTTTTACACATTCATTACAGGTATAGGCAGGAGGAAATGGAACCCACTACGAACAAGACAATGAAAACTCTCCTCTTCTAGTTGCCAGGGACCCAAAAAACAAGTCATCGCACTTTTATTTTCCATGGAAGAAAACTAAAGGTCGTGTGCAACAATCAGTCTGAACATTGGCTGTGAAATTAATACTTTGGCCAAATGTTTCAGTGAAGATGGAAACATTATTTTGTTCTCACTGCTGTGGGCCAACATCTCCCAAAGAAAATACTGCTTAGGATCCATGGAGTTTTCAAATGAAAGCAAAGTTCATTCTGTCCTCTAGTTCCTACACTTTCCCAAATGACTTCAGTCTCCCTGCCACTTCCCTGATAACACCTGTCAGAACTTGCCCTGCTGTGTCTTCCATGGGTGTCAGTGGTTAGCACACTGACCTATGTAAACTGAGTCCTTTATGCCTGATGAATTAAGAAGTCCACTTGCGAAGGTGCTGGTTGCACAGGCTCTCAGCATACAGACTCCTGGAGGAGCTGGGATCGAGAGCTCTTGGCACTGGCCCAGCTGTCGGGAAGAGAGGCATCGAGATGGCTTGAATTCAACAAGCTGGCTTTGATGACTTGGCTTTCAGCTCTGGACGCTCAGTCCACCAAGCAGAGCCCAGCCAGGTCAGCCCAACCCCAGACTGTCACCCCAGAGGACTGTGAAAGAGCACGTGCATTTAACTACCCACTGAGGACCAGGCATGGAAGACGAAAGTCTTGGTTGCTAGGGCTTTTTTGGTGGGTCTGCTTTGGAATCAGTTCTTCTGGCCTCCAAATTATTAGGGCTCCTCAGGAAACTGCACTGGTCCCAGGCCTTGGAGTCTTCATGTACATTCCTCCCCTGTTAGCTTTTCTGCTTGGGGGTGAGTAAGCGGGGGAGACAGGGAAAGACAGAGAGGGTGAGGCTGCCCCCTTCATGTTGAGTTTCTGGGGCTCCAGCATCAGTGTTAGTGGCTGGGATGGGCCAAGGGAGGCACGAATAAGAGGTTGAAGGGCTGAGAGACCCCAGGGCATCTCCCCAACTTTCCACCTCCAATGGCCAGAATCCAACGGGGCCCAGATTAAGATGAGGGGAATGAGGCCAAGTTGTGCAAATGCAAGGTCAGCTCTTAATTTTATTGAAAAATTTGATACTTTGTTCATTAAGAACTGTTTGCATTAATTTTGATATTTTAAAAATATTGCATGTAAACATTTATTTTGATTACTGAGTTTTTGTTGCTTCTGTAGAATCTGTGAGCAAAGCAAGTGTCTTTGTCTTAGCCTAGTTCCAGCCTTGCCTTCCCTCCCCTACACGTGACATATTCATATACATAGAATAATCGAGCCACTGAGTCTAACCCTACTTGATGTTCTGTAAGTTGTTTTTGTTTACTCGACAATATGTGGCTGAGCATTTCTAAGTCAATGATCATAGTTCTACCTTATCCTTTGCATGAAATCATGTGTTATAAAATTTTTTACCACTTTTTCTTGTAGGTCTAGCAGCCTCTGCCAGGGCTCCACCCATGTCCCTAACATTTCCATGGGCTCCAGCCAAATGCCACTACTGGCACATACATCGCTGGGTTGGCAGCCTGGTTCCAGAACTGCAGAATGCTACATGGCCTATGAATGCAGCAGGTGCAAGTGTCAGAGAATTAACATCTGCCTGGAGCAGCTGTCAGCCAGTGACTGGGGAAGTGGATGTATCAATCCCCCAGCTCCCTCACCCAGTAGATGGGGCAACTCTAAGGAGTGCAAGCCACCCTGGGTTTCAGAGCTTTCCCTGTGGAAATAAGCTCCATTGGTACTCAGCTTAACAACACATTTTCTCTATTGGCTGCCTGCTCTTGTCTGTATCACTTCTCCATCCCCTTCCAGGGTTATACACACCCTACACACACACACAGATCTCAAAAATAATTATGCTCAAATCTTTGTCTGTGAATCTGCTTCTGCTAAAATGGGCATTCAGATTATTTCAAATATTTCACTATTTACACATTCATCACCTTTATAGGTTCTAGCATATTAACATGCTCTTTGGGGGCCCATGATCAAAACTAAACAAGGATAAAAGAAGTAGGCTTTTGGTAAAGTAGAGAATGCAGAGACTCAATTAGCATGATAGCATCTCAGAGTGATATCATATAAAGTTACTTTCACTATGGGCTGTGGCATAAAAAATGTTAAGATACACTGTGCTTGCCTACCAGACTGTGGATTAACTTCTGTAATTCCAGTGAATGGCAAGTAGTAGATTATCAATAAATATTTGTTGCATGAATAAAAGAAAGAGTAATTGATTAGTGCGTTGAATCTCTGCTAAGCTGAGTATAAGAGACCATGAATCTTTCCTGAGCCGCTGAGCATCTGTGCTTCAAAATTCTCTAACTCTATTGTCAAGACAGAGAACAGTACAATCCTAAGGTTAGCAAGGTGAACTGAGGGCTGCTCTGGAGACATAAAATGCGACTCCTGGCTTGTGAACACATAATCCCTTTCCCCCATCCCTACCCAGACTATAATCCCAACAGAGTTTGAAATTTTGACATTGGCCTTGAGCAACTGCCCACATACTAACCCATCTGATCACCTCTAAACCATTCACTCTCTCTTCCCTTTGCTTTTCCCCACACTGAAAATTTCTGTTACGCCATGGAGAATAGGCTCTCCTACTCCAGGATCTCCAGCCCTCCTGGGAGCTTGCATCCCAAGAGCCAGCAGGTCCTTTGGGAGGAGCCAAGATGGTGGTCAGCTTTCCACTGTCCTGTTGAAAGTTTTTTATGCTCACCTTGGTTGCTTTTCTCTTCATTTGTTAGGATGTTTACTGTCACATCTGTCTACCCACAGATCTTTGCCCACAAGGACTCCACCCTGGAAAGAAGAATCTAACCTGGTCTCCCACTAAACCACCATCATAGACTATGCACAAAGAACAGCCCTTTCACCTGGAATCCCCAGGGGCTGATGAGGAAGGACAAGATTTATGTCACATGAAGGCTCATTCCCAGCAGCCTAGCTCCTCTCTGTCACTTAAAAGGCGGCTTTTGAGCTTCCCATCAATCATCCATATATCTTCAGTACATCACCTTGTAGGACAACTATATAGAGGTAGTAGGCATGCAACAGACCAACCTAAGCATATCAGTAGATGGTAGAAGGACTTCCTATATAACATTTTGATGGCCTCCTGCATCTGGAAATGCTAGAGGTCAAGTCCAACTTCTTAAACACACTTAAGGTCTCTACTTAAGTACTGGTTGCTCATATTCCATTGACTAAAGCAAGTCACAAGGCCAGGTCTCAAGTCAATAGGAAGTATCCTCGTACCTAACGGGGCAGAGAGCTGCTGAGCGAATATTTGTTCAACCGTAACACAATCTAGCACACTACCCCTCCAGCCTCATCTTGAGCTCTCTACCCCTGATTTCCTTCAGTCAGCATGTATCATGATATCTCCAACTTCAGGGCCTTTTCACATGATGTTCTTCTGCCTGGAAGGCTCTTTTTCCTTCCCAATCCTCTATTACTCCTTATGATTCTCCAGATTTAGGTTTCCTTCTTACTTTCTCAGAGAAACCTGCACTAAGCCCCAGGCCAGGTTGGTATCCCTGGTCAAGTCTGCCTTCTGTATCTGGCACCACCCTTAGTCACTGTCCTGCTCAAAACCACTTCATTACTAACACTCTGACATAGTTCCCCATCCCCATGCTTTTGGTCTTACTTTCTCCCCTCTGTCTGTGATCTCCCCCTGCCTTATCTTTATTCATCTGGCTTGTTTTGCTCAGCCTAAACCTCACTGAGCACCAATTTAAAGTAGCTCATTACATGCAGCAGAACACTTACAACTGACAATTTTTTTAGTCATTCCATTGTTACATTCACATGTATGCTCCAGGGCACATGGTGGAGAACACACTTTAGGGTTACCCCAGCAGTTGGGCAAGGGAGCTAGGGGCATTCGTCCACCACCTTCCACCAGGCATTGGCTCTTGGGGACTTGGGGAGGGGAGTGGTGGTGATATCCTGGAACTTCTGGAATGTCCTATCCCAGAGGCCTGAGCAGCCAGAGAAAGCCCTCACGTGATGATGGCTGAAGGAAACCACTTGGTCACCTGAGGCAGATGTAACCAGGCCACCATCAAGGTCTGTGACAGACTTACTGAATGAATGAACTGAAATCCAGGTAGGGGTGCTGACAGAAGCCAAGAGAGGGATGGTGAGGGGAAGGTGGAAAAGATGTAAGAAATGCCGATATGTGCTTTCATGGCCAAGTCTGAAGCAGCTTGCAAGTCTTAGGAAGGAAGGTCCTTCCTAATATCCATCACTTAGCTAGAGGTCTGTCTAGAGTACACGTTCAAGACCACTAGTAGTTGTTTGGCAATGTGCTACTCGTTTCTCAAAGGTAATAGCCAAAGCAGAAACAGAGCATTGTTGCCTTTAAAAAGGCTTAGAGCATTCTGGAAAGAGATACACATTTAACAGTGGGAGAACAGGAGAAGAGGAAGTGGTTGTAAAGTCTGGAGGGGAGCCAGGAATCCTGCATCCTTTTTCCCAAGCCCTTGAAGATGTGCAGACATGTCTGGACTAGTCCCTTCTGCCCCAGGTAGCCCCCTGTTGAATTCCAGGTTGAGGATAATCCAGACCTTTTATTCATCCTAAAGTGTTGTTTGGGGCTGTTCTACCACCTCTTAACACCTACAACCAAGAAAGAAAAGAAACAAAGAAAACTCAAAGCAGCCAGCCTCTCTGACTCATGAGCAGCTCAGACGAAGGCTGGTGACTAAACTGATTTATCAGTAAGTGATCTGCTCTGGTCCTGCCCTAGGGGACCAGTGATGATTGGAAGCTAGGTTGGGGCCTCCCACCTCCCATCACCTCTATTTCTATGGTCCTCTCCACTGCGTTCCATCTTCCTGCTGTCTTCAACCAGTGATTAGGCTAAATCCAGACTGACACTCCTAACACTACTTTACCCCAGGCACTGTCTTCTCAGTTGAGGATGCTGGAGGCCCTCTTCCCCGTGGAACCATGTAGCAATGTAGTTAAGGACCCAGGCTCCAGGTCCAGATGGCCTGGAGTCAGATCTTGCCTATGCCATCGGATGGGTACCCCCCAGCCAGTCCCAGTTCCCCTGCACTCCCCTCAGTGAGCCTCTCCCTGTACTGAGGTGGACCTGATGTTTACCTCCTTCATCCCGGTCTTGGTGAGGACATAGAAAGCTGTTCCATTCATGGAGACAAACCTGTCCTCTCCATTGAGGTCCCTTCCCAAAGAATTTCCTAAGACAATTTTGACTATTAGCAATTTTTCTTTTAGGCACAACTTTAGAACCCTCCCCTCTATGTATCAAATCAATTTGATCAGGAGCACCTGCTTAGAATTCCTGGGGGAGTGGGTGGAGCTAACAAAATACCTGTCTTTAAGCTCCACCCACATGAAGCCCTAACTTTGCTTCTCCCAAAAACCTTATGGGGTAAGCTATATGAATGAACCCCTTTCACAACAGATAAAACTGAGGCTCAGGTTAAAAGGCAAGACCAAGAAGATGTATTTAAATAGTAACAGAGCTTCTCTTCAATCCTGCAGCCTGTACCCTTGTCACAGACTCACCCTGTGGATTCCCGCTAAAAATACAGTGAGTGCACTGCATGGCAGCCCAACTCCAACTTGGGGGTCCTTTGGGGAGGATGATTTTTGTCTCCCCTCTGATTGAGCACAAGAGAGAGCTCCCTAAGCAGTTCTGACAAATCTGCCCTTCAAAGCCAGCCTCTCTCACTACAAGATATTCGGATTTAGAAACTATATCCATTTCCATCTGTTTCTCAATTCTTCTGCATTTTGTTTGCAGGGGAACCTTGCTCAAACCTTTTATGCATTCATTTGATGGAAATTTACCAAGCATCTTCTATGTGCCAGGTGCTGGAACTAAGCACTACGAATAAGACAAAGGCTCTGCCTTTATGAAGTTTCTATTAAAAAATCAAAGAGAGTCCAAGTCAGGAGGGCAATAAGTGCTAGTAAATAACATTAGGCAGGGTAAGAAGGATGGAGTGTGTGAGGGTGGAGAGGTGTCAGTTACTTAATTCTAAAAGAGAAAGAACCCATACAAAATGTAACGTTGATACCAGTATCACACTTAAAACATTTAACAAGAATTTCTTAATTCTCTAACAGTATACCAGTTTTCATATCCCTCCACTGTTTTACATATTTTGTTTGCTTGTATGATAGAAACCTAATTTAGAGTCTGATTCAAACAAATCTTCTAGTCTATAGACTCCCCATCCGTTTCCTGTCTTTGTTTTTGTTTCTTGCAGATTTTTGTTAAAATGAGCAGGTCATTTGTCCTATGGAATTTCACAAGGTCTGGATTTTGCTGATTGTATCCCTGTGTTAGCCTTTAACCTGTTGGGAGGTGCCTTTTTCAGTGCGTTGTGGATGTGACAATTGACCAGAGACCTGAGTGAAGAAAGCCAGCAAGTGATTTCTGCAAAAAACTAAGGGTATAAGGGTCTATGTCAGCTTCCATTTTTCCTTAGCTTAACTTCTCTGAGTCTCAGTTTCTGAAAGTCCATTCTTTTTTCATGTAAGTGCCCTTCCTGCTATGACAAGTAACCCAGCTGCCTTCATCAATTCGGCAGTGAAATATTTGTGGTTAAAGAGCTTAGCCTTTAAAACAGGAAACAACCCAAATATCTCTCAACAGAATGAAATGAAACAGAGCAGCATATTCATACAATGGAATATGACTCAGTGATGAAAAATGAAGGGACTCCTAATTCAAGCAGGATACACGTGGGTCAGTCTCAGAAACTTCTTGTTGAGTGAATGCAGCCAGGCACAAAACAGTACATGTAAAACAATGCCATTTATGAAGTTCAAGAATAGGTATAACTAATCTATGGCAATAGACATCAGAACAGTACTTTCTTTGGGGGTGATGACTAAAAAGAGGCATTAGAGAACTTTCTGGAATGATGGAGATGTTCCCTATCTTGACCTGGGTGGTGGTTGCATAGATGTACAAGGACATAACTCATCATGCTCAGTTAAAATGTATGTAACTTCTTGTATGTAAATCATACTTAGAAAAATTAAAAATGAAAAAGCAGGTGAACTATGGATTCTGGTAGACACAGGCCCTAGTTAATTGTTTATTAACCTTTATCAATTCTCCTAACTTCTTAAGACCTTAGTTTCTTCAGCTTAAAATGGGACTCATACAATCCACTCATACAATTCTTTCGTATTGCTGCCAAGCAGTTAGCACAGACTCTGACATAGAGGAAGACCTGAAAAAATAAGCTGTGTCATTCTAGTATCCCTCCCTCAATCCTTGGGAAACTCAGGATGACCCCACAAACCAGCAGACTCCGGTGCATCTCAGTTCTATGCCACCTCTATTAGGCTCACTGAAAGACTGAGATTTGGAACATGTTCATTAATGCTATGGGCATGACTTCCCAGTGCTATGCATTTAACATGTTGCTTTTATTTGATCTAATTGCAGCCACACTGTGGTTCATCACAAAATTTTATGGCAAGCTTGAAGAAGTCATTGGGTCCCTCCTATGTGTTGGGTAGCATGGCTGCCAGTACCTATCAGGCCTCCCAGAGCTGGAGTTTGCTGAAAAAAAATCCTTTTAATCTGCAATTTTTTCTCTTGAGAACAGTCTTGGAAATGTTGTTGCCAAACACTTGCAATCGTTCATTAATTCATCAAAAAAATCACAGCATTTTGGGAAGTGTCATTGCAAAACAGACTTCTTTCTATCCATCTCCTTTCTTTGCTTTTGATCCCTGAAGTTTTTGTTGAAGCAAAAGATTATTTGTCATGCCTGGATCCACAGTATGGAGTTTACTGCCCCCATCTCTACTCGGCTGAGTTCCCATTTTCCTTTAGGTTTATAGCTCCCTTGATGACATCATGGTCCAATTCCGGAACTTTTCAGTTACGTCTGGTTACCAGAACAGTTCATTCCAAGGTATAATACTTAGTATTTTTGTTCAACATTTTAAAAATTGAGTAAGTGTATTGAAGTATAAAAGACATACAGAAAAGTACACAGATCACAGATGTACAGCTCAATGAATTTACATAAAATGAACACATCAGTGTTAACTCTATTCAGATCAAGAAACGAAACAAGACCAAAATCTTAGAAACCTTTTTGTGCCCCTTTGCTATAATTCACTACTCTACACCCGATAGCCACTATCTTAACTTCCAGAACCATTGCTTGATTTTGCTGCTTTTGGAATTTCACGTGAATGGAATCCAGTGGTGTGTATATATTCATGCATCTGGCTTTACCCACTCAACATTTTGTTTATATTGCTGTGTGTTGTTATAGTTTGTTCACTCTCATTCCACTAAAGGTTCTACTACACTTAAATTTTCTACTCTTCTCATTCTTCATTTAAAAAATTTACCCTGAAGCACAATTCAGAGATTAAAGGCAGGCCAGTACTGTGGCCCCCAGCTGCTTAAAGTTGGGAATGCATGGGGTCTTCTTTTAAGACCATCTCAATCCCATTTACAATAGCATTAAAAGATACTCAGGAATAAATTTCACCAAGGAGGTGAAAGATCTCTACACTACAAGTTACAAAAAACTTAAGAAAGCAATTGAAAGTGACTCAAATAAATGGAATGATATCTCTGTTCAAGAACTGGAAGAATTAGCATTTCTAAAATGTCCATACTACCCCAAGCCATCTGTAGATTTAATACAATCCTTATGAGAGTCCAATGATTTTTTTTTTTTTTTACAAAATAGAAAAAAACAATCCTGAAGTTTGTATGGAACCACAACAGACCAGGAATAGCCAAAGAAATCCTAAGAAGAACAAAGCTAGAGCCATTACATGTCCTGGTTTTTAACTATATTACAAAGCTACTATAATCAAAAGAGTATGGTACTGGCATAAAAACAGACATATAGTTCAATAGAACAGAATCAAGAGCCCAGACATAATCTCGTATACTTATGGACAATTAATATTTGACAAGGAAACTAAGAAAAAACAATGGAGAAAAAACAGTCTTCATTCCCAGCATAAATTCGGGGAAAGTCAAATATTCACATGCAAAAGAGTGACACTAAATCCCTTTAAAGCACTCACAAAAATTATCTTAAAACGAATTAAAGATTTAAAAGTAAAACCCAAAACTGTAAAACTCCTAAAATAAAGCACAGGAAAAAAAAGCTTCCTGACATGGGTCTTGTCAATGATTTTTTTGGATATGACACCTAAAGCACAAGCAACAAAAAATAAACAAGTGAGGGGCTTCCCTGGTGGCTCAGTGGTAAAGAATCCTTCTGCTAATGCAGGAGACATGGGTGGGATCCCTGATGTGGGAGGATCCCACATGCCATGGAGCAACTAAACCCAGGTGCCACAACTACTGAACCTGTGCTCTAGGGCCTGGGAGCAGCAACTACTGAAGCCCAAGCACCCTAGAGCGTGCACTCTGCAACAAGAGAAGCCACAATGAGAACGCTGCGCACCACAGCTAGAGAGTAGCCCCCGCCCGCAACAGCTAGAGAAAAGCCCACGTGCAGCAATGAAGACTCCGAACAGCAAAAATAAATAAAATCAATTACACAAATAAATAAACACGGAGGGGGCACATCTAACTGAAACACTGCCGCACAGCAAAAGAAACCACCGACAAAATGAAACGGCAATCTATACAATGGGAGAAAATACTTGCTAGTCACAGACCTAACAAACGGTTATTACACAAGATATATAAAGAACTCTAACAACGCAACCGCAAAAATATAAGTAATCCAATTTAAGAATGGAAATATAGATGAACCTTGAGGGCATTGAGAAATAAGTCAAACAGAGACGAATACAGTGTGATCTCATTTACATGTGAAATCTAAATATATATAATTGAATCACTTTACTGTACAACTGACACTAACACAATACTGTAAAAAACAAAAACTTCAATGTAAAAAAATACTTATAAGAAACACAGATCAAATTTATGATTTCTAGCATCACGAGGTGGGGAATAGGGCTGGAAGAACTGACTGAAAAGTGGTTAAACTTACAGTTATAAGATAAATAAGTCCTGGGGATATAATATACATCGTGTCTATAGCTAACAGTACTATAGCTAAAATATACAAAATTTTATATATTTGAAAATTGCTAAAAGAGTCCATCTTAAAAGTTCCCAACACAAGCCAAAAAAAATGTAATGATGTGAAAGGATGGATGTTAACAGCTTATTGTGCTGACCATTTTCACAGTACAAGCATGAAAAATCCTTATGTTGTATATTTGACTTATGTTTTATGTCAACTGTATCTCAATAAAATTGCAAAGAATAGCAAGAGACGACCTCATCCCCACCATCTTAGGTGTGGGCTTCTTCAGGGTTGAAGCCTGAGAGAGGGAGGGAGGAGGCAGTGGTCTCCTTACCTGCATGTCTACATGTTATTGCTGGCAGAGCATCCCTGGCATTGCTGGTTCCTGGTGGCGCCATGTGATGCTGGTCATCTCTGCTGTCACAGTGATCACCACAAAGGTGACTGTGTTGAGCTTTCCCCCGTCCCTCTCCAATGAGAATAATTTCTCCCAGAGGGGTAGCTATGTCTCTTTCTGGCACCAACAGCAATGCAAGGTGACCATGACTTTTCCATGTTGGACATCCTGTTGTGGGAGCCACTGGCCTCCTGGACAAGCCCTACAGCTCCTCCTCAGACTCTGACCTCCATGCTTTTCCATGCAGAGCTGCAAGAAGAGGTGGTGTCCTCACCTTCCAACTTCAGTGAGGAAGAGAGCTTGTCCTGGAGTTGCCCCATCTTTGTCCAACCACTGTACACCATGGCCCCTTCAAGCTCTGCTGTCATGGGCAATCTCTAGACCAGAAGCAGCCACAAGGCTCCTCGCTCAAGTTCACCCCGAAACTTCTCAGCACTCTTCTGTCTAGTGGCTCCATTAGAGGTGCCTATTAGCTTTGGCAGTTCGGCAAACAAGCTCTGCTCCTTGGAGGCTTTGCTAATAATCACAGATGGGAGAAGAGGAGAAGCCTTCACTGTTACTATTTTAGTACACACAATTGCCAATTGCTGGCACCTGAATCCCTTTGCCTGCAGGTTTTCTGTGACTACTGGAGCCCACTTGCCCAAGCCTGCAGCAGGCTGAAATTGACAAGGAATTAACACTCCAGGATCAGCTCCTTAATCAATGGCTATCCAGAGCTGGGGAGTAAATACCCCAGCCTCTTATCTGGAATCTCTGAGGGCATGTTTTCCACTGATATTTCACTATAAAGACACCCTTTAAGGGGCTGCCTTCCCTACCCCCTTCCTTTCCCACCCCCCATCCAGGGTTTCCTAGAGTTCCCTACAAATAAACTACTTGCAATAACAGTCTTGTTTTCAGGGCGGAGGGTGCGGGGTGGGGGGTGGGGGGGGAGGAGGGCAGGGGGGCTGTTTCAAGGCAAACTCAAGCTAAGACAACCCAGAATTCTCTTGCAATCCCCCTTGCTTGGCTTCAGAAAGGGGAAAGAAAGCTCCGGAAGTCTTCTAGTGAGGATAGAATAGCTTTTAAAGAAGGAGGAGGAGGAAAAGGAAAAAAAAAATGAGTTTCCCCCACTTACAGTCTTTTGTTACTTCTTTCCTAGGCTGGTCCTAATGTCCAGTCTTTTAGGCTTCTCTAAGCCACCAAGGATTCACATTCTCATTTTTCTTCATCTTCCACCAGGGACCACTCAGTGGAGCTTAGAATATTCTTGCTTCCCCTTCCCAGTCCTGGATGGCTGCCTCCTAAAAACAGAACAGTTCTTGGCACCCCTAGCAAAGCAAGGGCCTACAAATCGCTCCACTAATGGTCTCCGCTGGGATTTCAGAGACAGACTTCCATTGTAAGATTTCTGGGTCAGAAAATTCTGCCAAACTCCCAAATATCCCTCCTGTTGTAAAGCAGGAGAGACCACAATTCTAAATACTCAGGTTTCAAGTTCATATCTGCCTCTACCAGGTCCTCTTGGAAACAGTGAGGTTCACTGATTTGGCACAATTTCAACATGATTTGATTTGCAGGTGGCTGGGGCTACAGCAGGGGTCCCCAGCCTCCGGGCCATGGACCGGTACCTCCTGTCAAATCAACAGCATTAGGTTAGAAATAAAGTGCACAGTAAATGCACTTGAGTCATCCCCAAACCATCCCCCCTCCCTCCCC
This sequence comes from Cervus canadensis, assembly GCF_019320065.1. Lineage (NCBI taxonomy): Eukaryota > Metazoa > Chordata > Mammalia > Artiodactyla > Cervidae > Cervus > Cervus canadensis. The sequence goes on from NC_057407.1 coordinate 30,410,140, forward strand.
AGTCCATGGAAAGAGTGTCTTTCATGAAAATGGTCCCTGGTGCCAAAAAGGTTGTGGTTTACTGGGGGTACAGCATTAGGCAGAACCCTCCTCTGCATTCTTGATAGAGGGTCTGAGGTTGAGCATCTGGAGTTCAAGGATCCCTGAATACTGCTGGCAAAACTGCCTATGTATTTGTTCACCTGCATTCTCAGTAGGTTCATAGCTTCCCAAAACTTCTCAAAGTGGCCTAGGACCCTGTATGTTCATTACTCCCT